>NC_140931.1:162797508-163268211 GCF_014529385.1 Adiantum capillus-veneris
TTATGGACTCCAAACATCTCTGTAGGGGTAGCTTTGCTTGCTATGTTTTGTCACTAGAAGTGTTCTGCCAGTGAATAAACATGAGATCCTAACTGACATGGGTTAACTTTTGCTAGTATCAAATACATCTTCCACATAAACATGAGATCCTATCAAGAAAACCTAAATGCGTTCTGAAGCTTGGTTTCCTTCGAGTGCAAAGAACACCAGTTCAATTCACTCAAAGTCAATTATGTACATGGAATATGCATGCAAAATTTGAGTTTGGGCATTTTTTAGTGAAGCTAACAGCTCCAATGCAATTGCACAAAATGGGGTTTATTCAATTCCTTGTTATACTAGTTCATCCAACTTGCTACACCAATGGCATCTTTGATTGAGGCACATTGGGCAACTTGAAATTGAGCATGCAAGAGCTGTAGACGTCAAACAAGAAACGCACGTGAATCATTCTCAGATATTAAAGGAAAGGCTCTTCATACACAAACAAAACGTCACACATACACACATGCATATTGCAGGTTTCCAAAATCTATTGTTACTAGCAAGCTTGCATTTAATTGTTTTGAAGTTCAAACATAAGCTTGATGAGTGTTAAGGCTAGAATTCTAGAAAAAGAGTAGCTTAGGAAAAGGGTATTAATTTTGATGAGACTTTAATTGCCACTTGTTGTGTATCATTTGTAGCATTTGTGGATTGGCAGCTCATTATGGTTGGATGAGTGATGAGAGTGTTGATTGTTATAAGTCTCCAACTCAAAATGCACCCATATATGTAGAAAAGAAACTTGAATCAAATAGATAATAAGTGCATGGAGATATTATGTTTAATGCATTAACTCTATGAGCTATAAGAAGTATTTTCAATGTTCACAAGATTTGAATTTGCACGCATAAAATTTCCCTTACGTGGGAGAAGCATATTAGGATTGAGATGAATATTAATGCTAAATTAGAACCTTGTTTTATATAAGGTTGCGTGTAGATGTCAATATATGTAATACAAAGAAAGATAAAAACTTCACATTGCAAACTTTGAAACAGCAGTTGCTCATAAATCATGGTTTTGCATTTACTTTTCAAGGGTAGAAATGAAGGATACATGACTAGCATATGATTGATGACGTGTTTGAGAGCGTGTTTTATAATAGAGTTTGTGTTGCTCATTAGCTTGCAACCAAATTAAGATCAACTTTTGCATTGCCAAAAAAAAAACCACTCATTTTAAGTTAAATGACCAACAATTGCGGATCCACTTCTGTAAAGCCAATCATACCAATTGAAGAGGGGTTTCAAATATGCTTCAAGTGTGATTTCTCGATACATTTATCTCAATTAGTAAATGTCACAAGCATAGTCTCCTATAATATTAGCATAAACATAAAGTAGGAATCAACCTCATGATGAACGGCTTGTCAAATATGTCGATCAAAATTTAAGTAACATCACGTTTCATTTTAGATGTACAAGGGAAGAGGTAGATTGAAACCATGGGAAGGGTGACAGTGCACCATATTTCGGCACAAAAGAAAGAGTGAGAGAAAAGAGACAAGCGAGTGCAGGTCTTTGGCTAAGGCACCATACAATGTCACTCCAAAAACATGAACGCAAAAGAACTCTAAACATGAGCAACGACCCCAACACAATTAGAGAAGAATAAATGTTGCTCGGAATTGCAAACACCAAAAATGTTACAATCAGCAAAGGTAACCACTAGCTCGATCAAATATCCTATAGGAATGTGGCTTTGACTATTACACTGGTAGAAGTACAACCAAAGCTCCACAAGATTCACAAAGTTGGAAGGGTATATTTATAAGATATCTCATTGTTAAATTTGATTTTAATGTGATATCATAAAAAATATAAACGATAGGTATTTCAACACTTGGGAGATTTGTCTTGGATAATTTGCCAAAAACATTTTATCGAGTCATATATACCATTGATTTAGTAACTATATTGGAACATCAATTATAGAAATATACTTTGATGAATTTAATTTTGATATGATATCTAACACCATGATGTTCAACATAGGTGTCCTATCTTGGGCAACTTACTAATCAGGAACACCATAGATTTTGGAAACGAGTCAATGCATCCGTAAGGAATGTGATTTCAATGTGGAAAAAAACCATATAAAGAGTGAAAACCCAGAACTTGCATCCCATCTTGGATAAGCTACCAAGCACATCAGCATATTAAATGGTATGTCATTGATGTTACACTTATTCAGTGTAATTCAAAACTGAAAAGCAAAATTGATGAACACAACACTGGTTTCACCATTTATCTTATTGTGGGTAGCCTGCTCATTGTATTGACATATCATCAATGTTAATCTTCCCACTACTATAATTGAACACGTCTCATTTTTGAAGTATTATTTCTCTTCCAAATTTGTCCTTCTAGACCATAAGGATAGTGTACAAGATAAAAACATTTCATCCATGTAACAAGATTAAACAAATGTCATTTCCCTTTAGAAGTTGTTTTGCTAGACCTTGACATGCATGATATTTCAAAAAAATGCATGGATAGAGGCCTATATAATGCATACATATATTATTCTTTTGAGCTCACAGTGACACTAGATCTTAATTCAAATGGTTTTTTTAAAGTATTTATAGCTTTTTATGCATCTTGTACTTTTTGAATTTTGGTGCTTTTCCATAACAAATGCAAGTGTAATATTATGTCAAGGGCATTCTTACTGCTACACTAGAAAGCAATGCTATGAAATGGTAAAGCCAGATTGTACTCTACCACTTTGCCAATTTTGATGCACATTGTAGCACAAAACTCTATGACTTCTCATGCTTATGTTTGAAACACAAATACTAGTGTGGTTGAGTGCATCCTTATCATCCTTGTGGCCATGGATGCATTCTTCTACTTGATTGCACTACACCTTTACTCCTTAAAGCACTATAAAGGCTTGTCTTCAAACCAAGAACCACTTTTTGCCAGCTTGCAACTTCCAAAATGTAGAGATTCCATGCTACTATGATTGCTAAACGAACATCTCTGTACTACAAAGTTCATTTGTTAATACAAAACATTTGCAATAATAAACCTTGTTAAGGAAAGTCATCAAGAAACGTTTAAATATTTATAGAGTATTCCCTACTATTTTCAATTCTTCTGTTTTTAAAATATGCCATGGGTAAACTTATTTCCATGCTTCACTTGTGTATGATCCGGCCATTGATATAACTGTGTAAATTTTTTTCTTTGATCCACGGATTCATTGCAAAGAACAATGCCACCTGCCTTTATTGATGGATTTTCAGTCTGCAAAATATTATTCTTCTTGAGGATTTTTCTCAAGCATGACTTTAACTTCTAAACTGCAAAATTGTTGTCTATGAATACTCCCATGATTAACACATACTAGATAAGGCATTTTACAATGGAGCAATAGTACTAATGTTGACAAAAGAAGTAGTGCATATCTCCAACAAAACATATGCCCAAGCAACGCTGGGACACATCTTTAAAAAGATCTAGGCCATCTCAAGAACTCATCTAAATGGCTGATGTTCAGTGAGTGAACATTGCTGAACATGGACACAGAGTTTTGCTCCATGTGTATATAGCGTTGATTTTAAAAGTACTATGTCACAAAAACCCATTTGAACACGACAATCCTCGATTCAATCAACTCTAAAGACTTGCATCTTTAAAATACTATGTCACAAAAACCCGTTGCACTCCACAATCCTCGATTTAGTCAACTCTAAAGACTTGCATCATTGTTACTGTTGAATAGAAAACATGACATTTTTTGCAGTGGCGCTTTCGCGATTTAAATGTTTCAGCTACGTTGCCAATATTGCGCATTTGGTATTTGATCAAAATTACCGATGATTTTAACTGCATGAGACAGGTGTATGTATAGTTAATATGTCTAATCTGTACAGTTACAAAGTATTCAATGTAATGAACATGAATGCAACAACCTAGAGCTGTACAATTGACAAGGATACATGACAATAACTGCTGAGCCGTCTCAACCTTGTTTTCGTGATTAAGAGCTGCCAATTATTCACCACAAAACTGGGGCTTGCGTTTCTCTGCAAAAGCATCCAATGCTTCCAATCGGTCTTTGGTATGCAAGGTTTGAGCATAGCAAGCTTCTTCCAAAACCATTCCAGAGGCAGTTTCCATCTCAATTCCCCGATCAATTGCAACTTTTGCCATCCTTACAGCTAGTGGACCCTACATGTACCCCCCTTGCATCAGACTCTGGAAAAAAGCTAAGACAACGAGCATCGAGCAATACAACTGAATAGCTTACTTGCTTCATAATCTCTCTTGCAATCTCAATTGCTTTCACATGGGCAGCACCACTCTCCACACAGTGCTCCACAAGTCCTGCAATGGAAATTTTCCTCGATCATGGATGAGTCTTAGCTTTTCAAGCCTCTGCAGTATACTACATACCTATTTTCTCTGCATACTTGGCATCGAATTTACGTGCAGTAAAAATAAGCTCTTTTGCTCTAGCTTCCCCTATCAATCTCGGTAATCTCTGGGTTCCTCCTGCACTGCAGCCAAGTACACATAAGACTATGGAAATGCTCCCAGATGCCCCATGAGATTTGAATGTAGTGAGAACGATAGAGGACAGATAGACAAAAGAATTCGAGTAAAAAGGAAGATGGGTCAGTCACATTAGAGTTGAGATTACCGAGTCTTACAAAGCAACATACCCTGGGATAATGGCAAGACTTGTCTCTGGCAAACCTAGAATGGCTCCACTTCCTGCATCAAGGGGGAAAACAAAATGTCAACGTCTCTTAAAGGCCAAAATGGCCCAAGAGACCACAACAATGTAAACCAAGGATGATATCTGTCATCATAACGTGTCACAATATAATGAAACGTAATCCGAACTAAACTCCAAGTTAGAACGTGATTGCAGTCCTCGTGGTTGTTTTGCTCTACAAATGGCAATTAACTTGTCCAACATGTCTCCTCTAGAGAGGCCTCTATGACAGGGTAAGTAACTGGATGAGGAAGTAGAAGCCGCGGTAGCTTTAGTACTTGCATTGCCACAGTCTCTAAGCGCTCAATGTGCTGGCAGAAAAAGGCCTATTCCCCTCTTTCCCTCAAAAGATGACCTCTATGACGCCTAAGCTAGCAACAATATTCATCACATATAGAGGGCAACGCAAAAGCCATGTTTCAATTTTCTATGGACTCACGCACAGACTTCTACATTCTTGAGACTAGTTATTACGAGGTGTACGGAGTGGCAATATTCACTACCTGATTGGTTCATCAACCAGCCCTGAGGATTATAACCTTTCTGTACAGATATCTGTCTTAATTTGTCACGTAGTGTCAGTTTTTTAGTGACCTTCAGGACCATGTTGTACATTAAATACAGCCTTGCTGGGTACACACGTGCGCACAAACGCACCCATGCCTTTTTGTTTTCTTTGGCAGTACCCTTGAATAAGATTGGTGGGTTTGGATTCTGGACCCTGGTTCACATACAAAGCATGTACGTACACGTGCGCACACATGTGCATACACAAGGTTTCAATCGACCTCTGGTATGGCTTCATTCTCTATTATTCAAATGTTTGCCTTGATGGTGATGCCTTTAGAATAGCAGGGTCCGAAAATCATTTATCACCCTTTAAACTGCAACTGCCAGGAACAAACCATCAATTTGAGGTTCTCAACAAGTTACCAATATTTGCAGGTCCTCCCTTGCCAAATCTTCAGTCCTTCTGTCACACAAAGAGCAGCCAGAGCCATCAAGAACTGGCCTTGCCAAACAATTTCATCTGCTTGCTTTTTCAAATAGTTGAGTCTGAATGCCAACCTAGCAGAAAACGCATAACTAGAAAGCTCTATCCTTCCCTAGTTTATCCGAGAGGAGTTACGAGAATCCTGAGACATGACCCGATTTCTTCCTTAACATGAAGCAAAAGAATAGCTTTTGCTTCAATATGCAGCTGGTAATACAGTAACTAAATTATTAAAACTTGTTGGATCAAAGAGAAAGTGGCAAACAAAGTGGTCATGATATTGAAATTTTTAAGTGAGAGCATGGGAGTCCTTACTTACCGCAAACACGCAAGTCGCAAGCTAAAGCTAGCTCTAATCCACCCCCTAATGCTGCCCCCTCAATTACAGCTATGGTGGGTATGCTGAGAGCCTGTATGACATGCAAAGACCATTAGCTCATGATCGACTGATTCATATTGCTAGACCAAGAAAAAACTGCTCATTAGCATACCTCTAAGTATGAGAAGGTAGACCGTATTGTGCGAGAATATTTTTGCACTTCAGGTATGTCCATTTTTCGCCTTTCCTGTAAAGTAAAACTGTTTACTTGAGCACCTTGACAAGATTGAAAATTATTAGAAAGATAAAATTTGAGGAACCATAAACTTCCAGTACCTTGAGATCGGCTCCTGCACAAAACACACCAGGAACATCGCTGCGGAGAATCATGACACGAGCTGCAGGATCATGATGTATTGACTCAAAGACATTTTGGAACTGGTTTAACATTGTTGTCCCAATAGCATTTCGTGACTCCGGTCTATTAAGCACAACCTCTATCATTCCTGCCGAGAACCACAAATTGGACCTTGGGAGACTATACTAATCACAGAGACCAAACACAAACAACATGCCACCACGCCATCGCCCCCCTCCCCTTTCCGCACCTGTTTTTCTAGCAAAAATGGCCTATAACCATCATCGGTAATCCTAGAAAACTCATAGCCCTAGAAACATCAATATTGGAAATTGTAGTAAAGTATAAAACCATGCATGCATCCAGTCCATATTGTCTGACCATGTGCGAAATATCCTATAGTTCAGGAAAACGTGCACACTAGGGCAAGCTAGGGGTCATGGTTAGGAGCATAATGTGTAATAGACTTGGACACTTCAAGCCAAAGATCTGATGTAACGCACGCGAGAGAAATTGAACATGAGAGAAATAGACGACACAGCATAGCGGAGTTCCGGGCCCAAATGCAGTGGCCCCAAAGACTGTCGCCCCTCTTCGGTATTTCTTTATTCTCATGCTTCAACGAGTACAATGTCCGAGGGTCCTCGCTCTATCTGCAATGCTCCCAAGCAAATCAGGCCCTGGCAATTTATTTATAGGCCCTTGGCCATCCAAAAGCAATTACATGAAAAGCATCAAGTCTAAAAGCATCCGTACAGCTCCCACGTCAGCAATCAACACAAAACATGGGCGTCCGTACAACTGCCACATCATCAATCCTCCAACGCAAATTGGGTTCTTGGCATAACTTTTGAGGTTTTAGGCCCATTGGCCGGGGTACCATAAGTTGGTACAACTTATAAAATTAATGCCCTTTGAATTGGGCCTCTCCGCAAGTTCTGTAAGTTGGTGAAACCTCTTCTGCCTCTTTCACTAGGGTTTTGATCCCTCTCTGTCCGGAGTTCGTCCTTTAGGTTGTCCACGTCATCACTTTATGACATAACCCCCCCTTTGAAAGAATTGTAATCGCCCTCAATTACGCCTGCAAAATAGACATAGGACAAAAACTAGTTCAACAGACACCGACTCTAAGTACCGACATACTAGAGCACATATATCCAACACTGCACATATATCCCGCTTTGGCAAACTTCTCCGCCAAAATTTTTCCCAATTCTTCATTTTTTTATTTGCCTTAGAGGTGTTATCTCTGTCAGACTCTCCCCAAGAACCTGTAGTCTTGGGTTCTTTATGGCTTATGCCCCTTACAACAAAGCGATGAAGACGGGAGCTCACCCGATCCGTGATGGACTAAGGGTGGGAGTGACTAATAAGTCCGGGGCAGGGACACGAAGATTCTTTTGTCAAACAAAATCCAGAATCCTGACTGCTCTGTCAGGTTCTCCTCAATCACCTGTGTGCGTTGCAAAAGGGATCGGATCCTCTGTAGAAGAAGAATCTTTCTCAACTCTGATACCACTGTTACAAGCTTGGACACTCCAAGCAAGAAATCAATAGCAACACATGAACAAAAACTTCAAAATCATTGAACTTTAGTAGAGAGAGAGAGAGAGAGAGAGAGAGAGAGAGAGAGAGAGAGAGAGAGAGAGAGAGAGAGTCGGCACGGCACGACCGAGTTCTGCACCTAGAAGCACTGGCCACAAACACTGGCGCCCCTTTCGGTATTTCTTTATTATTGCTCACAGCAAAGTACAACTCCAAGGGTCCTCTGCTCTCAAACTCTACTTCCATATGCTCTACAGAGTGAGAGGCCCAAGGGCTCTTTTAAACTTACAAGGGATGCCCAAAAGCAATCAAGTTCAAAAGCACTTTCCTCCAAAAGCATCAGCTCCCAAAAGCTAGTGTTGAAATCAGCCAACACAATTTGCAGAAATCCGTATGGCCTACCACGTGGCACAGCAATGCAAACTCGCGGAAAATCCGTAAAGCAACTGCCACGTCAGCATCCGTACAGCATGCCACGTCAGCATGTCAACGCGTTTTACGAAAAACATCTCCAGAGTTCAAGCTTCTGGATTTTTAGAAGTAGGCCCCATGGTAGTGCTCAAAATTTCTTCGGATTCCGTTTCTCTTGTCCACTCGGCCATCAATTTGACATGCCACGTCATCACTTTGTGACAACCTGCGTGCATTAAAAACCCTTGCTTGGCATGTCCCATTAGCCGTTGCATGGACTCTGACTTCTTCTGCAGACTATAACTCCGTATCTCCTTGGGTATTCCACAACAGAATCGCTCAATTTGTTGCTTGAAGGTGATTTTCTTAAAAGAAGAGGTAGGGAGAAAAGTATCCCAAAATCTTTGACAATAGACATCTAGTGTGTATTCCTTGGTCATCCTTAGATGATTCCAAGTTGTGATCACATCTTGCTCGTAATCCTTGAGTGAGCCATGAAGAAGTGAAAACCCGCTTGAACTGTAGCCACTTCGTTGGTGCTTCCCTACGTTGCAGTATGGTAGACCACCATGTTCGTGCATTCCCTTTGAGATAGGGCGCTGCTGTTCGTACCTTAGAGTGCTCTGAGTAGTGCCCTCCCAAATAAGCGATGTCAAATTGTTGGATGAAAGCGAGGGCTTTGTGGGTATCCTTAAAGCCTGCCCACCCTCCTTGAAATCCTTAAATTTCTTGCCCTTGTCCTCGAGGTAATCGGCTCGATTTAGGTACTTCCTCTTCGTTGCGTACATCAGCTCATCAGACTCTGAGCTCTCGGAGGACGAGGAGTCCTTATCCGAACTGTCAAAGTGCTTCTAAGATCTTCTACAGGATCTGCTCTTCTTTGCCTTCTTCTTGCCTTTGCTAAGTCTTTCTCTTCTTCTTCTTGTGTCTATCCTCATCGTTGGAGTCAGAGGAAGAACTCTCCGAACTATCAGAAGAGGACGAGGAAACACCCAACACGTTTTTTTTGGCGTACTGGAAACCTCAAAGGTAGATTTTCGACCCAAGTAGCCGGGATAGTCTACTAAGTAGCCGGGATAGTCTGCTGACCGACTCTTCTTCCATGGCTGCCTCTTCGTCTCATGAGTTTGTTGACTCGTCGCTCTACAACTTCATCAAATTCATCATTTGGGTACACCCTTTGTCTGGGTACCGCCCGTGTAGATTTCTTCTTCAAAGCCGAGTCCATTCTTTCGTATTTTGTGGGTGGAGACGGACCATAGTCTTCTCTGGAGTCGTCGAAAGGTGGTCGATGTCCGTTTGAATCGCTTTTTTTTTCTCCAATACCCGAGTGGCAGGATTCGTTGATAGAATCCATGTGTGTTGCAAGTAAAGGAATCGGATCCTCCGTAGAAGAAGAGTCATTTGAGCTATGATACCACTGTAATAGACTTGGACACTCCAAGCCAAAGATCTAATGCAAAGCCATGAAAAGAGGGCGAGGCGCACCTTGCAAGTGTGTGTGTGTGTGTGTGTGTGTGTGTGTGTGTGTGTTCGGGGGGTTGGGGGTTGGGGGGGGGGGGTGTCCAAAGAAGCTCGATTGCGCTCTGATACCAGTGTAACGCCGCTTAAGAGACTATGGTGAGCTTGGGGCTTCACCAACACATAGGCCTGCAACTCTGCATAGCGGTTACTTTCGTAAGCTGCATCCCAACGATCTTCTATAGCTGCAATAACGTTCTCAACACTCCCTCGCCTTGTTGACCCTCTCACGCGCTGCTGCCCACGATGTCTACCAGATTTATGATGTCAACGATTTCTGCCCTATGACGTTAATGAGCATCAAGATGTCCTTAGCGGCTCCCCACTTTCCGGCTGTTGCAATTTAGTGCCAATTAATGGTTTTCTCAGTAAAGTCAGAGGAGGAGGAGAAAGCTGCACTACATGAATTGATCTTCCTCTAGCGGCGATGGTAGTCCCAAGACATAGCAATCACATCGGACCTCCAAGGTTATCAACTCGAAAAGAGACACCTACTGGGAGATGTCGAGAAATTTCAAGTTATAATCTGCTAGGGTTTCCATGGCAAGCATTTCACAATACCCCACTCTGCCAAAAGTTGCACCACAAGGAAGATGTCAGAAACCATATAACTTCAGGCAAAAATTTTCTTGAAAGCTTGCCAAGTCCTTGGAGAATGCGGCTTGGTAGCTATAGACTTCCACCACTGCATGGCACTGTATCTGAGAAAGGGGGGGGGGGGGGGGGGGGGGGGGGAAGCAGCTCGAAACAAATCTTGGAACCTTCTCTTGCAAGTGATCTTTATGACTTGTGCCCTGTAAGACAAAGCGATGAAGAAAGGAGCGCGCCCGATGCGCGATGAAGTAAGGGTGGGAGTGGCTAATAAGTCCGAGGTCGGGCCACGAAGATTCTTTCAAATAAAATTTCCAATGATCTTTGGAAGTACCATCTTGCTCTGTCTGCTCTTTGGTAGGATCGATATGCTTTCACAAAACCACACGCCTGATGCTCTAATACCACTGCCACAAGACGGGCACCACGTGCCAACAAAAAAGAATAGACTAAACAGACTTTTAGCACTTCAATAACAACTGAACTGAAAAAGAGAGCACACGTGGCATAGAGTGGCGAAGTTCCACCCCAGAAAGCATTGGCCCCAAACCTTGGTGCCCCTTTCGGTATTCCTTTATATTACACGAACTCTGTACAATGTCGGTACTTGGGCTCTGCACCTTCTCATCGAAGCCTGCCAAAGAATGAGCCCTCTGCACATATTCAAAGGCCCTTGGCCTATGGAAAGCAGTTTACATGAAAAGCCTTCAAACTTAAAAGCATCTGGTCCAAAAGCTGGCGCTGAAAATCAGCCAGCATAAATCACGGAAATCCGTACAGGCTGCCATGCCAGCAAGTCAGCGCAAAAATCGGAAATCCATACAAGTTGCCACGTCAGCAGCCAGCGCACTTTGTGGACTATCCATACAACTGCCACATCATCATCTTCTACGCATGTGGGTTTTGCTTTATTTTCTCTCTGTGTCACTTGGGCCTCATCGGACGGGGTCCCATAAGTTGGCGGGAACTCTTCTTTAAAAAAAGGCCACTCCGCAAGACTTTGCAAGTTGGTGAAACTTCTTCTGTTACTTCTACATCTTCACTTAGGGTTTAGGCCTTCGAGCCAGGATTGCACGTTGGTTCCGTTCTTCAATGGCTTGACACATCAGCAGTTTGTGACAGCGAGACCCGCGTTCTTACTACCTAGGGTTTCCCGGGGTCAAAGTCTCCAGTCTCCTGCAGTTCTGCTACTAAACATGTGTCCCAGGTCACTTTGAGTGTGTTTACAAATTTATTAGCATTTTTAGCCATTGGAATCGTGGGGTTTTCAGGCTGGTAGAACAAAATTCCAGTTTGCCTATATAGGCCGCTCCCGCCCCCCGTACTTTTGGCATGTTGTTCAGTGCAGAGATCCAACGTTTGGCTCTCTCTCTCTCTCTCTCTCTCTCTCTCTCTCTCTCTCTCTCTCTCTCTCTCTCTCTCTCTCGCGCACGCACGCACGTGTTTTGCATTGTTGGCGTTTTGAGAGTCTGCGACGACCACATTCTCTCTCTCGCGTTGTTTGTCATCATCATCGATCTCTCTCCTCCAACATTTTTGCTCAGCGATCTCTCTCTCTACAACTAGCGCTCCCTCTCTCTTGCGGTGTACACACCCTCTCGGTGTTGCATCATGTGCGGCGAGACCCAGTGCCGTTCGATGGGCGGTGCTAGGACCTTGATGGCGAGGAGATCCATGCGATAGATACGAGCTCTATTGGCTGCCCGTCACGGAGAGGTATTTCGATCGCGGTTGCAGACGAGTTTCTCATCCGCTGCACCCTTGACATGGTATCAGAGCCATGGGTTGGGGCTGATTTCGGCTATAGTGAGCAGATTTTCAGATTTTACCTTGTACCTCGACCTAGCCTTATCACATGCCTTGATTCTCCAACACCATGGAGAAGAGTGATGATTCTGAAACCTACTCAACCCATGGTGATGAAGTGAAACATGAGGATGTGATCGGTGGCGGTGACAATGCCGTCAACCAAGAATGGGGAGGTTTGTCTGAGTTCTACTCCAGCGTAGGCGATCAAGATATCTACACTCCCTACCTTTCCCTCGGATCGACAATTGAATGGAGACAACTATGCCATTTGGGAAGCCACCATGATGGGGGTCTTTGACTCTTACGAGCTTGGAGGTTTTGTCTTGCGCAACTTTCAAAAGACAAAGGACCCAAAGGGAGCAAAGTTATGTCAATGCTTGGATCCGGTCCTTCATTATCCTCCACAGTACACCATCGGTGATTGGCCATATACGGTTGATGAAAGATGCGAAGCTGATCTGGGATCGGCTTTCTTCCCTTTAACAAGATACAGGAGCTTCAAGAGGAGATACTTTATATGGGAAAGCTAATCAGTTCAGAGGACATGGCCATTCAACTTTTGGCCCAATTGCCTCCTCGGTACTCCAACTACTTCTCTTCCTTGATTACTAGTGGCCAGTTGAACACTATCACTTGGGATGAGCTAGTTCCAATGGTTTTGGACCAAGAGGAGCGGTTCAAAACGGGGAAGAAGTCGGGCTCCGAAGCCTTGACCGGTTCTTCCAACAATAATAAGAAGCATAAGGGCAAGAAGACAAGCAACAACACCAAAGACAGGAAGAGTGATGCCGAGCGTGACGTCTTGAAGGCGGAATAGGATTGCAACAATTATGGTGAGAAGGGACATTATTGGAGGAAGTGTCCAAAGCGAGTTGGAGAGGCTTTGATCTCCTCAGCGGCAATGGTTCAGTCACCGGCCTTTGTTCATTTGGAGATTCTCCCCTCAACGGACTCTCCAGGGACATTGGAGGCCACGATGACTCTTGCGGGTCGAGACGATCATGATTGGATCCTTGAGAGTGGTGCCTCCCAACACACGACACGTTCGAAGGATCTTTTGTCCAACATGCAACGACACTATGGTACCATCTTCATCAGCGACAAATCTGGAATTCCTATTCACAGTGAGGGTTCCATGGAGCTCATTCCTGACGGTAGAGGAGGTATACATACCTCCAAGATACTTTATGCTCCAAAGCTAAGATTTCATCTTATGTTTGTGCACGAGGTGTGCAAGCTTGGCATGGAGGTGATCTTCGCAGAGGATTCCGTAACTATTTGAGATCGGCAATCCGATAAAGAGGTCAGAGGGGGCTCAGTGGAGAACGGACTCTATTGGCTCCATGTTCTTTCTTCATACCCACAGGTGATCTTTGCCATTACACGTTTGATCATTTGAACAATGATGCTCTTTGGCTTGCTTTTCGTGAGCAGATGCTTACAGGCTTACCAAATGTTGGGAGTAAGCATGGGAAATGCATTACTTGCATTCGTGGGAAACAACATCGAGAATTCATCCCGAGGCTTGCTACACGCCGAGCCATTGCCATGTTGGAGTTGGTTCACACCGACCTTTGTGGACCTATGCAAACCCTTTCTCTCAACAAGGCTCTCTGTTTTATGTTATTGGTGGATGATTTCAGCCGCTTTACTTGGGTATATTTTCTACAACACAAGCACAAGGTGTCACGAGGACGTGGCAACTGCTAACCTTAGTTGTTGGTTTCTTTCCAATGATTTTTTGTTTGATTTTTGAGACCCTCTTTTTGAAGTTGCAAATGGTCGGACATTGTATGGCCAATGTGAACGGTAGTTTCACCCGCAGACGGGAAGGTGGTCGGCACTGGAATTCGTATAGTAAGAGGATGTCTAGGCTCAGTTCAAGATCGTGTAGGTCTCCCCGTCGCACTTAGCAAGTTGATGGATACTAGGAAGTGAACTCAATAAAGGCATAAAGTCAAGGTGGGAGAAATTGCATGTATGAGTGCCAAGTGGCACTTTTGGGTCAATTTACCAAGTTTGGGAGAACAGAACTCGTAACTGACTTTTTGGAGCAGTTTTGGAGGCTGTTAACGTTGATTTTCAGCCATTTCTCTCCATTTTTTAGCTTCCCATGACTTTACTAAGACCAAGGATGTAACAGACTTGGACACTCCAAGTCAAGAATCAACCGCGACAGCACCAAATAACCACTTCAAAACAATTCACAGATCACAATAGATTTGCACTGGCCCGGCGGAGTTCCATGCCTAGAGATATTGGCCCCAAAGACTAGCGCCCCTTTCGGTATTTCTTTTTGTATTAATCAATCATCAAAGTACAAGAGAGCGGTTAGGGTTTCACTCTCAGACTCTGCGTCCAGATGCTCTGAGAAGTGAGGCCCTCACCACTAATTTAAAGGTTACAAGGGATGCCCAAAAGCAGAGCCCCAAAAGCTTTTAAAATCAAAAGCATCAGTTCTCTCTCTCTTAGAGAGTCCTTTAAAAAAAAAAAAAAAAAAAAGCAAAAGCAAAATTCGCGTCGCTCATCATTTTCCAAAAAAAAAAATAAAAAAATAAAAAAATTTAATAATCCGCCTCCGCGATTTCCGGCAATTAGGGTTTCTGGCAAAAATTAGGGTTTGCAGGAATTTTAGGGTTTCTAGCAGAAATTAGGGTTTCTGCTGTCCACCACGTCATCACTTTGTGACATACCCCCCTCTTGAAAGCATTGTAATCGACCGCGATTACGCCTGCAAAACCGACAAAAGCCATAACTCCGTCTTAGCAGACACTGACTGTTAGTACCTACGTACTAGGAACACACATCTAGCACATGTACAAAATCGACAGTCACATCACACGACATCACAGGACATCACCAGACATCACATGACATTCAACATTCATTCGGATCTTAGACCATGATTTATCGGCAATGTAGCTAGCAATCACATCTAGGTCCAATCGGGACCTCATCGATGTCCGATTGACTAACCCCTATTGCAACCATGTCTATTCGAGATCAAGTAGACCAAAATGCTGCAGTCATTTCGTCTACCAGTTCCTGCACTCACAAGAAGTCAAGAACAAATCAGTATCATAATCAGGAATTCCATTTCATAAAGTCATCCAGCAGAATATTGTCAGCTCTCAATATCCCTGAAGCTCAGATGCTAAACCAAAACATCGAGGTAAAGTTTCACAATCCGAGGAGTATCTGCTAGGTCCTCCTCCTCCATCCACTTCGCATCAAATGCAGGAAAGTTCTTGAACTAAACCAAGAACCACCTTCGGACTTTACCTTTCTTCGTATCATTATGTGCCAAAATCTGTTCAGGAACAAGGATCTCCTCGTTTTCTGTAGATTTCATATCATCAGAATTGGCATCAAAGTTGGGCATTCATGCAGAGGAGATGGGTATGACAGGTGAAGCAGGTTTGGCATGCCCAGCTCATTCAGAGCCTGTTATCCCATTTTGGGGAAGCTTCATTTGCACATTCAGAGCTATGTGGATGCGCAAGAGTTTTATATTATAGTTACCTGTTTGATGCCTCCCCATTTGTGACAAAGGCCACCACGTGTTGCTCACCGATTGTTTCTATGGCCGCTATCCACTCTGCAGAGAGGACATCAACGGAATTGCCACTCTCGGTGGCATCATGAGAGTGCACAAAGTACATCTCTCCACTCGAGTATGCGACGAGGCCATGGATAGATCTCTTCCTTGTATCGCTCCACCCGTCGGCAATGAGGAAAACGCCATGTTTTGCCCAAAGCCTTTGAATATTGAGTGTTGCTTGCTCCACGATCGCCTTATCTTGATCGAGCAAAGCGGTTCGGGTCCACTTTGGGTTGCTCATCAGGCTCCCCATCATCAGGCACATCACCCTTAACAGGTTTCAAGAGACTCACATGCAATGCATTATGAATCCTCCAAGTATCTGGCAGTTTCAATCGGAAGGAGACATCATTTATCTTGTCAGTAATCTGGAAAGGTCCGTAGTATCACATACTAAGCTTTGGAAAAAGCCTCTCCTTTCTCTTTTTCTTTCTTAGGCGTGCCTTCTCAAAAGTAAGAGCACCCAATCATCCCCCTTCAGTTTCAAGTCGCGACAATGGCGATCCGCAGCCTTTTTTTGTCGTTCTTGAGACTTCTGCAAAGTCTCGCGAACCTTGGCAAAAGCCGTATCCAAATCTCGCGAATATTCATCCACTTCAAATATCTAATCTTTCGTGCGCAGGAAGGATGGAACCTTCGCAGCACTTTCAACAATCTCACATGGCGTCTTCCCCGTCGAAGAGTGTATCGTGTTACTGTAGGCAAATTCCACCAAAGGTAAGTTCTTTTCCCATTGAGTCTTCTGATCCGAGATACAGGACTTCAATAAATCTAAAATCACTGAATTGGCAATCTCAAATTGCCCGTCAGTCTGCAAGTGGAACGATGACGAGAACTGCAACTGCGTGCCAATGTTCTCCCAAATTGCCTTCCAAAACCAACTCATAAATCTGGGGTCTCTGTCGGAGAGAGTCGTCTCAGACGTGCCATGTAATCGGAAAATCATCGTGATCATTTTGTATTCTCGAGAGATAAAAAAAAATGAAATCCATTTCAATATTTTCCCAGGGGCGGGTGGGTATGGGTAAAGGCTGTAACAATCCCTGTGCTTTATGCCGGTCAAACTTGACCTTCTGGCATACCAAGCAACTGCGCACAAACTCTTCCACATCATTCTTGAGTCACGGCCAAAAGAAGTATCTCTCTACCCCTTTCATGGTGGTAGCAATGCCGCGGTGACCCGTAAAAGGTGGACAGTGGCAATCAGTCATAACCTTTTCCCTCAACGGCTGTGTAACGCACAACATAGTCTTTTTCATCAAGTAGCCTTCCCGAAGGGAGTATCCAGCTATTGTCTCCCCATCCCGTATCCATGTGAAAATATCTGCAAAATTTGTATCTGTGGCACACTGATTGACCATATCCTCAAAGCTCCTATGATGTATCGCGGAAATAGTCAGAACCAACGGTTTCCGAGACAAAGCATCTGCCACCACATTCTTCTGTCCTTGCACATGGACAATCTCGAAGTGGAACTATGACAAGATGTTCACCCACCGCATCTGCTTTTCCGCAAGCTGCTTCTGTGACAAGAAGTAGCGCAAACTCTGATGGTCTGTAAAGACAGTAAAATCCGCTCCGAGTAGGTAATGCCGCCACTGAGTAAGAGCATGGATAACCGCCAAAAGCTCTTTCTCATAGATCTGTGCTATCATCTCCGGCCTAGAGAACAAACGGCTCTCGTAAGCTATGACATGGCCTTCTTGCATCAAGACCGCACCCAGACTACGACCACAAGCATCATAATATACTTCAAATGACTTCTGCAAGTCCGGCAAAGTCAAAATAGGTCTCGTAGTCAATTTCTCTTTCAATGTCCGAAAGGCAGTCACCTCTGTGGGTCCCCACGAAAAAGGTACTCCTTTCTGTGTCAAGATATGCAAAGGGGAAGCAACCTCGGCAAACTTTCGTATAAACCGCCTGTAGTACGAACACAGTCCCAAGAAGCTTCTAGCTTCATGGACATTCCTCAAATCGGGCCAATCACGGATAGTCTTTATCTTGGCCGGGTCCATTTGCACTCCTGCTGCTGACACAATGTGTCCCAAAAAGTGTATCTCTAGTAGGAAAAATTCACTTTTCTTTGCATTAATCACTAGCGTGTGATCTCGTAATGCCTGAAAGACTTGAAGCAGATGATCTCTGTGTTCTGCCTCATTCTTCGAGAAAACAATGATGTCATCAAAGAAAGTGCCAACAAATAGCCTGTACTCTCGAAAAATCCTGTCCATCATCTGGTTAAATGTCGCAGGAGCATTGGTTAAGCCAAAAGGCATCACCAAAAACTCAAATAATCCAAAAGTCGTCCGAAAAGCTGTCTTGTAGACATCTCCTGGCGCTATCGTGATCTGATGATATCCACTCTTCAAGTCAATCCTGCTAAAGCACGAGGATCCCTGTAACTTGTCGAGTATATCATCGATCCTAGGAATCGGAAATCTGTTCTTGATGGTGATTTCGTTGAGAGTGCTATAATCGCTGCACATTCTCCAAAATCCGTCTTTCTTCAAAAACCAACAACACTGGAGAGCAATACGGTGAAGTACTAGGCTGGACAAGACCCTTTTCCAAGAGGTCTTTCACTGGGTTCATAATCTTTTCATTCTGTACTCGGCTCACACGATAAGGTGGCCGATACGGTGGCGTGCTTCCAGATATCAGATCAATGGTATGATCTTCAGGCCCTCTCAAAAGCAATCGGCATGAGCGTGGAGAAAAAATCTTTGCATTCTTTTCTTCAGGTCAAAACATATTCAACCTTTATCCATCGTTCAGTTCTCCCAAAAGAATGAGTAAGAAAACTTAAGTTCATCAAGTACAATCTCTAAGCCCTTCATTTATCAAAGTCGCTTTCTCAGCCCGGTAGTCAACCACGGCGTAGTTCTTGTGGTACCAAGGAATCCCGAGTAGAACGTCACTCGCGTGCCCTGAACACCCCTGTCATTGCAAACAAAGTTTGCCAATGCTCGGTGTAATGGCAACATCCCATCCGGGTGCCAGTCTAACTACCTCCGCCTGTGGCGTCAGTTTGTCGGGCGTAGTTCATTAGATTCAGTGTAGGTCCCACGCCATGTGGTACCAGTTCTGCTTTTCTATCTGCCTTTTCTGCCACATTCCTCAGCTGCTCTCGAACTCTCAGACCTGTCGTCGTCTTTATCATTCTGTTCTTTCTGTGCCTTATCAAGGCACTTCGCGGAGATATGTCCATGTTCCCCGCATCCAAAGCACTTCCCCTCTCTGATGAAGCGAGCTCTCTCCTCAGCAGTAAGCTTGGGTCGAGCATCCTTTTTTTTTTCTCTGGGTTGCTCTTTTTCATTCTACTTTCATTCCCAGAAGTCTGTTCGGCTCGTTGTGTCATGGCCTCATCTGTGGGGTAGGTCAGACTGCCAGAGTGAATGGCAAAGCCCCGCTTCGCATGACTCATCAACTCCTAAATAGAAGCTGACTTCTGTTCCAAGCAGTGATCTCAGATCTCTGTAGGTAGACCCAAGGTAAACTCCTCAATCTGTTCTCTGAATGAGATCTTCTTGAATGAAGAGGCGGGTAGAAAAGAGCTCCAGAATCTTTCACAATAAGAATTCACTGTATCGCTCTTGGTCATCCGGAGATGGTTCCAAGCAGCTCGTATATCTCGCTCAAACTCTTGAGTCAACCAAGAAGAAATAAAAAGCCTCTTGAATTTCAGCCATGTAACTGGCACAGTCTTGCTTAATAGAAGCGTGGACCACCAAGTACGAGCATTCCCCTTAAAGTAAGAGGCAGCTCTCCGAATCTTGGAGTGCTCTGAATAGCGTCCTCCCGCGAAAGCGATGTCAAACTGCTGTATAAAAGACAAAGCCTTCGAAGCATCTGAGTATCCTGAAAAGTATCAAACTTGATCGAGTGGCCACCTTCCTTAAACTCTCGGACTTTCTTGCTTTTATCTTCGAGAAAGTCATACTGGTTGGCTTTGTAAAAATTCTTCTTGTTCGCATAAAACTTTCCGTCATCAGAATCTGAGCTGTCTGTAGACGAGTCCTCAGTAGAACTGTCAGTCTCTGGGCGAGATGTAGCCTTCTTTGCCTTTTTCTTGCCCGTCCTGAAGCTTTGTGTCTTGCTTCGCTTTTTGCTTTTTTTTCTGTCTTCTTCGCTCTAATCCGAGGAGCTAGAAGAACTGTCAGAAGAAGAAGAAGAAGAACTGGGTACTCCTTCAAATCGAACACGCTTCTTCCGTTTCTTTGCCTTGTCAAATGTCAACCAACGACCCAAATATCCCGGGAAGTCAGTGCCTTTCTTCTGCTTTTTGCCGTGCTTTTTGGCTTTCTTTTACGTGTCAAAAAGCTGAGCAATCCGTGCATCAACCACGTTCTCCAGTTCCTTCTTCGTATTTTTCTAGGAGGCAGAAGGTTTCTTGAGAGCGGGTTTCGGGAGTGGTGTTGTGGTTGATGCACGGATTGCTCAGCTTTTTGACACGCTCCATCTCTCTTTGCTCTGCCTGAGTAGGCCGAGGCGGGCCATACTCTCTGTCTGAATCTTCGTTGTGATCCCAACCCGCATCTCCAGATGCAGAGGGAGTCAACTGATCATTGCCTGAAGCCATAGGTGCCGCGGAAAAAAATTCCGGGATCGGATTTCCCGTAGAAGAGAAATCGGTCGTGCTCTGATACCACTGTAACAGACTTGGACACTCCAAGTCAAGAATCAACCGCGACAGCACCAAATAACCACTTCAAAACAATTCACAGATCACAATAGATTTGCACTGGCCCGGCGGAGTTCCGTGCCTAGAGATATTGGCCCCAAAGACTGGCGCCCCTTTCGGTATTTCTTTTTGTATTAATCAATCATCAAAGTACAAGAGAGCGGTTAGGGTTTCACTCTCAGACTCTACGCCCAGATGCTCTGAGAAGTGAGGCCCTCACCACTAATTTAAAGGTTACAAGGGATGCCCAAAAGCAGAGCCCCAAAAGCTTTTAAAATCAAAAGCATCAGTTCTCTCTCTCTTAGAGAGTCTTTTCTTTTTTTTTATAAAAAAAAGCAAAAGCAAAATTCGCGTCGCTCATTATTTTCCAAAAAAAAAAAATTTTAAAAAAAATAATAATCCGCCTCCGCGATTTCCGGCAATTAGGGTTTGTGGCAGAAATTAGGGTTTGCAGGAATTTTAGGGTTTCTGGCAGAGATTAGGGTTTCTGTTGTCCGCCACGTCATCACTTTGTGACAAAGGACCTCATTTTCAACATTGAAAGACATTAGATGCGTGCTTACAGGGCTGTTTTGCTGCATTTTCAGTGATACGCACGTTTTGGCAGCCATGGAAATCTTCTCCTTTTGCATCTATTTATTCACAGATGCATTACAAGTCAAGCGCAGAAGAGGGGGCGCTCGATTTATGCTGGGGGATGCTTCATTGAGAACCTGTCCACAGGTTAAGAGCTATGGAGTGCTTTCTTTCCCTCTCATGTACAGTTTGGTGCTAGGAGTGATGCCCTGCACACTACACACTGCTCTCTCTCTCTCCCCTGCGTGCAGTTATGTGATGCCCCAGAAGAGGGCTCTTCATTTGACTGATGTAGAGCTGTGTGGTTTCATGCTTTTGTGCTGAGGCAAGAGCCTCCTTGAGCAGGAACAGGGGTAGCTAACTGCTACTCCAAAGCAGGCACCGGTGAGGGTCATAACCTCACCTTACAGGTGCGTTTTCAGTGCTGTGTATGCGCTGTAAATTCACTGTTTTTTAGCCATACGGACACCAGAACCATTGGGAATCGTGCCCCACTGGCAGAGGACAGTTAGGGGACTGTTTGGGGTCAAAACAGGGCAAAAACCAGTAAATACAGCATGCTGAATTTACTGTTTTTGGGCAGGAAACAAAGGGTTTATGCCAGTGGAAGAGAGTTCCAACAGGGGAATTAGTTTCGCGCAAGTTTTGGAGCTGTTATGCTGCCGAAATTGGGCCAAAACAGGTGGTATCTAGCTCGATACAGATAAAGGATTCCCAGGACTCTTCTTTGTAATTTACCCTCCTAAAGAATAAAGAAATACCGAAAGAGGTGCCAATTTTGGGGCCTACAGGTTGTCGGTGTCTGCTCGAGGCATTCTAGCTTCCGAGCCGTGTGTGTACTTAAGTGTTAATTCCCGTCGCAGGTTCCCTTTGCAAAGTGCTCTATGTGTGTGTCTAAACTAAAGTAAAGAATTTCGGGTGTGAGCCAAAGCCTACCGCCCCACGGGCCGGTTTCACGAGGCATTTGGCCTCTTCAAGAATTGGCATACTTTTATGGAGAAGGAAAGCAATCAAGTGTTGAAAACTATTCGATCGGACAAAGGTGGGAAGTTTACTTCCAATGCTTTTAATCAGTTTTGTTCGGACCATGTTATCAAGCAAGAGCTTGCGAATACCAATTCACCTTGCAAAGAATAGAGTTGTGGAGAGGAAGAATAGGACAGTGGTAGAAATGGCACGGACCATGCTTGAGCATCGAGATTTACCTTAGTCCTTATGGACTGAGGCAGTTGCGACGGCTGTGCACACCATCAACCGATCCGATCTCCAACCTCTTCAGTTCCAAAGAAAACACCATTTGAAGCCTATTTTGGTAAGAAGCCCGATGTCTCCCATTTTCGGATTTTTGGGAGCAATGCCTATGTCCATGTACTGAAGGAGCCACGAGGGAAGTTTGACCCCAAGACCCGGAGAATGATTTTTGTCAACTATAACTCTCTTTCTATGGGATATCGACTTTGTGATCCAGAAAAGAAGGACATTGTACTCGGGCGTTGTCACAAACTGCTGACCTATCAAGCCACTGAAGAGCGGAGCCACTGTGCAGATCCCGACTGAGGGGCCTAAACCCTAAGAATAAGTAGACGAAGAAGAAGAAGTTCCTACCAACTTATGGAGCCCCGTCCGATGGGGTCCAAGTGACAAGCGAATAAAATATAGCAGGACCCACCCACACACACACACACGTGTGCACGCGGAGCTGATGACGTGGCAGAATTGTACGAATTTTCAGATTTTGCTCTCACTGTGCTGATGTGGCCGAACTGTACGGATTTCCGAACTTTGCGTTGCTGACGTGGCAGACTGTACGGATTTTCGCATATTGCGCTAGCTGTGTTGACGTAGAAGAACTGTACGGATTTTCGTAAATCACGCTGACTGCTTTTTGTACCAGATGCTTTTGAGTTTAAGACTTTTCATGTAAACAGCTTTTGGACCTAGGTCCTTTAAATATGAGGCTAGGGCTCATTCTCTGGCACTCTTCTGGGAGAAGGTGCAGACCGTGGAGTACCGGCTTGTACTGTGTTGATGCAATATAAAGAAATACCGAAAGGGGCGACAAGGTTTGGGGCCAATACTCTCTCGGGTAGAATTCCGCCACTCCGTGTCTTGTGTGCTCTCTCTCTATCAGTTCAATTGTTATTGAAGTGCTAAAAGCCTGTTCAGTCTCTTCATTTCTATTGGCACGTGGTGCCCGTCTTGTGACAGTGGTATCAAAGCATTAGGCGTGTGCTTTTCTGAAAGCATACCGGTCCTACAAAAGTGCAGACGGAGCAAAGCAGAGGCTACTGGAATTTTATTTGAAGTATCTTCGGGTCCTGACCCCGGACTAATTAGTATTAGCCACTCCCACCCTTACTTCATCGCGCATCGAGCGAGCCACTCCTACCCTTACTTCATCACGCATCGGACGCGCTCCCGTCTTCACTGCTCTGTCTTACAGGGCATAAGCCATAAAGAACCCAAGACATGGCGTTCATGGATTCAACAAAATATTTGCAGTTTCTTCTTAACGAGCTTCACGATATTCTTTCGCGACATCCTCAGCAGAATCTTCCGATGCTACAAAGTTTTCAACAATTTTTGAATGACATGTTACCCCCTCTGATGCCTCAGGTGGTACCTGAAACTGGTCTGTTCAATCCAAAAAGGGCGGTAGACTTTAAACTTAAACCTTATTTGCTTTCACCCATTTAATTTGTCGTCCACTTTACCTGTACTTTCAAGACACAACAAAGGGGAGAGGGATACAGGCTGCTAGATTGCACTTGTATGAGTAGACCGACACACCAGATTGGACCCTAACTTAGGCGCCCCTTTTGGTATTTCTTTATTGTTCAACAGAGGGAATAAACGCTGTGGTTCCCTACAAGCTGCCCCGCACACACTTGGTTGAATTTCAACTGTTCCGGCCCGATTTTGGCAACATAACTGTACTAGGACCCTTCACAGTCAGTATTCCCACGCATTGACTGACTTTCCCGACGCATACTGGTACTTTGCAAAACCTGGCGAGAATCTGCAGCACGCTGAATTCTCTGTTTTCAGCCCCGAAAATGCGCCAGATCACCTATACAAAGGACCCCTCGCGTCCCCGAACCTCCTGGGGGTATTAGGGACCATTTAGGGCCAAAACCCTAAACCTGCAAAAATACACAGCAGGCTGTAATTTACTGTTTCTGGCTCCATTTCGCGTGCCAGTCGCATCCGTAGCAAGTCCTTGAGCTCCCGCACCTGTAGGGCTACTTGCCCTTTCAATAGGACGAGATTTCTGGTAAGAAACCTCTCCGAATTCACCTGTACCTGCGGGGGATTAGCCGCTAGCTAATCGAGTACCTGTGCAAGAGGCTCTTGCCTCGGCAATCGCGCATGAACCCACACAACTGTACATTGGTCAAATGAAAAGCCCACTAGAGGGGCATAACATACTGCCATAGAGGAGAGAGAGGGCAATGCGTAGCGTGCAGGGCATCACTCCTGGCACCGCACAGTACGTAGGAGGGAAAGCAAGCACTCCATAGCTCTTAACCTGTGACCGACTGAAAATGAGCCCCTCTCCTCTCTAAAATCAGCACCCCCTTCTCTTGCATGAGGAAAGTGCACCAGAAGGTGCCACTTGGCACATTTATAAGCATTTTTCCGTTTCGGGGTTGCCGCCTAAAAATCTCCCAACCAGTTGCCCAGTTGACTTCACGGCGGAGTAAGAAAATGTTCTCCTTGTCATTCCGCAGGTAATGACGCAAACACATTTTCAAGTCCCAAAATAGCAGTTCCCTAAATTTTAGGAGATGCTGCCATTGTATCTTTCTAGGTCATCTGACCCTCTTTGTACACTGCAGCCACACCTAGAACTGAAATGTAGCCTCTGTAACAAAGGATTCCAGTTTGGCTAGTCAATGACCCCACTTGGCTAACCATAGTCCTTGTCCAACTTTAGTGCTCTCTTGCCCTCAGGCCTGGACTCCCTCTGGACAGTTCCACACTAGCTATGCAATGCAGGGCAGTTAGATTTCTCGAGGGGTGTTTCCAAAAAGTGAAAGTAAATAGATAATAAGAAAGAAATCAACAAAAAGGATAGATAGTAGTCACACGCTGGTGACATACCCCCCTCTTGAAATCTCAAACGTCCTCCTTTGCATCTATGTCGTACATGCTCACGGTCAACACTGATGTATTCAACACCTGTCGACACATGTACGACACATACATGCTCATTGTCAACCCTGGTGTATTCAACACCTCGTCGACTCATGTATTGCCTGCGTGTGAACCTTGTCCCAATGACACAGTGGTAGCTTCGCACTGTGCCATTGCTTTGAGTCACTAACTTTCCAATGACAAAATGGTAGCTGCACATTTTGCCACTGTCTTATAGTACATGTTGGATCCCATAACACTTTCGAGCATACCCAAACCGACAGTTTAAGAATGTAGTTACACATGTACTCTTTAATAGAAGCAATTACTGTATCCTTGACAAACTGACAAGAAATACTCACTTCTATAGCACTAACCAAACTTTTGGACATTCCATAAGAGCAATTGCCAAATTGACAATCTGCACAGCTCTAACATTCATGTAACAGGTATTTCATTTGAGCTCCGCTTTAAATACCATGTACATCATTTGTTTCAAAAGCCATTGTCACACTGACAATCCATGTAGCTCTGAAACTCAAGGGGTCAAGGTAGGTTGCAAATCGAAGGCTTCCAGGTAAAGTGATAACACAATTGGTGACTCTGCAAGTTCACCTTCTTCCATCCACTTAGCATCCATTGGTGGATAGTTTCTGAACTTTACCAAGTAACGCCTAGCAACCTTGCCTTCCACTTTTCTTTCCTTATGTGCCAAAATCTGTTCCGGGACCAAGATCTCGTCAAGTTCCTCGACTTCCGGCTGATCTTCAGCTGGCATATCCTCTGGCACATCACCCACATAGGGTCTGAGAAGACTCACATGAAACGCATTGTAAATCTTCCAACTGTCAGGCAATTTCAGCCTATATGCAACATCACTGATTATGTGGCACACTTGAAAAGGCCCATAGTAACGCATGCTGAGCTTTGGAAACAGTCTTTCCTTGCTCTTCATCTTCTTTAACCTTGCCTTTTCAAAGCGCAAAAGCACCCAATCACCAAGTGAATATACCACTTCACGACAATGACGATCAGCTGCTTTCTTTTGCTTTGCCTGAGTCTTTTCTAAGGCCACTTTGACCTTCTTGTACATTTCATCCATGTCCTGAACATACTTATCTGCTTCAAATATCTTGTCCTTTGTATGCAGTATGGGAGGAACTTTCTTGCCACCTTCAACTATCTCAAAGGGTGCCTTGCCAGTTGATGAATGCACTGTATTATTGTATGCATACTCCACCAATGGCAAATACTGCTCCCACTTTCCTTTATGCTCTCACACATAACACTTCAGCAGATCTAGGACAGTAGAATTTGCCTCTTCTGACTGCCCATCTGTTTGAGGATGAAATGACGAAGAGAATTTGAGCGTTGTGTCCATATTCTCAAACAAGCCTCTCCAGAACAAACTTGTCATGCGTGGATCACGGTCGCTAACAATCGACTGTGGCATGCCATGATACTTGAAAATATTGCTCATAAACAAGCGTGCCATCTGATATGGCTTTATCTTCTTCATGACAGGAATAAAATGAGCCTGCTTGCTGAATCTGCAAATAATAGTCCAAATACCATCGTTTCTTGTCTGCGTTTTCGAAAGATCAAAGATAAAATCCATAGCAATACTTTCCCATGGTTTATCTGGAATAGGTAGTGGTTGCAATAACCTTGGTGCCTTTTGCCTGCCAAACTTGACCTTCTGGCAAATTAGGCATTCTTGCACAAAGGCATCCACATCTCTTCTCAATGTAGGCCAATAGAAGAATGTCTCAACCGCTTTAACTGTAGCATCTATACCACGATGCCCTGCATATGGTGACACATGACTCTCTTCCATAACTTTGCGTCGCAATGGCTTTGTGACACACAATCTGCCATGCATCATCATGAACCCGTCTTTAAGAAGATAGTGTTCATGACGTTGTCCATCCATTTGTTGCTCGAAGACCCTTGCAAAATCTTCATCATTTGCATATTGTTCTCTCATATCATCAAGTTCATGATGATAAGGAATTGACACAGCTGAAATTTGTGGCTTCCTTGACAAGGCATCAGCCACAACGTTCTTCTTGCCTTCCACAAGCACAATCTGAAAATCGAACATGGACAAGATATTTGCCCATCGCATATGCTTCTCAGATAACTTTGTCTGTGTCAAGAAGTATCGCAAGGTCTGATGGTCCGTTTGGACAACGAAATCTGCACCTAGCAGGTAGTGTTTCCAACTTAAGAGCGCATGAATCACAGCCAGTAACTCTTTCTCATAGACCTGCATGGTCATCTGCAAAATTCTTCTCTCATAGGCTACTACCCTGCCATCTTGCATTAGCACTGCACC
The DNA here is from genome assembly GCF_014529385.1 of Adiantum capillus-veneris. NCBI lineage: Eukaryota > Viridiplantae > Streptophyta > Polypodiopsida > Polypodiales > Pteridaceae > Adiantum > Adiantum capillus-veneris. Next base: position 162,825,163 of record NC_140931.1, read on the forward strand.
AATGCTACTACCACAGGCGTCATACTGGACCACAAATGACTTCCTAAGATCTGGCAACACAATGACTGGATCCGAAGTCATCTTTTCCTTTAAGAGATTAAAAGCTGAAATCTCTTTCTGTGTCCATCTAAAGGTGACTGCCTTCTTTTGAAGAGCATGTAAAGGTGAAGCAATCTCAACGAAATTTCGGATAAACCTTCTGTAATAGGAGCATAGTCCCAAGAAGCTTCGGACATCATGCACCGTCTTCAAATTTGGCCATGACTTGATCGCTTCAACTTTTGCAGGATCCATTCTGATACCATCCTTTGAGACAATGTGTCCCAAAAAGTGAATCTCTTCCAGAAAAAACTCACTTTTCTTTGCATTGATGAGCAACCTATGACTGCGTAGCTCTTCGAACACAATGGCCAAGTGATGCTTATACTTCTCTTCATTCTTTGAGTAGACTATCATGTCATCAAAGAATGTACCAACAAACTGCTGGTGTGGACGGAAAATTCTGTCCATCATCCTATTGAACGTAGCAAGAGCATTTGTGAGACCAAAGGGCATCACTAAAAATTCGTAAAGGCCAAACGTTGTTCTAAAAGCAGTCTTGTGCACATCTTCTGACCTAATGCGGATCTGATGGTACCCACTCTTTAGATCTATCCTGCTAAACATAGCTGCTGCTCCTAATTTGTCCAGAATATCATCAATTCTAAGTATAGGGAACCTATTCTTGATGGTATTCTTGTTCAGTGCACGGTAGTCTATGCACATACGCCATGAGCCATCCTTTTTCTGCACCAATAACACTGGAGAACAGAATGGAGATGAACTGGGCTGAATCGGCCCCTTTTCTAACAGCTCCTGTACTTGGCTCATTATCTCTTTCTGTTGAGCCGCACTAACCCTATACGGAGGCTTATTTGGTGGGCTACTGCCTGGCACCAAATCTATCGCATGGTCCTCGGGTCTCTCTGGCGATAATTGAGACGGCAATGAATCGAAAAAACAGTCACTATACTGTTGTAAAAACATTGACCTTTCTTTATCTAGAACAGATAAATTTGATTCATCACAATCTGACACTTCACGTGCAAAAACCAAGTACGCAGAAAGATGCTTTTTCATTACAGAAGTAATAGCAGAAGCTGATACAGTGGGAATAGACTCCCCTTTAAGCTTTACATCCAAAATGTGAGTCTTTCCCCTGCTCTGTACAGTGATCTTTTTGTTGTAGGCATCCATGATTCCCTATACACGAAACAACCAAGGAATACCTAACAACACATCACATCCGTCCAGTGGCATGATGTAAAATTCTTCAGCATCTACAGAGGACTGGATATGTAGACGCAACTTTCCAATGATGGGTGTCACAGCCTCTGTATGGCCAGGACATGCCAAACCTGCCTCTGTTGTATACCCCATCTCTTCAGGTCTAATTCCCAACTTTGAAGCCAATTCTGGGGAAATGAAGTTGGCTTTGGCACTTGGATCAAAGAAGATAAGCACTGTTTGATCCCTGACCTTTCCCCATGCTCTGCAAAGCTCACTTGCATCTGAATTTGGCTTATCCCCCACCATATATGGCACTAGACCAGCCGTGGGCTTCTTTCCTTTCCTGTCCTCCTTGTCTTAAGAATCAGCTGGCCTTTTCTTTGTAGGACAGTTGTAAGCAATGAGGCCAGGCTGCTCACAGATAAAGCATTTGTTCTCTGACCTCAGGACCTTTTGCTCTTCCGACTTGCGAGGAAAACGTCTTTTCCATTTCTTCGCTAGTCCCTTTTCTAATTCAGCCGTAGCTTTATCTTTCCCTGCGTTGGCTGGCTCCTAAGTCCCTTTCGGAGCCTCCTTGAGAACATACTTCTTCGCTGAATTTTTCTTGGCTGATCCTTCCTTGACGCCAGTATTGAATTCACAGTCTTCTCCCTTGAGCAAACCATTGCCAGTGTTTGCTACCTCGATGAGCTGCGTCAAAGTAGTGACTTTGGTCTTCATGCAGTATTTTCTCAATCCTTTGGGTAGGCCACAACAGTATTTTTCAATCTGTTCTGTCAATGGCACAAACCTATAGTAGGAAGTTACTGGAAGTAGAGCTTTCCAAAACTTCCGATTGTAATCATCCAGATTCTTGCAAGTAACAGCATTAAGCTGGTGCCATTCTGTCATGACATCTGCTTCAAAGTCATCAGATAACCACGCTGCTGCAAAAATCTGCTTGAAGTAAATCCATGTGGACGGAGCTTGCCCTTGAAGCAATAAAGTTGTCCACCATTGTCCTGCATTCCCTGTCAAGAAAGTGGCTGCCTTGCGGACCTTTGAAGCCTCTGTAAAGTTTCCCCCTGCATAGGCCTTGTCAAACTGTTGGAGGAATGAGAGAGCCTTCTTCCTGTCATCAAACCCTGTAAAGGTCCTGAATGTCACAACTTTGCCACCTTCTTCGTACGGAGTTGGCCTCTCCAACGGCGTCAAATTGTCATATGGAAGTGACTAAAACATGGGAACACTGTTAGGGTTCATTTGTGTTCCCTGACCGCAATTAAGTTGACCTAGAAATGCCATATTTGGCTGCTGATTTGTAATTCCAGCCATACCAAAATTTGCCTGTGGCATCCCAAATTGGCCCTGAGTGCTCTGAAACCCTGGTAGCATGCCTGTGACACCATACATGGGGTTAGGCATCATCGTTTGAGCACCCCCGAACACTGTTCCTGGCGTGTAAAACTGATTTCCAGGTGCATGACTAGCCATGCTCTGGAATACAGATCCACCTCCAAAATAGCCAGGGTGTACTGAAGGTGGTGGGAAGACTTGTTGCATTGCCTGTAGGTTGCTTCCCTGCCCATTAGAACCAGCTATAGGCTACTGAAAAATGGCTTGCTGAACTGGTACAGCTTGAAAGACTGGCATCTCGGCCACTTGTTCTTGCACCTTAGGCACAGGTTGTGAAGACTGCATGTTCTCCGTCAAGTGTATAGGTGTTTCCATTGACTCTGCAGTATGAATCACCAGTGCTTGAGCCTTAACAGGCTTCTGAATACGATCCAGTGACCCAACTTGCTGAGACGGAAGAGGAGGTTGCAGAAAGGCTAAGAACCTCGGGTTCTGCATTACCTGTGTGAATATAGCCACAGCAGTAGCCAATTGGGTCCTGAATATATCATCATCCGTTTGTGGTGGTCTTGAGCTCACCCACTATATGTGTATGTTGACCCTATGAAGAGGAAACCTCTTCAATCACATCATCTGGTCTATCAGCCATAATTACAATTACCTGTGTCTGGTCTATGATCCCCTGTGTCTCCAAACCCAAACTGACCAAGGCTCACTTCTATGGGAAAAAGTGATTTAATCCCGGCAATGGAACCATGAAACCGGCCTGTTCAATCCAAAAAGGGCGGTAGACTTTAAACTTAAACCTTATTTGCTTTCACCCATTTAATTTGTCGTCCACTTTACCTGTACTTTCAAGACACAACAAAGGGGAGAGGGATACAGGCTGCTAGATTGCACCTGTATGAGTAGACCGACACACCAGATTGGCCCCTAACTTAGGCGCCCCTTTCGGTATTTATTTATTGTTCAACAGAGGGAATAAACGTTGTGGTTCCCTACAAGCTGCCCTGCACACACTTGGCTGAATTTCAACTGTTCCGGCCCGATTTCGGTAGCATAACTGTACTAGGACCCTTCACAGTCAGTATTCCCACGCATTGACTGACTTTCCCGACGCATACGGGCACTTTGCAAAACCTGGCGAGAATCTGCAGCACGCTGAATTCTCCGTTTTCAGCCCCGAAAATGCACGAGATCACCTGTACAGCGGTCCCCTCGCGTCCCCGAACCTACTGGGGGTATTAGGGACCATTTAGGGCCAAAACCCTAAGCCTGCAAAAATACACAGCAGGCTGTAATTTACTGTTTCTGGCTCCATTTCGCGTGCCGGTCGCATCCGTAGCAAGTCCTCGAGCTCCCGCACCTGTAGGGCTACTTGCCCTTTGAATCGGACGAGATTTCTGGCAAGAAACCTCTCCGAATTCACCTGTACCTGCGGGGGATTAGCCGCTAGCTAATCCAGTACCTGTGCAAGAGGCTCTTGCCTCGGCAATCGCGCATGAACCCACACAACTGTACATTGGTCAAATGAAAAGCCCACTAGAGGGGCATAACATACTGCCATAGAGGAGAGAGAGGGCAGTGCGTAGCGTGCAGGGCATCACTCCTGGCACCGCACTGTACATAGGAGGGAAAGCAAGCACTCCATAGCTCTTAACCTGTGACCGACTGAAAATGAGCCCCTCTCCTCTCTAAAATCAGCACCCCCTTCTCTTGCATGAGGAAAGTGCACCAGAAGGTGCCACTTGGCACATTTATAAGCATTTTCCCGTTTCGGGGTTGCCGCCTAAAAATCTCCCAACCGGTTGCCCAGTTGACTTCACTGCAGAGTAAGAAAATGTTCCCCTTGTCATTCCGGAGGTAATGACGCAAACACATTTTCAAGTCCCAAAATAGTAGTTCCCTAAATTTTAGGAGATGCTGCCATTGTATCTTTCTAGGTCATCTGACCCTCTTTGTACACTGCAGCCACACCCATAGCTGAAATGTAGCCTCTGTAACAAAGGATTCCAGTTTGGCTAGTCAATGACCCCACTTGGCTAACCATAGTCCTTGTCCAACTTTAGTGCTCTCTTGCCCTCAGGCCTGGACTCCCATTGGACAGTTCCACACTAGCTATGCAATGCAGGGCAGTTAGATTTCCCGAGGGGTGTTTCCAAAAAGTGAAAGTAAATAGATAATAAGAAAGAAATCAACAAAAAGGATAGATAGTAGTCACACGCTGGTGATAGTACCTCCTCCTCCGGCACCAAGAAGTGCGAGAGCTTCCAACCGGCAACCTTCCCAGCCATCTATTCCGATCAGGGGAGTCTTCAGGAATATGGTGCAGCTATCAGACCTTGATCCAGTGCAACCGCCATTGCCCCCACCTCCCCCACGACCACCGTCGTTAGGCTACAATGGTTGGAGCCCATATGGATACCCTTATTATCCGTACCCGAGATACATGCCTAACCAACCCAAAGATTTCAAGGATGGCGGCAAGACAGTCAAATTTTTCACTTTTTCCGGGGTGAAAGATCGGAAGAAAGCATTGTAGTTCCTACAGCAATTCGACAACATCTATGCTTTGGGAAACTATACAGAAGAATCCAAGATTTCTCGAGGAGCGAGATTTCTTAAAGATAATGCTATGCAATGGTGGAGTTCAATCGCAACACAACCGCATGCTCCAAGGACCTGGCAAGCTTTCAAGACAGTTTTTGCACATAGTTACATGACTTCTATGTTTGAAGTCCGGATTTTGGAAAAGTGGGGCAACTTGGAAATGCTTGCCACAGAGACCATGGAGGACTATAACCAAAAGTTTCTCGACGTCTACCTTCCGGAGTCCTTTTTTAAGTTCATTCCCTTGGAGGACTAGTGCGAGCGCTACACCAATGGACTGCCATCACCATTGCAACAATATTGTCTCTCCAAGCAAGTCTCTACCATGCAAGAGCTTATGGACCATGCCGCGGTCGGCTACAAATTGATGAAGGGAAAGCTAGAGTTTAATACAAAAGAACCTCCGGCCACTAACCACAACTCTCGCCAACAAAGAACAAATTCTCGAGAGTCTCGAGAAAGTCAACCGCAAAGGCCTCGTTTGACACTTCAACAACGAGACACCTTACTACAAGAAGGCCGATGTTTTGGATGCTTTCAAACAGGACATAACTATTTTGGTTGTCCCCAACGCACTAACAGACCAGCGGAGCCGACGCCCACGCCGACGATCGACAAAAACCCAAGACCATCTCCAACCAAACGAGCTAAACCGGCCATTGGATTAGTACTTGACATTTATGGCATACGTCTTGAAAGTACAAAAGAATTGTGTCGAACATATGGCAAGTCAACGGTTTGAGAGCCCTAATTTTCTCTGCCCCAAGAGCTACAGAGAACTTCATCCATCCAGAATTCTTGAAGCAGATACACTTTGATTATGATGCAGAGGGTGGAGAAATTGAAGTTGAGCTAGCCACAAGGCAAACTTAGAAAGTGGTACCGCTCAGTGACTATCCAAGATTATCATGGAAAAGCCAATTTCCACATTATGAAGTTGGGCAAATGCGACGTTCTCTTGGGCATGCCTTTGCATGACAAGAATGATGTGACACTCCAAGTTCGGAACCGAACCATTATCGTGATGTAGAAGGGCAAGCCAGTCGTCCTCAAAGTTAGGTTGTCCGAACAAAACCCTGAATGGACTCTCTAGTTGTTTTATAGTGAAATACTTTTGAACTCTGTGTAAGAAAGTATTGTTTGAAAATTTTCTTGAAATTTGTTTGAAATGGATGGTATCTGTTTTAAGCCTATCTTGGTGCCGATTTGAATTGTCTGACTCTGGTTTTAATACTGGTTTCAATGATTAGTGATTTTTACTCCCGACTGGAGTAGTGGGAAATGATGTTTGAGAATGCTTGTCATACTCATGGCCCGTACCCTTGTGGTTATTTGCGGGAGGAGTATTGAATGATTGAAAAGTGTTGTTTTTACTCCTGGGCCCGGACCTGGATGGTTATGCGGGAGGAGTATTAAGAAGTCTGAGCAATGGTTACTCTCGGCACCTCCAAACGACATAGGTTGCGGTCTAGGCGGTGTTTGGTTGTAAAAATACCTCTATATCTCATGGTCGGGACCTTTTTAGGTTATTTGCGGGAGGAGTGATAGGAGAGTCGTTGAACAACTCATGGCCTCGACCTGGATGGTTATTTGCGGAGAGAGTGTTCATCGACGACTTTATGTTTCTGTCTTGTAACATGCATATGTGAGCATTTTTTTTGCATTGAAATGTCCCAACCACTGAATATTCCTAATTAGATGAGATTGCCTGGGTAAGTAATTTTAGTGCATCAAGACACCCGTGGAAGATCAATGCGGTTGTGTGGCTAATTTTACTACGCCGGAATACCAAGAGTTCCAATCTGGACGAAAGGAGAAGCCAACTCCTTGATCAAAAGAGCCGAAAAGAGAAGCCAACTTCTTAACAAAAAGAGCAAACTGATTGTCCCTCGAAATGACCTTCGGAAATTTATGAGCTAACTTGAGTTGTTTTGCAGATATGCTGTAATCGCGGACGATTACTTTCTTTCAAGAAGCAGGGATGTCACAAACTGCGGACGTGACAAGCCACTAAAGAGCGGAGCCACTGTGCAAATCCAAGCTGAGAGGCCTAAACCCTAAGAATACGCAGACGAAGAAGAAGAAGTTCCTACCAACTTCTAGGACCCCGTCCGATGGGGCCCAAGTGACACGAGAATAAAATAAAGCAAGACCCACACACACACACACACGTGGAGTTGATGACGTGGCAAAATTGTAGAATTTTTGGATTTTACGCTCGTTGTACTGACGTGGCAGAACTATATGGATTTTTGGATTTTGCGTTGCTGACGTGGCAAAATGTACGGATTTTTGCAGATAACGCAGGCTGTGTTGACGTTGCAAAACTGTACGGATTTCCGTAAATCACGCTGACTGCATTTTGCATTAAATGCTTTTGAGTTTAAGGCTTTTCAAGTAAACTGCTTTTGGGCCTAGGGCCTTTAAATATGAGGCTAGGGCTCATTCTCTTGCACTCTTTTGGAAGAAGGTGCAAAGCGTGGAGTATTGGCTTGTACTATGTTGATGTAATACAAAGAAATACCGAAAGGGGCGCCAAGCCAATACTCTCTAGGGTGGAATTCCGCCACTCCGTGTCGCGAGTGCTCTCTCTCTCTTTCAGTTCAGTTGTTATTGAAGTGCTAAAAGTCTGTTCAGTCTGTTCTTTTCTATTGGCATGTGGTGCCCGTCTTGTGACAACCGTGATGTTGTCTTCGACGAGATCTTACCTTCAGAGGGGGCATCCGCTCCCAAGCCTTCCACGACGACTCCCAACTTGTCGATACTTGGAGACCCAAAGTTTGATTTGCCCATTCATGAGCCCTATTCTCCTACCCCTGTCTCTCAGGCTACGGAGGAGTATGCACCCATTCCCGATGATGCAGATGGCAGTGGTTCTCATCATAGTGCCGCGCTAGAGCTAGATTTACCAGTAGCTCCTCCCACGTGGAGCAAGCCCGACAAGTTGCCAAACTGGCTATTGGAGACTTTGCGAGATACAATCTCCTCACATTTTCCACCGGATTGGCATGAAGCCAATACCACACAACTTAGTTGTAAGGTGCAGCGGAATGAATGTTGAACTTTGCTCAAGATGAGTGCTCCAAACTGTGCTCAAGGTTCCTTTTTCTTAGGGAAGGGAGAGCCTTCCGTTCTTTAATGAGAGAGTGCAATGGACACAAACAAAGTGAATGGACACTGTGCGTGAAGGTGCATGAGACTGAGGGATAGAGAGAGAAGAATACGACACAAGAATGTTGTCAAACCCTCCTCCGAAGGCCCCACTCTCTATGGCGAGAGCGGTCCACTTATGATTGCACAAATCTCTACAATGCTTGGACTTGCCGACGATGTCGACGATGATGAGGACGACGACGAGACGGGCTGAAATCTGAAAATGCTAAGGGCTGAAATCTGCAAATCTTTATCTGCTGAATTCTGACTCTATGTCGATGACGACGGTACGACGACGACGCGCTGAAAGCGCAGGTGCTGAAATCTGTGTTTTCCGGGCTGAAACTGCGAACTTCGCTGGATCTGACCGTGCAGCGAGGATCTGCTGCGGGAAGGTGAGATTTGCGAGGTTCGGGACTTCTTCTGCGATGCCAGACTGCTGAAAACTGAAAACGCTGGTTCTAGGGCTGAATCTGTCACGAAGATCTGCAAAAACATTGAGGTTGATCTGCAAACCAAAAACGCTAGGGCTGAAAATTGACCTTGCGCGGAAATTTGCTAACGCTAGGAAATCTGTTGTGTTGCTGTGGGAATCTGCTAACGCTAGGGCTGATCTGCTGTCTACTGTCGCTCGCCGGGAATCTGCAAGTGCAAAAACGCTGGCTGATCTGGTGCAAAAACGCTAGGTCTTCTGTTGAGAGAAAACGCCAGAGTTGTCGCGGGGGTTGGTCTTGCTAAGAAGTTGCCTGTTGAGCAAGGTGCTCATGCTGCCTCTTCTGCCAGAAAGTGCTAACACAAGGTTTCTATTTATACAACTTAGTATAATTGCCCTACCTACTTTCCAACAAAAGTCACTTAAAAATAATAAGTGAAAAATGTCAAAAATAGAGAAAATAGGTCTATGCACTGTAAAAATGCTGCTGATGGTTTCTGACTGGAATCTGACGATCATGTTGTGTGCAACCACAGGATATGCATCTAATCTAAGTGTCTGGACATGCATGGCTTGCGAACAGACTCACAAAAGTGCCAGATCACTTCCTATTCTAGACTGACTAAACTGAACTGAATTGAACCCTGGTCATGCTATAGCTTGTCCACGGACACATAGGGTTGGATGTGTCACGTGACATCAGCGACTTCGAATTGCTGAGATGGATGAACCTTTACTTCAGGTGAACTATGCATTAATGTCTTCAGTGATCAAGGACAGAGTTCCTCTTACCGTTGAGGAGGCACTTTCACAACCAAGGTGGAAGTTGGCTATGCAAAAAGAACTTGATTCCATCAAGAAGAGCAACACATGGGTGTTGGTTCCACGGCCCGCCAAGCGGAGGGTGATTGGGGTCAAATGGGTCTACAGGACCAAGTACAAAGCTGATGGTTCTTTGGACAAGCACAAGGCAAGACTCGTAAAGGCTTTTCCCAAAAACACGGTGTAGACTACAAGGAGACCTTTGCACCAACCGCATGGATGGCGACCATACGGATTGTTTTTGCCCTTGCTTCCTTTTTCGGGTGGCACGTTTTTCAAATGGATGTTGTTTCGACATTCCTCAATGGTGATCTAGAGGAGGAGGTTAATGTGGAACAACCTCCAGGGTTCGAGGATCCAACTTTGCAGACATGGTTTGTAGGTTGCTCAAGGCCCTCTATGGCCTTCAGCAATCCCCTCGAGCGTGGTACGAGAAGATTGATTCATCTTACCTACACGACTCCTTTCAACAATGATCCAGACTTGTACATTTATCGTAAGGGAGGATTAGTGACACTCATTATCCTCTACGTCAACAATCCTGTGATTACAAGTAGCCATGTTGAGCACATCCGCAGTATTATGGAAACCTTGGCAGACAAGTTTCAGGTGACAGATCTTGGATTGCTTCATCATTTTCTTGGATTGGAGATTTGGCAGACAGAGGGGGGGCATCTTCCTCTCTCAGGAGCAGTATATCCAGGACTTGTAGGAAGCATTTGGTATGACCGAGTGCAAATTTATCTCTACTCCCATGAATCCCAATCAGAAGTTCTCACAGTTTGATCTCCCTATTTTAGCAGATGCTAATTAGTACCGGAAACTAGTTCGTTCTCTCATTTGGGTTCTCAACACTCGATTTGATGTCAGTTTCCCGGTGGGTCTTCTCAGTTCCTTCATGCAAAAGCCCGCCAAGTTACATCTCGAGCAGGCTCTTTGGACTTTGCGGTATTTGAAGGCAACCTAGTCATTAGGTATTCACTATGCGGATGGAGGTACGGATTCCCACATCATTCTACAAGGATGGAGTGATTCAGATTGGGAAGGTGATCCAAATGGACAACGGTCGACTACAGGTTATACCTTTTTTTTTGCTCAGGAGTAGTTTTATGGAGCAGCACGAAACAACCAACAATTGTCTTGTCTTCCATTGAGGCAAAGTACCGTGTTGTTTGCAATGCTACATGTGAGTCAATGTGGATTCAGAGGCTACTTTTGGAGATGGGCTTTCCACAGCAGACGACCATTATATACTCAGACAACCAGAGTTGTATTGCCATTGCGAGGAACCCGATGTTCCATGCCCGAACCAAGCATATAGAGATACAGTACCATTTTGTTCGTGAGAAGTGCAAGGATGGCTCTATCCGACTAGAGTACATCCCGACTTCGGCTAACCCTGATGACATCTTCACCAAACCTCCTCCACAGGACTCGTTTCCCGTCTAGGAGCTGAGAGGGGGTGTTAGAGTTCAGTTTCCTATCTGGTCTCCGGTATCTCCTAGGAGCATATTAAGGAGTGTGGACTGTTTTGTGGTTGTGCTTGGCCGTACTTGAGGTAGACGTACCTGTACTCGGCGGTGCACTTCACTATGTTGCTCACCCGGTAGGCTTGCATGAGGCGGGACCCAGGTTCCTAGGGTTTCCCGGGGTCAGAGTCTCAAGTCTTCTGCAATTATGCTACTAAATATGTATCCCAGGTCACTTTTAGTGAGTTACATATTTATTAGCATTTTTAGCCATTTATTGGGATCTTGGGAATTCCTAGCTGGGTAGGGCAAACTTCCATTTAGCCTATATAGGCAGCCCCTCCCCCCCCCCTCGTACTTTTCGCATGTTGTTCAGTTCTCTCTCTAGCATTTTGTGAGTCTGCGGCCACATTCTCTCTCTAGCGTTTTCTGTCACCATCATTGATCTCTCTCCTCCAACATTTTTGTTTAGTGCACTCTCTCTCTACACCCAACGCTCCCTCTCTCTTGCGGTGTACACACCCTCTCGGTGTTGCATCGTGTGCGGCGAGATCCAGTGCCCGTTCAATGGGCGGTACGCCCTAGGACCTTGACAGCGAGGAGATCCATTGCGATAGATACGAGATCTATTGGCTGCCCGTCACGGAGAGGTGTTTTGATTGCAGTTGCAGACGAGTTTCTCATCCGATTCACCCTTTTCCGCTGCACCTTTGACAGGGGGACCATTCTCGCATTGTGTTGTGTAGAGGCTTATGTTCTCTTGTTGGCAAATTTCTCCGCAAGGCTTGTCCTCTCTCTCTCTCTCTCTCTCTCTCTCTCTCTCTCTCTCTCTGTGGATAGTTTCCTATAATGTTAAAACTCTCTTCTTCTTCTTCTCTCATGTTTTATTGTCACCACACCTTCCTTTGCACTTTGACATGGTATCGGGCTCTAGAGCATAGGCTTGATGACGACAAGTGGATCTGGGGCACGAGGGGTGGCTGTTCGAGGCTGCATTTCTCAGCCAGCAAGAGGGTGAGTCCAATTGCATTTTCATCACGAAAACATCTCCCATGTGTCATGTGACACATCCAACCCTATGTGTCCGAACAAGCTACAGCATGATCAGGGTTCAATTCAGTCAAGTCAGTCTAGATTAGAAGTGATCTAGCACTTTTTGTGAATCTATTCGTAGGCCGTGCATGCCCAGTCACTTAGTGTAGATGCATATCCTCTGGTTGCACACGGCATGATCATCAGTATTCCCATCAGAATCCATCAGATTCCATCAGATTCCATCAGGGGAATTTTTTAGTGCATTTAGCCTATTTTCCCTATTTTTGACATTTTTCACTTATTAATTTAAGTGACTTTCCAACAAAAGTAGGTAGGGCAATTTGGGTAAGAAAATATATAAGCAAACCAAAGCTAGCACTCTTTGGCAAATGAGCAAGGAGCACAACGGGCCTTTGGCAACAGGTACTCCCCTCTCTTAGCAAGAACCCTTCAAGCACCCATCGCCTAGCGTTTCCCATCTTCAGCAGCCTGGCGTTTTCGATCCCAGCCTCGTCGCCAGCACTTCAGCCCCTAGCGTTTGTAGCATCGCCAGCCATCTCTTGCCTTGGCGTTTTCAGCCCGATCTGGTCCGCAGTGTTACCTTGCAACTAGCGACTTCATCACCATCAGAAGGCGGCAGTTTTGATAGCGTTTTCAACCCCAGGGACAGCAGGTAAAACCAGCGTTTTTGCAGCAAGTAGACCTGCGTTTTTTCAGCCCTAACACCCTGCAGACTCCAGCGTTTGTTAAGTCATTCCAGCCTCCAGAAAAACGCAGCCAAATCTGCATTTTAAGCCGTCCAAAACAGCCCCAAAGTTCAGCAGATAGTGTCTTTGGACAACAGTTAGATCCACCCCCAATTCAGCCCCCATTGTCGCCATCGCCATCCCGGTTGTCGTCGTCGTCATAGCCTAGATATGCATCAGCTTTTATGCATCATCATTGTACCCATTTGTGCAATCATAAGTAGACCACTCTCGCCGACGAGAGTGGGGCCTTCGGAGGAGGGTTTTACGTCTCTGGTGTCGTATCTCTCTTCTCTCTATCTCTCAGTCTCATACACTTGCACGCACGATAACCACTCATTTTGTTCGTGATCACAACACTCTCCATTAAGAACGGAAGGCTCTCCCTTCCATAAGAACTAAAAGGAACCTTGAGCAAATATGGATCACTCATCTTAAGAAAGTACAACATTCATTCCGTTGCACCTCACATTGGTATCAGAGCTTTGGCAGTGTTCGGTATCACTCAAGGAAAGAACCACAAGAATCACAAGAATTTTTTTTGCTTGTTGCGGTCGCACAAACCCAAGTTCGCTTGGGCGTGTTGATTCCTTATCGTGTTTTTGAAGAGCGACAGGAATCCCAGGAAAGAAGGGCTTGTCCAACCTCCCCTTGTGTCTCTTTTCACTCATTTAGAGCGGACCGTGCACTTAGCGGCCGGCCAATCGACGTGAGGTGGAAAAAAGCAACCTTGGTGTGAGCGCAAGGCCGCCAAGGGGTGCGCCCGCGGAAAGGAGTAGAACTCGGGTGAAGAGAAGATCCTTCTCAAACACGGTTTGCAAGCGAAAGAAAACCTCAAGCACCTCAAGAACCTCAAGAACCCAAGTTCATCGTGGACTTAAGAACCAAAGATCATAGTGCATGGTCGTCACCCGAAGCGGAATGGATACTTCGCATACAGGTGATGAGCATGAGAGAGGCGACGAAGAATTTTCCCCACCAGGAGATTTTTTCGACCCTCCCCCTTCGCCATCTACGCCACCAAGTGTACCAAACCCTATGGAGGCAATGGTCAAGCACATGATGGACATGATGGCCAAACAAGAAGCAAATCGCCTTGCTTTAGAACGCGAGCACGACGAACGAAAAGAAAGAAAAGAACAAAGAAAGGAGGAAGCGGCAGCACGAAGCGCGGCCTTGGAGGCCGAGCGTGCAGCTCAAAGAGTGGCCCACACACGCTTCCTATACACAGAGCCCGCATCACACCTCTGCACGTTACTGCCTTCTGCGCAGCCCTCCCACACACGCTTCCTATACACAGAGCCCGCATCTCATCTGTGTACCCTCCCGCATCTACATACCCTCCTGCACACGCACATCTGCTCAACACACTCCACCTATGGCAATCAAACTACTCAGCATACCTGCATCTGCTTACCCGCCTGCATACCCGCTTCTGCTCAACACACTCCACCTATAACAAGTTAACTGCTCGACACACTCAGCATGCAGTAATAAGGCTTCCTAAGGTAATTTATCTTGCGCCAGTCAAAGTGGCATGATTTCAGCCCTTCGACCCCCTATGCTACAGCAAACTCTTCACAAGCGGCATACAACCTCCTCACTATCCGCAACTCGATGCCTAGCAGCCACACACTAAGCAACCTCTCACTAAGCTGCCACAACTACCAAACGTCGGCCACCTCTTACAAAGCCTCAACTGCCAAACGTCGGCTACCGTGAAGCGCTTGCTCCCATAAGCACTGGCCCTCAACATCGATATGGCGCAACCTATTGTGGGTCACCCTTCTCGGTCCGTAAACTTTTCATCAATCTTCATTACCATCATCATCGGAGTTTCCGGAGCAAAACAACCAACTAAGAGTGCCCACGATTACGCCCTCGTCACCCTCACCATCGAAGTCGGGTCCCGTTGGGCCCCCGTTTGTAATAAGGCTACAACTCTCCGACATTTTGGGAAACTTTCTCCGGGAAACCTCTTCATGGATGCACACCACAATAACGGAGAAGGCCTCAACGATAGCATGGATTCGCCCACCAATAGGAATACACCTAACCTCGATGACCCTTCTATCCCGGTAGATACCCCACCGGTCAACAACTCACCCAATAACGACAAACACTTCATGGAGAATACCCTTTCACTAGACCACATCACGCTCGACCCCTACAAAATTATGGATGATGAATTCGAGCAACTTTCGGAAGAATCTTTCAACTTCTCCCCCAACCCTCATCAAGCCGATCTTAGAGTAGAAGATTTACCCGTTCGCCTAGTCCCAAACCCCACCATACTCAAACCCTCCAAAGAAGACCCAATCCAAACTCCATATTACCCTCTCCACCATCAAAACCACACCCTCTTTACCTAATACTCTGAATCCCTCTCTCTACCAACCTTCTTCACCCAAGGCGCTCCAAACCCCCCCCTCGCCCAAACCCTTCCCACACTCCCTTTCAAAGCCCAAAGAGTTCGATGATATCATTAATCTCTCTCTTCTAGAATTTACCAAGCTACACAAAAAGCTAACCAAAGCTTCTTCCTACACCACACACCTAACTGAACTACACAAGAATAATGCCAATCCCAATAGCCTCAACATGAAACTCCCTCGTTTGCAACTAGAAGATACCCAAGCTCAAGCCCTTCTTAACGCCAAGTTCACTGCCCTCACTATCCAATATCAACTAGATTGCACCTCGGCCCTAATCCAAGCACAAAAACTCCTTGTTCAAAACCTTCAAACGATAGTGGATAACTACCACCTTGAAGTAGATAGCCGCCTCACCGACCTCGTCGACAAGCTTGTCTCAATTACTTTACCCCTTTTAGCCTCGGGAGATTGGCTCCAATACCTAACCAAATGGAAAGACACCTCCCTCCAACTCTTCCTCTCTAAAATGCAATCCCTTATAGTTAACTCCCATTTGGCCTCCACCAAAGAAGAAGAAGCTTTTAAGACTAAAAAACCCACCATCTCCACCATGAAAGAAACTATCACCCACCTCCCTAAGGAGCAAACCATCAAGGAGCTCATTGAACTAGAAGTTCGCAAACATTTTCAATCTCTTCCTCTCATTAAACCCCCTATCACCACACCCACCACCCCTCACACCCATCTCACCAAGTCCCCTAAAAACCATGCCCCGGCCAAAGCTCCCTTTTACCCCCCTAGAACCTCTCTTTCCTCATCCTCCCACCTTACATACCCTCCCACATCCCCCACCAAAACCTTTAAAAAACCGCCACTGCCTTCACAATCCCAACCCCAACCCTCCTCAAAAAACAAAAACCACCTCACTCTCCTCCCCATTCCCCGCCCTCCAAAAAACCTTTCATTTACTCCCCTCCTAATAAGCCTACGGCAAATCCAAAATACCCCCTCAATCGCATTCACAACCTCTTCACACCAATTATCCCTTCTTCCTCCAATCCTAAACAAAAACCAAAGCCTTTCCCCTACAACAAACTAACCAAACCTCTCAACCACAACAATCATTCTCATGATGTCGACGGTAACACCAATCGCCACCACAACAACACCAATAGCGATGACGACAACTACAACAACAACACCAATCACGATGACGACAACTACAACAACAACCACATGCGTACCCACAAAGATTCGGGAAAAGGAAAAGGGAGGAGGGATTAGGGCCCTCTTGTCCTACCTCTTGGTTACACTTGCTTTTCAAAAAGCCTCCCCTCCCACCTTATATTTGGATTAAGGCTCAACACTCTCTCCCTTCCTTCTCTATCTCACCACCTTCAATCCTATCCCTTTTCAACGGAGCTCCCCCCATCCCTCTTAGGAAACTTCCCACAGATAGAGGAAGGAAGAGACATAAATTTTGGCTTCCACTCATTAACCCACACGCCTACAAACTTACAGCTTTTGGTAAGCTCTCTTCATGCACCTTGGTCAATAACCCATGTTCTAATTTTGTTCATAATCTCACCTCCCGTCCCCTCTCTATCGATGAAAAAAAATGCTTAGACCTAGGACTTAAATACATGCCCCCTCCCCCTAACCCCCCTGTGGAACTCATTATCAGAGCCCATGACGCCTTGGCAAGGAGACTACAACTCAAAATGTTTTTTCAATCTTCTACGTCCAACAAAACCCCCCTTACAAAACCTCTAACCCCTCTTGGATCCCCCCCTCTTCACTAGAGGGGATCACATCCCTTAACCTCATAAATCTAAAAGATACGCTTGCACACTACAAAACTTCCCACTCAAAATTTCCCAAATTTGTCAAGCGTACCCTTAAAACCCTTTCAACGGACTACACAATAGTCATTAAACCGGCGGATAAAAATCTAGGCCTTACCATCCTATCACGGGAATGGTATGAACAAGAAGCCCTAAGGCAACTCAATGATCTCTCCACATATCAACCCCTCACCCCACCACCACACAATTACCTTGCCTCCTTACTCCACTCCATCACCCTCAAATACACTCTCCTCACCCCAAATGAAGCCACCTTTATCCTCGCGCCACTCCATAAACCTTTCAAACCCTGTCCTATACAATTTCTCCCTAAGTTACACAAACCCGTACATGTAGCTCGTCCTATTTGCTCTTACCGGGAGTATTTGTTTGAAAATGCTTCCAAATGGCTACACTTGCAACTTTATCATGTCCTCCTTTCACAAAAACAACACCTTAAAGACTCACTATCCCTCATCATCGATCTCCACTCCAAGACCTTCCCTCCCCATTGTCTCCTTTTTACCTTCGATGTAACCTCCCTCTACCGCAGCATCCCTATGACTGAGGGACTCATAGCCCTCAGAAGCGCCATTACTAATTTCTTCGACACCCCAAAAATAGAATTCATCATCTCGCTTGCCACCCTTATTCTATCACACCATTATCTTTGCTTCAAAGATAAAGTGTGGAAGCAAATTAAAGGCACCGCAATGGGATCCAATTTCGCAGTGGTTTATGCTTGCCTTTTTCTCTGCCACCTAGAAAACCACTCTCTCCTTATCTCTAGCCCGAACCTAGCATATTACAAGAGATACATAGATGATGCCTTTGGGGTTTGGACAAGCACTCGTAAAGCACTTACCAAAGCTCTGGCTTCTTAAGCCTTCCCTTTACAAGAGCATATAGTGATCTCTCCCATCATATCCACTTTTAAAGCCACCATCTTAGATGTCCACTTCCACAAGGACATACTTTCAACTTATATGGTATCTTGGATTCAAATTGTTACCAAAAACCTCTCAACTCTTGCCAATATTTACCTTGGAGCTCTTGGCACCCTCTCCACCAAAAATTAGCCTTTATCAAGACAGAACTACGATGCTATATTATTAGGGAAAGCAATCCTGAGGGTTTCTATCATTTGAGAAACCTCTTCTTCCTTAGGCTCCTTCATAGAGGCTACCCAAGAAACTTCCTCCTTAAGGTCTTTGGATTGATCACTTACAAAGAACGAACCACTCTCCTAACCAAAACCCCATCTCCAAAATATCTTCCCCCTAGCATCCTCAAACTCCCGTTTTCATCAGAAACTCGTAGACTAAACCCTACCCTAATAATTGGTAAGCCTATCTATACGGCTTGCAACCTCTCCCCCACCCTTGCTCATCTTGACCAACCCATCATATGTTGGACCAATGGCCAAAACTTAGGCACTCTTCTAACCAAATCAAAAAACAAGATTTAACCAAATTCTTCAAATGAATACTCTTTATACCCTACCCTAACTCTTAACGCTCGTTTTACAGGATGATTCTCAGAAGCCCAAAGCTCATCGGCAACATAGACTCCTATTCAAATAAAACCCCCTTCCTTTTTTGATCATACATTCCAAATTTTGTCCCCTTGGAATTTTACTCCTAGACCACCATTTTTGTGAATCAAACTACTCCCCCTTGCTCTTTGATACTCTCAAACCCCCCCCCCCCCCCCCACCCCTCCTCTGAAGTGCACCTTACACCTAATTTTGTTCACTATACACCAGGCTCTGGATCATAAACTCCTTTGGACTCTAATTCAACAATTTTCTTCGCATTTTTCTTGAACCCCTCCCTACCCTCTATCCCCTCCTTTGTTGCTATTTTAGTTTCCCAAAAAATTTTAGCTCCCCCAAATTAATCTTAACCCCTCCAATACACTTTTCGCTTACTTGACAGCCCTCATTATCACCCCACCAATGCACTTTTAGAGATACAACCCCCTTGTTTTGGACTCGACGTCCCCCCCCCCCCCCTAAAATTCAATCCCTTACTACTTATCCTTGGGAAACTCTACACCTCTTTCTACCTCTAGTTAGGTAGTCAAACTCATAGCCCCTACATAGTACACCTCCCCCCCCCCCTCCCCTCCCCCTCTCCTATATAAAGAGCATCCTCTTCCCCCCCCTTGTTCCTATTCATAATCCCCCTTCTACCATTGATGAGCTCCTCAAAGGAGCGAAACACGTTTGGTACCCCATAGCCCACCCCCACCTCCTTTCTTCCCTCCCTTTTGCTCCAGATCATAGTACTTCGCACGCTTAAGTATAATTGCAAATTGCAAATTAAGCTCAAAGAGTGGCCTTGGAGATCGAGCGTGAGACTCAACGAGACCTACTCACTCAAGAATTGATTCGACAAGTACTTGCCTTGAAATCCGAACCAACCAAAGATCGTGGGAGTTCCTCAAGTGGTGCAAGCCACGATGCGGATTCCAACCATCCAGTCACAAAGAAGTTGACTTTCAGTAAGTATGATGGTAAGATGGATGCTACGGTTATTCATTCTTGGTTGCATTTATTTTGCGACAACTAAGAAGACAGGAAATAGCAAAGTTTTGACGGCAGCCATGACCTTGCCGACGATGCCATCAATTGGTACCACGCATGGCAAGAGGCACAATTAGCCACGCACCTAGAGGAAGCCGACGAATTCACGCCCATGTCCTTCAGTTGGGCTGATTTCCGAGACAAGCTCAAGGCGCGGTTTATGCCACCTCAGTATCTCGCACGATTGAAGGACGATTGGCGCGCTCTCAAGCAAAATGGTATGCCGGTTATGTCTTTTTCTAATCGTGTTTTGCAGCTAGGTACCCAATTACGCAAGTCGGATGATGAACGCAAAGAGGCATTCCTTTATGGATTGGACGAGTATATCAAGTACGATGTCGAGGTGCTCGATCCAATCGATCTCAACAAGGCGGTAGCGATTGCTCTCGCACACGAGATGAAGCACAACAAAGGAAAGCCTAAAGAGAACAAGACATCCACAAGTACCTTGCAGACTTCTCAGAACCCTCAAAACAGTAAGAATGGTAAGAATGGTAACTCTTCTAACCAATCTTCCAAGAGTCTCTCAGAAAAGAAATCTTCGAATGAATCTAAGTGTAAGGCTAACACAATTGCTAAACCTAAGCTTACTCCATATGAAAAGGTAGCACAAGGAATTGTAGGAGGATACATCACGTCGGAAGAGCAAAGCACTTATTCTAAAGAAGGTCGTTGTTTTCATTGTCACATTAAGGGTCACATAAAAAGAACATGTCCTAAGCTTGAATCGAATGAATCTAAAGAATCCACAGAACCCACTTCCTCTGTCCATGCAATTACTGATAACACGAGTGTGTCCCAAGTTTCTCATGACCCTCCCATTGATGATTCTCTCATTAAATGTTATGGTCATACGACGGGGCAGCGTTTTGTCATATTTTTTGACCCAGGTAGTATGCATGATGTGATCAGTCCCTCTCTTTTTGAGAGAGCCCGCCTAGAAGTTAGTCAAAGATCTCCTATCGAGGTCTCTGGCTTTGTTTCCGGTATGGACGCTCTCATCACGGAGGAGTGCCTTGATGTGTTGTTTGCAATTCAAAAGCCTGCCTTCGCTAGAAGATTTGTTGTCTCTCCTCTCTCAGGATGTGATATGATTTTGGGCATTCGATGGTTTCGTGATGCTAATCCTCATTGATTGGGAGGCTAACACTTTCACTCTCAATGCCAAAAGTGATTCTCCGTTGTCATTCATGGAGAGGACATTGTTCATTCTCCATCTCTCATTGCTAATATGCAGGACAAGATTGAACGGATTCATGAGAAGGAGACTCTCTCAGTCTCTTTTTCTCCAAAGCATGACACACAGGATTTGCATGATTGTGAGCAGCATGATGATTTGATTGACAATGATCAGCATGATGATTTGGATGATGAAGGCAAGCATGATGAGTTGCATGAAGAAGATGTGATTGTTCACAAGGATGATGTGTTAGTTGATGCTTTTTCTAGCGAAGCTAACCTCGTTGCAGATTCGATCAATCACGAAGGATCGATCTTGGCTCTCGAGCCTAGGTCCAAAGAACCCTCACAGAAAGTATTATGTGTTCGCATGATTGATACGCACGCATTGTTCAAGTGTTTCATTCGTGATCCTTTCCTGTACTTTAGTCAACGTCTTTATGTGATTCCCTTTTCCTAGGCATGACATATTGTACGTTGAGCACGCTTCACTCATGAATGAGCACGAATGTATGCGGATTGTTTATGAAAAGCTGAAAAGTATTCATTCAAGGAAGTCACTTTTCCCGTCTCTTCCTTGGCATGACACATTTGTAGAACGAGCACATGAAAGTATGAGCACCAACCATGGGCATTTCCGGTGTGAATTGCCACAGTTGATTGCTCTAGATCATAAGAGAAAGATTTGATCTCATTGTTTGCGTGTATGTGGTGAACAGTTTGGCATTCCGTCTATTGGTTCATTTACATTGCATGCACAGTCTTTATCCAAGACAAGATTTTTTCCACTCACTTTACATGGAATGGGTATGTTCATGGTTTTGTGTTGGAAATGGTTTCAGGAATTTTCAGCCATGGAGATTCTTGAAGAAGAAAGAAGCATGACTCTTGACGAAGTTGAAGCATTGAAGGAGCCAGAGAAGACTTTGTGTCGCTTTCGGCGCGGCCCAAAGAAGCAAGCGTTGCAGACCTTTATGAAGTCAAGTACCGCACGACCCACACATCAGAGTGGGCCGGCGAAGAGTCCCTTCCAGGATTCCGGATGCTATCTCCCTCGACGCCATACAGTTCGGTACCAGTACCTCACTTTGAAAAGGAGGGGATGTCACGTGACACATCCACCCTATGTGTCCGTGGACAAGCTACAGCATGATCAGGGTTCAGTTCAGTCAAGTCAATCTAAATTAGAAGTGATCTCGCACTTTTTGTGAGTCTATTCGTAGACCGTGCATGCCCAATCACTTAGTGTAGATGCATATCCTCTGGTTGCACACAGCATGATCATCAGTATTTCCATCAGATTCCATCAAGGGAATTTTTTAGTGCATTTAGCCTATTTTCCCTATTTTTGACATTTTTCACTTATTAATTTAAGTGACTTTCCAACAAAAGTAGGTAGGGCAATTTGGGTAAGAAAATATATAAGCAAACCAAAGCTAGCACTCTTTGGCAGATGAGCAAGGAGCACAACGGGCCTTTGGCAACAGATACTCCCCTCTCTCAGCAAGAACCCTTCAAGCACCCATCGCCTAGCGTTTCCCATCTTCAACAGCCTGGCGTTTTCGATCCCAGCCTCGTCGCCAGCACTTCAGCCCCCTAGCGTTTGTAGCATCGCCAGCCATCTCTTGCCTTGGCGTTTTCAGCCCGATCCGGTCCGCAGTGTTCCCCTGCAACTAGCGACTTCATCACCATCAGAAGACGGCAGTTTTGATAGCGTTTTCAGCCCTAGGGACAGCAGGTAAAACCAGCGTTTTTGCAGCAAGTAGACCTGCGTTTTTTCAGCCCTAACACCCTGTAGACTCCAGCGTTTGTTAAGTCATTCCAGCCTCCAGAAAAACGCAGCCAAACCTGCGTTTTCAGCCGCCCAAAACAGTCCCAACGTTCAGCAGATAGTGCCTTTGGACAGCAGTTAGATCCACCCCCAATTCAGCCCCCATTGTCGCTATCGCCATCCCGGTTGTCGTCGTCGACATAGCCTAGGTCTGCATCAGCTTTTATGCATCATCATTGTACCCATTTGTGCAATCATAAGAGACCACTCTCGCCGACGAGAGTGGGGCCTTCGGAGGAGGGTTTTACGTCTCTCGTGTCGTATCTCTCTTCTCTCTATCTCTCAGTCTCATACACTTGCACGCACAATACCCACTCACTTTGTTTGTGATCACAGCACTCTCCATTAAGAACGAAAGGCTCTCCCTTCCATAAGAACTAAAAGGAACCTTGAGCAAATATGGATCACTCATCTTGAGAAAGTACAACATTCATTCCGCTGCACCTTACACCGTGTTTTTGCATCAAGAGGGGGCTGATCTGTGTTTGTTATGTTTTTGCCGTGAAGCACCCTTACCTGCGTTTTTTAGCTGGTTTTTGACCAAGGAGCGTTGCTGATTTTCAGCGTGGAGTTGGTCAAGATCTGTGCTGTATCTAAAAATTTAAGGTGATTCAAGTGTGACGCTTTGTACCCGGTACCTTCGCAGATTTTCAGCCACCCAATTAGAGACATTCATGCATCAAAGGGGGCTGATTTTGAACTGATTTTCGCCGGTGTACCTGCCCTTGTTGAGGAGATTGCAGATCCCCTGCGATGGGAGGTTGCTTGCAGCCTTGATTCTCGGTCTATACTTGTATACGGAGAAGTGCTTTGCAACCTTCACATGTCTTGACGATGGCACCAAAGAAGAAGAATGTTGCAAACAGTTCTCATGATGTGGATGGTGAAGAAGCAGTCTACGAAGATATAGTGGATGATGCTTTGGAGTGTTCGCAAAAGCTTACTCATAGCAAGGAGTTGCAGGAGTTAATTGAGAGGCCAGTGTTTTCATGGGATCAAAAACTGGATGCCACCGACTACCAGAATTGGAAGGTGCTTATGGAGGGGTTGAGAAGCTCGCAGAGCTTTAACAGGCTTGGGATTGGCTTATGCAAGGATGGATGTAACTTTTTATACGTCATTTCTACCTTATCCCAACATACCTAGAACATATTATTTCATTCCATTTCTCTCTTATGATTTCATACATGAATACACGCACGCCAAGCACCTACAAGGAAAGACATCATACCAGCATCAGAGCCTTGGAGCTTTTGCATGATGACATGCTGCTTGGGCGGGGTGGCCTCGAGGATGAGCGTACGACAAGGCGCTGAGCACTTGATGTGCTTTGACAACAAGCGACCGCCTAGTTGTCGAGCTGAAGCAACAGCCATTCAGATGTTATGATAGTTGCCTCCCAATGTTGAGAAGTCTGCAACGAGAAGTCTGCAAAAACACAGCTGTTTCAGAACACACCAATAAAAAAGGACACAACTAGTTACGCTTGGCTATTCTTTTCTTAGTAGTGCTAAAAATAATTCTAAAATTAAGTAATGAATGCACTCTCCTAACATGGAGCTAATGTGGCGAGAAAGAGAATGAAAACTAACGCTCGCTGCTGCTGCTGCTCCCGCACCTCACCTGCTTTGCCCACTATCGCCAGCCCAGCCCAGTCCCCCCCCTCCCCCTTAGCGCTCCCCCCCCTGCCTCACTGCCGTCCTCTATCGCCCCGCCTTGCTGACTCCTCCCCTGCTGTCCCCCTGCCCCTGCCCGCCACGCTGCCCCCTCCCAATCTCTCCCGCTGCCTCCTCCCCCGCTGTCCCGCTGCCTCCTCGCCCTGCCACGCTGCCCCCTCCCTCACTCTCCCGCTGCCCCTCCCACGCTGTCCCCTCCCGCCCTGTTCCCGCTGCCCCTTTCCCTCCCCACCATCATCTCCCGCTGCCCCTCCCGTCATCTCACTCCCTCCCCTCGCTCGCAGGAGTCTGTCCCCACGGCCTTCTGGGAGCTTCGCATCCTTCTCGCCTTCTTTGACTCAGCAGCAGACACAGATGGAGGCTCCAGCTCCGCCACAGAGGGACTCTTCCGAAGCCCCCTCGCCCGACCCCGCTGAGCCCACCTTCGACTTGCTCTTTCCCCGACAGAGCAAGCGAGCCTAGCCGCAGAGGTAGAGCGCTTGCAGGCGACTTTTGTCATCTGCAAGATTCTCAGTACCCGACCCAGCAGAGGAGAGCTGCGTGACCTTCTCCAGGCCCGCCTTCTCGTCGAGGTGGGCAAGATCTTGGACGTACAGATACTCGGACGAGGCTACTATCAGATCGAGTTTGAGACCTCCGAGATGGCGACCAAGGTCATCGCCATGAGTCCATTGACCATCCGAGCAGCTCGATCCCACTTTCAACAGTGGAGACATGGTTTTGACCCTGCTTCAGATGTTCTGGTAGAGGAGGCAAACATCCCCATCTCCGTCTGCTTTCCTAGTTTGCGGAGGGAGTACTTACCACTTTTGTCCAAGATAGGTTCAGCGATTGGGACTGTCCTGGAGACACCTCGCACGGCAGCCTCAGTAGCTGCCAAGGCAGCCAGCATTCCCTAAGTTCGCGTTCTGGTCAGGGACACTCACACGCTCCCGAAGGTCATTCTTCTGCCTCGGGTGAGTGGGGGTTGGTTTAGACAAAGAGTGGAGTATTCGGGCCTCCCGAACCAGTGCTTCATTTGTTGACATATGGGCCATCTTGCGAAGGCCTGTCCACGGAGGAGGCCTCGACCTACACCACAGACTCAGCCCCAGCCTGCAAGGGCTGGCCAGCAGCCACCAGCAAAGGCACAGCACACATGCAGAGCCACCCTCCGAGGCTAGGGCTCCAGCGGAGGAGGGATGGCAGCAGGTCTGTGGTCGACGACGGCAAGGGCCACAGCGACAACCTGGCACTCAGAGTGGTCCTCAGGCGCCTACCAGCAACAGTGGGTTCCCACGGGGAACCGTTTCGGTCCTCTTGAGCAGGATGAGGTCCCTGCTCCAGCCCCCACCTCAGCTTCACCCTCAACAGCCCCTCCCCCCCCCCCAGAGTTCCCCCCTTCCTCATCATCCTCCCCCCCACCTCTTGCTCCCGCCGCCTCTTCCCCCCCGCGTCCCTCTACCTCTGCCGCTCCCCCCCGCCCCTCCTCTCCACCTCTTCCCCCTGCTCCTACTCCCCCCCCTCTTGCTCCAGTTCAACAGTCGACCCAGGGGGCAGGGCCATCTCCGGCTGCTAGGAGATCTCTTGGCAACGCCTTTGCCACGAGTCGCTTAGCGAGAGAGGGACAGCCTTTCTTGCGACCCCCTCTACAGGTACAGACGTCTCCCCTTGCAGCTATCTCTCATGGTCTGACGAGCATCGACATTCGGCGCCAATGGGACTTCTTCAACTACGACTTTACTCGTTTTCTCGACGACCCCTCAGCAGACCATGAGGCAACCTGCTTCAGGGTCCATGTTCTGTTCCTTGCAGCTAGGGGGATAGAGGCCTT
Source organism: Adiantum capillus-veneris (assembly GCF_014529385.1). NCBI lineage: Eukaryota > Viridiplantae > Streptophyta > Polypodiopsida > Polypodiales > Pteridaceae > Adiantum > Adiantum capillus-veneris. The sequence continues at coordinate 162,851,340 of NC_140931.1, forward strand.
GGACTCGACGGTTGGCTTCTCTTTTCCCCTTTGCGGCAGGGACCAGACTAAGTGGACTCTCGACTCAATGTTGGGGTGGTTGCACACACAGGTCCTAGAGTTCTCTCACCACATGGGAGAACTAGGAGTTACAGATATGCTTCAGACTTTGTGGCCATTGGCCAAGTTTGCGGTGACCCCTCCAGATATAGCAAGATGTCGACACATTGTGGTTTACTTCTTTGCCGATACTCAGTGCTTGCCATGCTATGTACACATTCATGAGGACTCTTGGACAGAGGAGGTCGCTTTACGTACGGCTCGCTCTACTTGGGCTTGGGCCAGGCACTCGTTGCAGTCACGCCTATCTAGAGGACGCTCGGATGCGGATTACTCCCCATCCAAGCCAGCCTCAAAGATAGCACCTTTAGCTGCTGCGGCAGCATCTGTTCTCTCTCGCTCCCATGAGGATCGTCTCATGGAACGTGCAGGGACTTGGTGGGGCCCATTTTCAGTGTCAACGGGGCCGACTGCATCAGAAGCTTTAGCGTTGCCTTGTGGGAGGAGAGATTGATCTCCTTATGCTACAGGAGCACCATCTGTGTGAGAACCGCATTAGACGTTGTGGTCAGCTCTTGCGTGGTCAATATGATACTTTTTGGTCAGCTGCTTTTGGACCTGGAGGCATCCAGGGTGGGGTATGTATGACTATTGCGGATTCTTTCTATTGCGGATTCTTTGCAACAGGCCATTGTGGGCAGAGGGATTATTGTGCCAGGCAGGGCTTAGTGGATCACTATGCAGGTTCAGGGCTGCCTTGTGGGCTTCCTGAACATCTATGCGCCCAATGTGGCGAGTGCACGAGCAGAGTCTTGGTCACAAATAGTTGAGTCTATGCCGCAGGCAGAACACTGGTGCATAGGAGGGGACTTCAACATGTTGGAGGATCCTTTTGACAGGATTGGTGGTAGCCATGCTACTGTACATGGAGTTGAGCTGGCAGCTTGGGAGAGGTTTTGTATGACTCTGAGGGTCTCGGATGCGTGGCAGCACTCTAGTTTTGTGAGACCCCAGACAGCCTAGCCTTCTCTCGTTCGGACCACAGAGTGGGAGGAGTGAATCTATCGCGGATAGATCGCTTCTACACTAGTGACCATTTCAGTGACTTGGGTGGGACAGTTGGCATTCTGGCAGGGACTTCCTTCTCGGACCATGCACTAGTGATCCTCACAGTGGCAGACAGGCAGAGGAGGGGGAGCACGATGCTTCGCATCCCTGAGAGGGTCTTGCTGGACTCTGCACTCAGAGAGCGAGTAGAGGCTCTCTGGTCAGAGAGCTTGGACATGCGGGATTCCCTTACTGACAAAGTGGCCTCACGACTAGCTCAGATTAGTCGTTTCTTTCTCTAGGAGTCTTTGGCTCGCCTGGCTGCAGCGAGAGAGGAGGAGCAACATCTCAGACGGGGCGTTGCTTCCTTGGAGAGGATGCAGGAGCAGCATCCAAACAGTCCTTGGTTGGAGGAGCAGCTAGAACAAGCTCGCCAGGAGCTTGTTAGCACAGAGGAGCGGCGCCATGAGTTTGCTTTCCATCGACAGGCATCTCAGTTGACACAGGTGGGTGACAGAGTGACTGGTGCTTTCTTCGAGGCAGTGGGACCTCGGCATGCACATGCCAAGGTCAGTCAGTTGAGGAGGCCCGATGGGTAAGTTGCTTCTGAGCCAAAGGACATGCGTGCAGTAGCTATAGACTTTTACCATGAGTTACTGTCAGCAAAGCCTCAATCAGAGCGTCAAGATGCATGCAGGGAGCAGGTGTGGGCACAGATGCCTTGCCTTGTGACTGAGGAGATGCGTCGGAGGCTTGAGCTGCCACTTCAGCTTGAGGAGTTGCACACGGCTCTTAGTGCACTCCCCCGTGGTAGCCGTCCAGGTGCGGATGTCTTGACTCCCAGTTTTTTCTTGGAGTGCTGGGACTTGCTTGGCCCAGATCTCTGTAGTGCTTTCCAATACATCTTGCACACAGGAGAGATGCCTGACACCTTGAGTGAGGGTCTGATCTACCTCATTCTCAAGGAGGGTGGCTCCTTGGATGAGATTCGGCAGTGGCGCCCCATCACCATCCTCAACTCAACCTACAAAATTCTTGCCAAGGCTCTGAGTTTGAGGATCCAGCCACTTCTAGAGAGCCTTATACATGGGACTCAGACAGGTTTTGTCAAGGAGCGCAGTATCCTTGACAACATCTTTACTTTTTGGGAGGCTTCTGCCTTAGCGCGGCTCCGTGGTGAGGATTTGGTGATTCTTCTTCTCGATTTTGAGAAGGCCTACGACAGAGTTGAGTGGGACTTTCTGGAGGGCACTCTACGCAGGATGGGCTTCTCAGATGCTTGGATCAGAGGGGTGTCAGCTTTGTACAGACGAGCACACAGTCAGGTACTTTTGTCAGGAGGTAGAGGTGATCGTTTCATGCTCACACGTTCGGTCAGACAGGGCTGCCCTCTTGCCCCCTTCCTCTTTCTATTCTATGCTTAGGCGATGAGCACGTTTTTGGTGTCGCAGCAGGTTGGTTTACGAGGCTTAGCACTCCCTATTCTGTGCGACTGGACACTGAGTTTGCTGACGACTCAGCCTTGTACTTGGATGGCCAGGAGGCCAACCTTCACAGGTGTGAGCAGGCTCTTGAGACCTTCTGTTGTGCATCTGGCACTGATCAACTGGAGAAAGACAGTGGCTTTCTCGATTGGTAGTGCTCCTGTGCCCGATTGGATGCCAGGTGAGGGTTTCAGGTGGATTCCCCCAGGGACTGCAGTTCGGTACTTGGGCTGTCAGGTTGGTTTGAACTTGTCTCCCGAGCAGCAGATTGCTCCCCTCCTCCTGTCTATCGGGAGGAAGTTGCTACATTGGAGCTTCGCACGACTTTCTTTGGCTGGCAGAGTTGTAATGGCCAACCAGGTGTTGTTGGCTACTATGTGGTACATCACGTCTTGCTGGATCTTCTCAAGTTCTTGTATCAGCCAGGTAGAGCGGCTGCTCACGAATTTTCTTTGGTCAAGGCGAGACGCACTGACAGCCCTGGCCAAAGTGGCTTGGCAGGTCATCACTCTTCCTTGTTCACAGGGAGGGCTAGGGATCATAGACCCAGCACAGCAGAGGATAGCCCTTCTAGGGAAGTTCATCGTTCGAGGTCTTCTTCCAGGTAAGGAGCCCTGGAAGGAGTTCTTGTTACAACGGCTATGTGCTAGGGTGCCTCAGGCAAGAGGCCCCTGGCAACCTTCAACCAGATGGATCTTCACAGAGATGCGCAGAGTTGGTTTGAGCAGGAGACTGGAGGATCGCTTCGCTGTGGGGTTGCTTCGATCTTGGGAGCACCTGCGATGAGGCCTAGAGCAGTGTCAACCTACTTGCACGCAGGAGCGTCTACGACAGCCCCTTGTTTGGAACCCCATGGTTTGCACTCAGAGAGGTCACTTGGTTGGTAGTCGGCCTCATGTTTCCTAGGGTGCCATGGCAGCGGGTCCAGCACGCTCTTTAGGTGAGGGTACAGTTTTCAGGCCTGTCAGAGGAGCTACACGGCATGAGAGGAGTGCAGAGCATGTGCCAGGACATCTCAGAGGCAGTACCAGCTGAGTGGCTCACGCCTCTCGAGTCGGCAGCGCCCAGATGGATGGGAGACTTCACGCGAATGGAGGTTCTCATCTCTGTTCGGGCTTGCTCAAAGACTGTTCCTTCCCTGTTTTTCGAGCTATAGGGTGAGGGACGCTTACAGCGAGTTGCAGTAGAGGCCCCGCAGGTGGCAGAGTGCTATTTTCAAAGGATCCGAGTGGTGGGCATCTTTGGGAGGACTTGTATCATCGATCCCGACCCGGCTGCTCTTGAGACTGGACATTGGAGACTGTGGGCTTGGGAGTGTTGTCCACTGGCACGAGTACAGTGGGATCCTGGAGAGTGGCTTTGGAGGGGACCCCATCTCTTCTGCAGACCACCCAGGTGTCCCTTCCTTTCAGTACACTGTTCGACTGGGACGTCACATACTGGCAGCACAGAGAGAGGCTCGCCCTGCTACAGCACCTCATTGGCAGGAGGAGGGTCTCACAGTTGAGTTCTTGGCAGCTTTTGGGAGAGGTTGTGGGACTCCAGACTGCCGAGGCAAGTCACTTTGTTTCAGTGGCTGGTCGCACACAGAGCTACAGCAGTTGGGAGTTGGCTTGTGCATAGTGGTCTCTCGTCCGCATGCACAGCTTGTGACCATCTTGTGGAGAGTCAGTGTCACTATCTTTGGGACTGTCCCTTGCCACAGCAAGTGTGGCTGCGTGTTCTTCGGCTGATGCCCGCTCTTTCCACGGCTCGGCAATACACTTGGGGGGCAGCTGCTTGGTCCACTCAGTTTGAGCTATCATCCACCAGCAGGATGATAGTGATGCAGGGGGGGCGACCTACACTCCAACCTGCCACAGAGCTTACTCCACAAGAGTGGTGCAGCGAGAGAGAGGTGTGTTGGGAGCTCATCAGTGGTCTGACACTCTAGTTCATCTGGCGGGCCCGTTGCTTCCGCATCTTCGAGGCTCGCCCTGTAGAGACTGTTCAGGACCTTTAGCTTGAGCTGGTCCATACTCTCAAAGGACAGTTTGAGAGACTCCGGGGCAGTTCCGACCGCATGAGGGAGCACAGAGAGGCTTTCCTTCACTTTGGCGTCCTGGGCCATTTTCACCATGGATCAGGGTGTGCTTAGATGGCACTACCGTCCACCTGTGTGGCTCTTCCCTCCTCCCATCCCTTGATATAGCCTCATTGTACATATGTTGTTTTTTCATTGGGAGAGTCTCCCCATCATGATTGTTGTATTCCTCTCTTGTAGAGGAGGTTGTAGCCCTATGGGCAGTTTCATTAACTAATAGAAGGATCTTTTTCTCAGAAAAAAAAGTAATGAATGCACACTTCAAGGTACAGTACAAACCTAACATGCAAGATGTTCGCCTGAATATGTTTCCAATTCAAAGAACTCGGCCTCTGAGGAGCTACGAGAAAACACGAGAAAAAAATTAAACATTTCACACTATAAGAATTGTGTAAAATTTATGAAATTATATGGTTCACGGACTATTCGACTGCCATACCAAAATTTGGTGAAGAGGTCGCACAATGTTGAATGTCTCTCCACAATTTATATGGACAAAAGCAGTGCCTTGCCTTGCGATCAAGTGCGTGCAGTTCACTTTACCGCATGGATACAAAAATCAAGAAAGAGGTAACAAACCTCAATAACTTATCACCTCAATGCCACGCTGTCTCATTCACGTCGTTCTCAATCTAAGTTTTTCTGTTAAACAAATACTAAGAAGTAGAATATCAAAAAAGAGGCGAGGGAGGAAGCCCAAAAGGATGAGGCGCCCATTGTACACTGTCACAAGGACATGGCAACTCCTAACCTTAGTTGTTTGTTTCGTTCCGATGATTTTCGTTTAATTTTTGAAACCCTCCTTTTTTAAGTTGCAAATGGCCGGACCTTGCATGGCCAGGGTGAAACAGTAGTTTCACCCGCAGACGGGAAGTTGGTCGGCAATGGAATTCGAGTAGTAAAAGGTATCTAGGCTCAGTTCAAAGTCATTTAGGTCCCCTCGCCACACTTAATAAGTTGGTGGATACTAGGAAACTAACTCAATGGAGGCACACTGCCAAGGTGGGGTCACCGAGAGAAAATCACCCGAGAATTGGGCTACATTGCATTTTTAGATGTGGTCCCGGTGGTGAAAGATGCTCAAATGACCATTGAGAGTCCAATGGAAGCATCCCCTAAAATTTAAGGAACTACTATTTTGGGCCTCGAAATCTGTTCGCGTCATTAGCTTCAGAATGACAAGGGGAACATTTTATTACTCTGCTGCAAAGTCAATTGAGCAACTGGTTAAGATATTTTTAGACCGGAAGGTACAAAACAGGAAAACCGTGCATGAGTGCCACTTGGCACATTTTTGGGCATTTTCCACCTTGAGAAAGAGAGAAGCGTTGAAATAAACGTGGGGGCTGCATTTTTCAGCCGTATGGTGGATTGTTGCAGGTACCAAAGCTATTGTGTGCTTGCCTACCCTCTATCTACAGTGAAGTGCAAGAACTGAAGCCTTGCCTGCTCTCTCTCCCCCTCCGTGCACTTATGTGATGCCCCACAAGAGGACTCTTCATTTGACATGTGTACAGTTGTGTGGTCGTATGCTTCTGTGCTGAGGCAAGAGCCTCTTTGAACAGGAACACGAGTAGCTAACTGCTATTCCAAAAGCACACACTAGTGAGGGTGATAACCTCACCTTACAGGTGCATTTTCAGCGTTGGTTATGCACGGTTTTTGGACTGTTTGAAGCTGTATGGATGCCAAAATCATTGGAAACAGTGCCCCATTGTTAGAGGACAGTTTCGGGACTGTTTAGGGTTGAAAACAGGGTAAAAACCAGTAAATACAGTGAGCTGTAGTTGCTGTTTTTGGGCTGAAAACAGAGGGTTTATGCCTTTGGAAGCGAGTTCCAATAGAGGGATTTGTTCAAGGCGAGTTTTGGGGCCATTATGCTGCCGAAATTTTGCCAGAACAGGTGTGATCTAGTTAGATACAGGTGAAGATCCCAAGGACTCTAGTTTTGTAACTTTACCCTCTAAAGGAATAAAGAAATACCCAAAGGGGTGCTAGTTTTTGGGGCCTACAGGTTGTCGGCGTCTGCTCAGAGCATTCTAGCTTCCGAGACGTATGTTCCTTTGAGGTGTTAATTCCCGTTACAGGTTTTTATTTGCAAAGTTTCTCTGTGTATTAAAGTAAAGTAAAGTTTAGGGTGAAAGCCTACGTCTACCGCCCCACGGGCCGATTTCATGGTTCCGTTGCCGGGACAAAATCACTTTTTCCTCAAGAAGTGAGCCACGGTTGGTTTGGTGAAGACACAAAGTACAGGAACGCGGGATTACACTATGGCCGACAAAGGGAAGGGCATTATGGAAGAGGGTTCCTCTTCGAAGGACAGGCAAGAAATTCCTAGAGTGTTCGAGGTTGGCGAGAGTTCACGGCCACATGCCCCAGTGCAGGGCTTTATGACTGGGCAACTTGAAGATTATGCGTTCAAGACTCAGTTGGTTGCCGCTGTGAATGTGTTTTCTCGACTAGTGCAGAACTCGAGGTTTATGGAGTTTTTGCAAGCGCCACCAGTGCCACAGCAGCCAAGGCACTCACACAACCTGTGGACCCTGTTCAGGCTCAAGCCCAGGTACTTCATGCATCCCAACAGGATAGAGAGTGTCACAAGACGGGAACCACGTGCCAATAGAAAAGAACAGACTGAACAAACTTTTAGCACTTCAATAACAACTGAACTAAGAGAGAGAGAGAGAGAGGACACGCGACACAGAGTGGCGGAATTCCACCCTAGAGAGTATTGGCCCCAAACCTTGGCACCCCTTTCGGTATTTCTTTATATTGCATCAACACAGTACAAGGCGGTACTCCAGACTCTGCACCTTCTCCAAGAAGCATGCTAGAGCATAAGCCCATGGCCTAATATTTAAAGACCCTAGGCCCCAAAAGCAGTTCACATGAAAAGCCTTCAAACTCAAAAGCTTCTGGTCCAAAAGCAATGCCAAAAAGCTGCCAACGTAGATCATGGAATTCCGTGCAACTGCCACGTAAACACTGTCAGCATGTTTTGCGGAAATCTGCCACGTCAGCACTGTCAGCGCAAATTGCAGAGATCCGTACAATTCTGCCACGTCATCAGCTGGCTGCGCTAGCCTTTGTGTGTGTGTGTGGGTCCTGCTTTATTTTTAATTCCTTTATGTCACTAGGGCCCATCAAACGAGGTCCCCATAAGTTGGTAGAATTTCTTCTTCTGTTACTTGTTCTTCTTAGGGTTTAGGCCCATCAAACGAGGTCCCCATAAGTTGGTAGAATTTCTTCTTCTGTTACTTGTTCTTCTTAGGGTTTAGGCCCCTCGGCCGGCATCTACAAGTTGGCTCCATTCTTTAGGGCTTTGACACGTCAACAGTTTGTGACAGGGAGTACTCGCATGTTGCGTAGTCAGGGGCTCCAAAACAGGTTGCTTCCGTCCATGAACAGGGGGTTAGGATGCCTATTCTACAAGCTTTGCCAGTTCAGCCCGCCACCTTTCCAAGCCCGCATATTGCGATACAGGGCCACGGAACCAGTTTCCGGGCAATGCAACAGGTTTTTCCACCACCCAGGGTACATCCTGGGTATTTCGGGGGTGGGTCTGTGTTCCAAAGTATGGCTAGTTATGTACCTGGAAACCAGCAATATATGCAAGGAACAATGTTTGGGGGTATGCAAGGCATGATACCAAACCCCATGTATGGTAGCATCGGCATGCAGCAAGGCTTTCAGAGCAACCAAGGCCAGTTTGGGGTGCCACAGGGTAATTTTGGCATGGCTGGTTTTTGTGGACAGTAGCCAGATATGGCACCTATGACACAAAATGTCAATGACCAAGACGCACCGATGATCCCTACTACAGTGCCCATGTTGCAGACAATTCCTTATGACAATTTGGGGGCATTGGAAAAGCCGAAAGCTTACAAAGAAGGTGGTGCAACTGTAAAGTTTAGCACTTTCAGCGGCTTTGAGGATAAGGCAAAGGCTCTTACTTTCCTCCAGCAATTTGATACAGCTTATGCAAGAGAGAATTTTACAGAGGCCTCTTAAGGTCAAGAAAGCTGCCACTTTCTTGAAAGACAATGCACTTACATGGTGGACGACCCTCTTGATGCAAGGACAGGCACCCGCCACATGGGTATACTTCAAGCAAATGTTTGCATCTGCGTGGCTGTCAAATGAATTTGAAGCCGACGTCATGACGGATTGGCACCAACTCACTGCGGCTACTTGCAAGAGCCTACAACAGTACAATCAGAGGTTTTGTAAATCATTGCTCTCAGTAACCTCCTACAGGTTCGTGCCATTGATAGAGCAGACAGAGAGGTATTGTTGTGGGTTGCCTAAAGAGCTGCGAGATTACTGTACAAAGAACAGAGTGGCTACCCTCACTCAGCTTATGAAAGTTGCCAAAACTGGTCTTGCCTTGTTGAAGGGAGAGGATGGTGGATTTCCGGGCAATGTAAAAGGGGGGCAGCAAAAGAAAAATTCAGCAAAGAAGCCCTTTGCAAAAGCGGCTCCTGAAGCATCACAGGGGTCAAAAAAGGACAACAAGGATAAGGACTCAGCCGAGAGTTCTAGATCGCAAGCAAGAAGCCAAAAAGGAAGCCTTTTGTGCGCAAGTCGCTCGAGGAAAATAAGGCCTTGATGGCTGAAAATAAATGCTTTATATGCAAGCAGCCTGGTCACTTTGCAGCAGATTGTCCACAAAGGAAAGTGCCAGTTGATTCGGATGATAAAGAAAATAAGAAAGGAAAGAAGCCTAAGCCCACGGCACGTTTGGTGCCAGCTATGGTGGGTGACAGGCCAAACACAGCTGCCAACGAGTTATGCAGAGCATGGGGTAAAGTCAGAGATCAGACGGCACTCATCTTCTTTGATCCAAGTGCCAAAGCAAACTTTATCTCACTAGAGTTAGCTATGATGCTAGGCATCAGAGCTGAAGAGATGGGGTACACGACAAAGGCAAGGTTGGCATGTCCTAGCGACTCAGAGTGTGCTACTCCCATCATTGGAGAATTGCGTCTGCATCTTCAATCGTATGTGGACACAAAAGAATTCTATATCATGCCATTGGAAGGGTGTGATGCTTTACTGGGAATTCCGTGGATGTTCCAAACACATGCCGTGCTGGATGTCTGCGACAAGACGATCACCCTTCAACATAGGGGCAAAACTCATGTTTTGGATGTAAAGCTTAAAGGGAAGTCTGTCCCTATTGTATGTGCTTCAACTATCCCATCTGTAATTAAAAATCGTCTTTCTGTGTACTTGATCTTTGCAGGTGATGTTTCAGATAATTGTCAGTCAATTTATCTGTGCGAGAGTTTAATGACTGTTTTTCTGATTCATTACCGTCGCAATTGCCGCCGGAGAGGCCTGAGGACCATGCGATAGATTTGGTGCTAGGGTGTAGCCCACCGAACAGACCTCCCTACAAGGTTAGTGCGGCTTAGCAGAAAGAGATTATGGGCCAGGTAGAGGAGCTTTTAGAGAAGGGGCTAATTCAGCCTAGTTCCTCACCTTTCTGCTCCCCAGTGCTTTTAGTGCAGAAAAAGGATGGCACTTGGCGCATGTGTATTGACTATTGTGCGTTGAATAAGAATACCATCAAGAACAGGTTTCCTATCCCAAGGATTGATGATATTCTTGACTGTTTAGAGAGTGCTGGAATTTTCAGCAAGATAGACCTTAAGAGTGGGTACCATCAGATTCGTATATAAGGCCAGAGGATGTGCACAAGACTTCGTTTAGAACCACAAATGCTCTTTACGAGTTTCTAATGATGCCATTTGGTCTTACATTTGCCATTTGATGAACGGTTTGGCACTCCATCTATATGTTCATCTACATTGCACGCACAATCTTTAAAGAAGACTAGAATTTTTCAAGTCACTTTGCATGGAATGGGTATGTTCATGTTTTTGTGTTGGAAGTGGTTTCAAGAATTTTCATCCTCCGAGATTCTTGAAGAAGGTAGACGCATGACTATAGACGAAGTTGAAGCATTGAAGGAGCCACAGAGGACTTTGTGTCGCTCTCAGCGCGGCCCAGAGAAACAAGCATTGCAGACCTTTATGAAGTTCAAGTATCGCATGACCCACGCATCAGAGTGGGCCGGCGAAGAGTCCTTTCCAGGATTCCAGACACTGTTCGCGATCTCCCTCGACACCATACAGTTCGGTACCAGTACCTCACTTTAAAAAGGAGGGGATGTCACGTGCACATCTAACCCTACATGTACGTGGACAAGCTACTTCATGATAGGGGTTCAATTAGCTTAGCTTAGGAAGTGTTCTGGCACTTTTATGAGTCTGTTCCCAGACCGTGCATGTCCAGGCACTTAGAGTAGATGCATATCCTCTGGTTGCACACAGCATGATCATCACATTGCAGTCAGATATATATACCTAGATGAATCCAGGATAAGCCCAGATTCACCCTTGAAGGAAAGTGCAAGGTATAGACCCATGGTAGTCACCCACAAGACGATATAACCATCAACTCCACCATGCATAGTATTGACTAAATGCCACGACATCCCCACTAACGTCATCAGTGCCCAATAGTGGGTGTAGAACTAGGTACTAACATATGCTCCCCTACACAACACACACCACACGCACACACACATGAGCATACATTAACACAAAGTTCAGCGTACTGAGTTTCTGTCATGACTCCGGAGATCAAGGGCAGACTCAGCCATAATGAAGCCTAGCACTAAAAGAAGCATTAAATCGAAAAAATTAGCACAAAAATGAGGTAGTTGATAGGGCATAGGCACCACAAAAGATAGAAAGAATTTGCACAATATCAACTGGTCATAACTCGGACGAAAACTTCACAATGTGAAGTCTGCATGTTTGCTATACGACTAAGAAATATACCTAGATGAATCCAGGATAAGCCCAGATTCACCCTTGAAGGAAAGTGCAAGGTATAGACCCATGGTAGTCACCCACAAGACGATATAACCATCAGCTCCATCATGCATAGTATTAACTAAATGCCACGACATCCCCACTAACGTCGTCAATGCCCAATAGTGGGTGTAGAACTAGGTACTAACATATGCTCCCCTACACAACACACACCACACGCGCACACACATGAGCATACATCAACACAAAGTTCAGCGTACTGAGTTTCTGTCATGACTCCGGAGATCAAGGGCAGACTCAGCCATAATGAAGCCTAGCACTAAAAGAAGCATTAAATCGAAAAAATTAGCACAAAAATGAGGTAGTTGATAGGGCATACGCACCACAAAAGATAGAAAGAATTTGCACAATATCAACTTGTCGTAACTCGGACGAAAACTTCACAATGTGAAGTCTGCATGTCCACTATACGACTAAGAAATATACCTAGATGAATCCAGGATAAGCCCAGATTCACCCTTGCAGGAAGTACAAGGTATAGACCCATGGTAGTCACCCACAAGACGATATAACCATCAGCTCCATCATGCATAGTATTGACTAAATGCCACGACATCCCCACTAACGTCATCAGTGCCCAATAGTGGGTGTAGAACTAGGTACTAACATATGCTCCCCTACACAACACACACCACACGCGCAAACATGAGCATACATCAACACAAAGTTTAGCGTACTGAGTTTCTGTCATGACTCCGGAGATCAAGGGCAGACTCAGCCATAATGAAGCCTAGCACTAAAAGAAGCATTAAATCGAAAAAATTAGCACAAAAATGAGGTAGTTGATAGGGCATACGCACCACACAAGATAGAAAGAATTTGCACAATATCAACTGGTCGAAACTCGGACGAAAACTTCACAATGTGAAGTCTGCATGTCCGCTATACGACTAAGAAATATACCTAGATGAATCCAAGATAAGCCCAGATTCACCCTTGAAGGAAAGTGCAAGGTATAGACCCATGGTAGTCACCCACAAGACGATATAACCACCAGCTCCATCATGCATAGTATTGACTAGATGCCACGACATCCCCACTAACGTCGTCAGTGCCCAATAGTGGGTGTAGAACTAGGTACTAACATATGCTCCCCTACACAACACACACCACACGCGCACACACATGAGCATACATCAACACAAAGTTCAGCGTACTGAGTTTCTGTTATGACTCCAGAGATCAAGGGGAGACTCAGCCATAATGAAGCCTAGCACTAAAAGAAGCATTAAATCGAAAAAATTAGCACAAAAATGAGGTAGTTGATAGGGCATACGCACCACAAAAGATAGAAAGAATTTGCACAATATCAACTGGTCGTAACTCGGACGAAAACTTCACAATGTGAAGTCTGCATGTCCGCTATACGACTAAGAAATATACCTAGATGAATCCAGGATAAGCCCAGATTCACCCTTGAAGGAAAGTGCAAGGTATAGACCCATGGTAGTCACCCACAAGACGATATAACCATCAGCTCCATCATGCATAGTATTGACTAAATGACACGACATCCCCACTAACGTCGTCAGTGCCCAATAGTGGGTGTAGAACTAGGTACTAACATATGCTCCCCTACACAACACACACCACACGCGCGCACACATGAGCATACATCAACACAAAGTTCAGCGTACTGAGTTTCTGTCAGAACCCATCAAGAGCATTTTTATAGTGCACAGAACTATTTTTCCTATTTTAGCCATTTTTCACTTATTATTAATAAGTGACTTTGTTGGGAAACTGGGTAGGGCAATTTAGCCAAGCCAATATATAAGAGAAGCTAGTGCTAGAGTTTTTTGGCAAGAGAAGCAGCAAAGACAACAAGTCTGACAGTGCACCTTCTCAGCAAGACCCCCCGGCGGAACACCTAGTGTTTTCAGCCTCAAGAACAGCTTGGCGTTTTCAGCATTTGCAAATCAGCCCCAGCGTTTTGCAGATTGCAGATCAGCCTGGCATTAGCAGTTTGTAGCAGATTCCCTAGGGTATTTGCAGCAGACAACAGATCAGCCTAGCATTTTTGCAACATGCAGATCACCTAGCGTTTTGCAGATTCTTGGCGACAGATCCATCATTAGCATCAGTGTTTTCAGTTTTCAGCACTAAGACTCCGTACCGCAGCCCCCAAACCTTGCAGATCTTACCTTCCCACAGCAGATCCTCGTCGCACGGTCAAATCAGCTAGAGTTTGCATATTTTTTTATTTATTTTTTACCTCGACTCTTGGCACTATCTGGTAGTGGTATATTAGTTAATGAAACTGCCCATAGGGCTACAACCACCTCTACAAGAGAGGGCTACAACAATCGTGATGGAGAGACTCTCCCAATGAAAAAACAGCATATGTACAATGAGGCTAAATCAAGAGATGGGAGGAGGGAAAAGCCACACAGGTGGACGGTAGTGCCATCTGAGCACACCCTAGACCACGGTGAAAAAAGGCCCAAGACGCCAAAGTCGAAGGAAAGCCTCTCTGCGCTCTTACATGCGGTCGGAGCTGCCCTGGAGTCTCTCAAACTGTCCTCTGAGAGTATGGATCATCTCTAGCCAAAGATCCCGAACAGTCTCTGCTGGTGGTACAGGGCGAGCCTCGAAGATGCGGAAGCGACGGGCCCGCCAGATGAACCAAAGTGTGAGGCCGCTGATGAGCTCCCAACACTCCTCTCTCTTACTGCACCACTCCTGTGGAGTAAGCTCTGTAGCAGGCTGAAGTGTAGGACAACCCCCCTGCATCAGTATCATCCTGCTGGTGGACGATAGCTCAAATTGAAATGCCGGGCCCGTGAGAGTGGACCAAGCAGCTGCCCCCCAAGTGTATTGTCGAGCTGTAGAAAGAGTTGGCATCAGCCGAAGAACACGAAGCCACACCTGCTATGCCAAAGGAAAGTCCCAAAGACAGTGACGCTGACTCTCCACAAGATGGTCACAAGCTGCACATGCGGCCAAGAGACCACTATGTATAAGCCAGCTCCCAACTGCTGTAGTTCAGTGTGCAACCAGCCACTGGAACAAAGTGACTCACCTCGCCTGTCTGGAGTCCCACAACCTCTCCCAAAAAGCTGCCAAGAACTCAGCTCTGAGACCCTCCTCCTGCCAATGAGGTGCTGCAGCAGGACAAGCCTCTCTTTGCGCTTCCAATATATGACGTCCCAGTCGGACAGTGTACTGAAAGAAAGGGACACCTAGATGGTCTGCTGAGGAGAAAGGGTCCCTCCAAAGCCACTCTCCAGGATCCCACTATACTCATGCCAGTGGACAGCTCTTCCAAGCCCACAGTCTCCAGTGGCCAGTCTCAAGCGCTACTGGGTTGGGATCTATGACACAAGTCCTCCCACAGATGCCCACCACACGGATCCTCTGAAAACAGCACTCTGCCACCTGTGGGGCCTCTACTGCAACTCGGTGTAAGCGTCCCTCACCCTGTAGCTCGAAGAACAGGGAGGGTATAGTCTCTGAGCAAGCCCGAACTGAGATGAGAACCTCCAGTCGCGTGAAGGCCCCCATCCATCTGGGCGCTGCTAACTCGAGAGGCGTGAGCCACTCAGCTAATACTGCCTCTGAGATGTCCTGACACATGCTCTGCACCCCTCTCATGCCCTGTAACTAAATGCCCTGAAGCTCCTCTGACAAGCCTGAAAACTGTAGCCAGTCACCTAAAGTGCGTGCTGGACCCTCCTCCGTGCAAGTAGGTTGACGTTGCTCTAGGCCTCTCCGCGGTTGCTCCCAAGATCGGAGTAGACTCACAGCGAAGCGGTCCTCCAGTCTCCTGCTCAAGCCAACTCTGCGCATCTCTGTGAAAATCCATCTAGTCGAGGGTCGCCAGGGGCCTCCAGCCTGAGGCACCCTAGTACTAAGCCGCTGAAGCAAGAACTCCTTCCAAGGCTCCTCTCCTGGAAGAAGGCCTCTGACTATAAACTTCCCAAGAAGGGCTCTGCTCTGTTGTGCTGGGTCTATGATCCCCAATCCTCCCTGAGAACAAGGAAGAATGATGACCTGCCATGCAACTTTGGCCCGGGCTATCTGAGTGTCACGCCCTGACCAAAGGAAGTTCCTGATCAGCCTCTCTACCTGGCTGATACAAGAACTAAAGATCCAACAAGAAGTGATGTACCACATAGTAGCCAACAACACCTGGTTGGCCACTACAACTCTACCTGCCAGAGACAGTCGTGCGGAGCTCCAATGTAACAACTTCCTCCTGATAGACACGAGGAGGGGAGCAATCTGCTGCTCGGGAGACAAGTCCAAACCAACCTAATAGCCGAAGTACCGAACTGCAGTCCCTGAGGGAATCCACTTGAAACCCTCACCTAGCATCCAATCAAGCGTAGGAGCACTACCAACCGAGAAAGCCACTGTCTTTCTCCAGTTAATCAGTGCGCTTGATGCACAACAAAAAGTCTCCAAAGCCTGCTCACACCTGTGAAGGTTGGCCTCCTGGCCATCCAAGTACAAGGCTGAGTCGTCTGCAAACTCAGAGTCTAGTAGCTCATCTACCCGAATAGGGAGCGCTAAGCAACCAACCTGCTGTGATACCAAAAACCTACTCATCGCTTTAGCATAGAACAGAAAGAGGAAGGGGGCAAGAGGGCAGCCCTGTCTGACCAAACGTGTGAGCGTGAAACAATCACCTCTACCTCCTGACAAAAGTACCTATGTGCCCATATGTACAAAGCTGACACCCCTCTGATCCAAACATCTGAGAAGCCCATCCTGCGTAAAGTGTCCTCCAAAAAGTCCCAATCAACTCTGTTGTAGGCCTTCTCAAAATCGAGAAGAAGAATCGCCAGATCCTCACCACGGAGCCATGCGAGGGTAAAAGCCTCCCAAAAAGTAAAGATGTTGTCAAGGATACTACGATCCTTGACAAAACCTGCTGGCCCTCTGTCCACAATGGCCTGCTGCAAAGAATCCGCAATAGTCATGCATACCCCGCCCTGGATGCCTCCAGGTCCAAATGCAGCTGACCAAAAAGTCTCATATCATCCACGCAAAAGCTGACCACAACGTCTAATGCGGCTCTCACACAGGTGATGCTCTTGTAGCATAAGAAGGTCAATCTCTCCTCCCACAAGGCATCGCTGAAGCTCCTGACGAAGGCGGACCCTCTGACGCTAAAACTGAGGCCCACCTAATCCCTGTACATTCCATGAGACTATCCTCATGGGGAGTGAGAGAACTGATGCTGCCGCAACAGCTAACTGTGCTATCTTCGAGGCAGGCTTGGATGGGGAGTAATCCGCATCCGAGCGTCCTCGAGATAGGCGTGACTGCATAGAGTGTCTAGCCCAAGCCCAAGTAGACCGAGCCGTGCGTAAAGCAACCTCCTCTGTCCAGGAGTCCTCATGTAGGTGTACATAGCATGGCGGGCTCTGCATGTCAGCAAAAAAGTAAACCACAATGTGTCTACATCCTACTACGTCTGGAGGTGTCACAACAAACTTGGCCAATGGCCAAAGAGTCTGAAGCAAGTCTTCACCCTAGGTCTCCTATGTGATGAGAGAACTCTAGGGCCTATGTCTACAGCCACTCTTAACACTAAGTCTATAGTGCACTCAGCCTGGTCCCTGCCGCATAAGGGAAAAGAAAAGCCAACTACTGAGTCCAAGGCCTCTATCCCCCTAGCTGCAAGGAGCAGCACATGAACTCTGAAGAAGGCTGACTCAAGGTCTGGTGAGGGGTCACCAAGAAACCGTGTAAAGTCGTAGGCAAAGAAATCCCAACGATGACGAATGTCGAAGCTCGTCAGACCACGAGGAACTGCTGCAAAGGGAGATGTTTGTACCAGAAGAGGGGGTCGCAAGAAAGGTTGTCCCTCTCGCCAAGCGACTCGTGGCAAAGGCGCTGCCAAGAGATCTCCTAGCAGCCGAGGAGGAACCTGCCCCTTTGGACAGCTGCGGGACTAGAGCGGGAGGAGGTGAGGGAGCAGGGGGAGAGGAGGAGCGAGGGGGATCGGCAAAGGTGGGAGGGCAAGATGGAGAGGGAGAGGGAGGAGGAGGAGGAGGGGGCGGGGCAAAAGAGGGGGGGAACTCGGGGGGGAGGGGGGGCTATCGAAGGTAAGGCTAAGGTGGAGGCTGGAGCAGGAACCTCGTCCTGCTGAAGAGGGTCGAAACCGTTCCCCATGGGAACCCACTGCTGCTAGGCAGGAGCCTCAGGACCACTTTAAGTGCCAGGCTGGCACGGTGGCCCCTGCCGACGTCTACCACCAACCTGCCTCCTCCGCTTGAGCCCTAGGCTCGGAGGGTGGCTCTGCCTGCATACTCTGAGACTCTGCCTGCTGCTGCTGGCCAGCCCTCGAGGGCTGGGGCTAGGGCTAGGGCTAGGGCTAGGGCTAGGGCTAGGGCTAGGGCTAGGGCTGGGCTTGTGGTGTAAGTCGGGATCTCCTCCGTGGACGGGCCTTCGCAAGATGGCCCATCTGTTGAAAAATGAAACACTGATTCGGGAGGCCCGAATACTCCACGCTATGTCGGAACCAACCCCCACTCACCCGAGGAAGTAGTATGACCTTCGGGAGAGTGTGGGTGTCCCTAACCAGAACTTGTACTAAGGGAATGCCGGCCGCCTTGGCAACTACTGAGGCTGCCGTGCGAGGTGTCTCCAGGACAGTCCCAATCTCTGAGCCTATCCTAGACAAAAGTGGTAGGTACTCCCTTCTCAAACCAGGAAAGCAGACGTAGATGGGAAGGTCTGACTCCTCTACCAAAACATCCAAAGCTGGGTCAAAACTGTGTCTCCACTGTCGAAAGTGGGCTCGAACTGCTCGGATGGTCAAGGGGCTCATCGCGATGACCTTGGACGCCATCTTGGAGGTCTCAAACTCTATCTGATAGTACCCGCGTCCGAGGAACTGAACGTCCAAGATCTTGCCCACCTCTGCAAGAAGGCCGGCCTGGAGAAGGTCACGCAGCTCTCCTCTGTTGGGTCTGATGCTGAGAATCTTCCAGATGACGAAAGTCGCCTGCAAGCGTTCCACCTCTGCGACTACGCTCGCTTGCTTTGTCGGAGTGAGGGCAAGTTTAAAGGTGGGCTCAGCGGGGTCGGGCGAGGAGACTTCATCAGAGTCACTCTGTGGCGGAGCTTGAGCCTCCATCTGTGTCTGTTGTTGTGGCGGAGAAGGAGTGACAGAAGTAATTTCTCTGCAAAAAACCCCGACTAGCACTGCCAAGAAACCAGAACTGTCGGAGCTAATCAAAAGAAACCTTCAGGGAGAGTACGGCAGAGAACGAAACGAGCGCAAGGGGGGAGGGGGGGGGGGGGGGGGGGGCGGCTGGAAGCGACAGAAGGTGAGGCAGAGCGTGGCGCGCTGGAGAACGGCAGTGGACAGCGAGAGGTGAGGACGGGCGTAAATGGCGAGGCTGACGACGAGGAGGGGTAGCGCAAGGGGAAGGCAACGGGCAACGCGCAACAGGAAATGCGTGCAACACAAGGGCGGGGAAGGGGGGAACTAGCGATGGCGAGATGGGGGGCGGCAGGTGCAGGCGGGGGGAGCGTGCGGGAGCAGCAGCGAGCCAGCGGGTCGCAAAGCCAGAGTTTGCAAATTCAGCCAGCTATTCTCAAATTTCAGCATCTATGTTTTCAACGCATCGTCATCGCGTCATCGTTGTTGCCGACGTAGAGTCAAAATTCAGCAGATTCAAGATTTGCATATTTCAGCCCCTAGCGTTTTCAGTTTTCAGCCCGTCTCGTCGTCATCATCATCGTCGTCGACATCGTCGACAAGTCCATTACACCATTACGTTTAGACCATTGTACGAGGATTGTGCAATCAATAGCATAGATGTAACAAACTTGGACACTCCAAGTCAAGAATCAACCGCGACAGCACCAAATAACCACTTCAAAACAATTCACAGATCACAATAGATTTGCACTGGCCCGGCGGAGTTCCGTGCCTAGAGATATTGGCCCCAAAGACTGGCGCCCCTTTCGGTATTTCTTTTTGTATTAATCAATCATCAAAGTACAAGAGAGCGGTTAGGGTTTCACTCTCAGACTCTGCGTCCAGATGCTCTGAGAAGTGAGGCCCTCACCACTAATTTAAAGGTTACAAGGGATGCCCAAAAGCAGAGCCCCAAAAGCTTCAAAGCAAAAGCAGATTCTCTCTCTCTCTCTCTCAATGAGAGTTCGTAAAAAGCAAGTTCTCTTTTTCCCTTTCTTTCTCCCGAATCAAAGCGAAAAGCTGAGATTTGCCTCGCTCAAAATTTCCCAAAAAATAATAATAATAATAACAATATTCCGCCTCCGCGATTTCCGGAAATTAGGGTTTTTGGCAGAAATTAGGGTTTGCAAGAATTTTAGGGTTTCTGGCAAAAATAAGGGTTTTAGCTATCCACCACGTCATCACTTTGTGACATACCCCCCTCTTGAAAGCATTATAATCGACCGTGATTACGCTTGCAAAACCGACAAAAGCCATAAACCGTCTTAGCAGACACTGATTGTTAGTACCTACGTACTAGGAACACACATCTAGCACATGTACAAAATCGACAGTGACATCACAGGACATCACGAGACATCACAGGACATCACATGACATTCAACATTCATTCGGATCTTAGACCATGATTTATCGGCAATGTAGCTAGCAATCACATCTAGGTCCAATCGGGACCTCATCGATGTCCGATTGACTAACCCCTATTGCAACCATGTCTATTCGAGATCAAGTAGACCAAAATGCTGCAGTCATTTCGGCTATCAGTTCCTGCACTCACAAGAAGTCAAGAACAAATCAGTATCATAATCAGGAATTCCATTTCATAAAGTCATCCAGCAGAATACTGTCAGCTCTCAGTATCCCTGAAGCTCAAAGAGACATCAGTGACTTTAGTATCGAAATCGAGGCATCTGTTGACAAAGGAGCGGAGTAACTCCCCTCTTGTGCATCTCACTGCACCAGATCTTCGGCCAAGCTGAGTTTCTGGGTTCCGTTTGGAGTAGACTATGCTAAACCAAAAGATCGAGGTAAAGTTTCACAATCCGAGGAGTATCTGCTAGGTCCTCCTCCTCCATCCACTTCGCATCAAATGCAGGAAAGTTCTTGAACTTAACCAAGAACCGCCTTCGGACTTTACCTTTCTTCGTATCATTATGTGCCAAAATCTGTTCAGGAACAAGGATCTCCTCGTTTTCTTCACTGCGGGTTGCTCATTAGGCTCCCCATGATCAGGCACATCACCCTTAATAGGGTTCAAGAGACTCACATGCAATGCATTGTGAATCCTCCAAGTATTTGGTAGTTTCAATCGGAAGGAGACATCATTTACCTTTTCAGTAATCTGGAAAGGTCCGTAGTATCACATACTAAGCTTTGGAAAAAGCCTCTCCTTTCCCTTTTTCTTTCTTAGGCGTGCCTTCTCAAAAGTAAGAGCACCCAATCATCCCCCTTCAGTTTCAAGTCGCGACGATGGCGATCCGCAGCCTTTTATTGTCGTTCTTGAGACTTCTGCAAAGTCTCGCGAACCTTGGCAAAAGCCGTCTCCAAATCTCGCGAATATTCATCCGCTTCAAATATCTAATCTTTCGTGCGCAGGAAGGATGGAACCTTCGCAGCACTTTCAACAATCTCACATGGCGTCTTCCCCGTCGAAGAGTGTATCGTGTTACTGTAGGCAAATTCCACCAAAGGTAAGTTCTTTTCCCATTGAGTCTTCTGATCCGAGATACAGGACTTCAATAAATCTAAAATCACTGAATTGGCAATCTCAAATTGCCCGTCAGTCTGCAAGTGGAACGATGACGAGAACTGCAACTGCGTGCCAATGTTCTCCCAAATTGCCTTCCAAAACCAACTCATAAATCTGGGGTCTCTGTCGGAGAGAATCGTCTCAGACGTGCCATGTAATCGGAAAATCATCGTGATCATTCTGTATTCTCGGGAGATCAAAAAAAATGAAATCCATTTCAATATTTTCCCAGGGGCGGGTGGGTATGGGTAAAGGCTGTAACAATCCCAGTGCTTTATGCCGGTCAAACTTGACCTTCTGGCATACCAAGCAACTGCGCACAAACTCTTCCACATCATTCTTGAGTCACGGCCAAAAGAAGTATCTCTCTACCCCTTTCATGGTGGTAGCAATGCCGCGGTGACCCGTAAAAGGTGGACAGTGGCAATCAGTCATAACCTTTTCCCTCAACGGCTGTGTAACGCACAACATAGTCTTTTTCATCAAGTAGCCTTCCCGAAGGGAGTATCCAGCTATTGTCTCCCCATCCCGTATCCATGTGAAAATATCTGCAAAATTTGTATCTGTGGCACACTGATCAACCATATCCTCGAAGCTCCTATGATGTATCGCGGAAATAGTCAGAACCAACGGTTTCTGAGACAAAGCATCTGCCACCACATTCTTCTGTCCTTGCACATGGACAATCTCGAAGTGGAACTGTGACAAGATGTTCATCCACCGCATCTGCTTTTCCGCAAGCTGCTTCTGTGACAAGAAGTAGCGCAAACTCTGATGGTCTGTAAAGACAGTAAAATCCGCTCCGAGTAGGTAATGCCGCCACTGAGTAAGAGCATGGATAACCGCCAAAAGCTCTTTCTCATAGATCTGTGGTATCATCTCCGGCCTAGAGAACAAACGGCTCTCGTAAGCTATGACATGGCCTTCTTGCATCAAGACCGCACCCAAACTACGACTACAAGCATCATAATATACTTCAAATGACTTCTGCAAGTCCGGCAAAGTCAAAATAGGTCCCGTAGTCAATTTCTCTTTCAATGTCCGAAAGGCAGTCACCTCTGTGGGTCCCCACGAAAAAGGTACTCCTTTCTGTGTCAAGATATGCAAAGGGGAAGCAACCTTGGCAAACTTTCGTATAAACCGCCTGTAGTACGAACACAGTCCCAAGAAGCTTCTAGCTTCATGGACATTCCTCAAATCGGGCCAATCACGGATAGTCTTTATCTTGGCCGGGTCCATTTGCACTCCTGCTGCTGACACAATGTGTCCCAAAAAGTGTATCTCTAGTAGGAAAAATTCACTTTTCTTTGCATTAATCACTAGCGTGTGATCTCGTAATGCCTGAAAGACTTGAAGCAGATGATCTCTGTGTTCTGCCTCATTCTTCGAGAAAACAATGATGTCATCAAAGAAAGTGCCAACAAATAGCCTGTACTCTCGAAAAATCCTGTCCATCATCTGGTTAAATGTCGCAGGAGCATTGGTTAAGCCAAAAGGCATCACCAAAAACTCAAATAACCCAAAAGTCGTCCGAAAAGCTGTCTTGTAGACATCTCCTGGCGCTATCGTGATCTGATGATATCCACTCTTCAAGTCAATCCTGCTAAAGCACGAGGATCCCTGTAACTTGTCGAGTATATCATCGATCCTAGGAATCGGAAATCTGTTCTTGATGGTGATTTCGTTGAGAGTGCTATAATCGCTGCACATTCTCCAAAATCCGTCTTTCTTCAAAAACCAACAACACTGGAGAGCAATACGGTGAAGTACTAGGCTGGACAAGACCCTTTTCCAAGAGGTCTTTCACTGGGTTCATAATCTTTTCATTCTGTACTCGGCTCACACGATAAGGTGGCCGATACGGTGGCGTGCTTCCAGATATCAGATCAATGGTATGATCTTCAGGCCCTCTCAAAAGCAATCGGCATGAGCGTGGAGAAAAAATCTTTGCATTCTTTTCTTCAGGTCAAAACATATTCAACCTTTATCCATCGTTCAGTTCTCCCAAAAGAATGAGTAAGAAAACTTAAGTTCATCAAGTACAATCTCTAAGCCCTTCATTTATCAAAGTCGCTTTCTCGGCCCGGTAGTCAACCACGGCGTAGTTCTTGTGGTACCAAGGAATCCCGAGTAGAACGTCACTCGCGTGCCCTGAACACCCTTGTCATTGCAAACAAAGTTTGCCAATGCTCGGTGTAATGGCAACATCCCATCCGGGTGCCAGTCTAACTACCTCCGCCTGTGGCGTCAGTTTGTCGGGCGTAGTTCATTAGATTCAGTGTAGGTCCCACGCCATGTGGTACCAGTTCTGCTTTTCTATCTGCCTTTTCTGCCACATTCCTCAGCTGCTCTCGAACTCTCAGACCTGTCGTCGTCTTTATCATTCTGTTCTTTCTGTGCCTTATCAAGGCACTTCGCGGAGATATGTCCATGTTCCCCGCATCCAAAGCACTTCCCCTCTCTGATGAAGCGAGCTCTCTCCTCAGCAGCAAGCTTGGGTCGAGCATCCTTTTTTTTTCTCTGGGTTGCTCTTTTTCATTCTACTTTCATTCCAAGAAGTCTGTTCGGCTCGTTGTGTCATGGCCTCATCTGTGGGGTAGGTCAGACTGCCAGAGTGAATGGCAAAGCCCCGCCTCGCATGACTCATCAACTCCTGAATAGAAGCTTGACTTCTGTTCCAAGCAGTGATCTCAGATCTCTGTAGGTAGACCCAAGGTAAACTCCTCAATCTGTTCTCTGAATGAGATCTTCTTGAATGAAGAGGCGGGTAGAAAAGAGCTCCAGAATCTTTCACAATAAGAATTCACTGTATCGCTCTTGGTCATCCGGAGATGGTTCCAAGCAGCTCGTATATCTCGCTCAAACTCTTGAGTCAACCAAGAAGAAATAAAAAGCCTCTTGAATTTCAGCCATGTAACTGGCACAGTCTTGCTTAATAGAAGCGTGGACCACCAAGTACGAGCATTCCCCTTAAAGTAAGAGGCAGCTCTCCGAATCTTGGAGTGCTCTGAATAGCGTCCTCCCGCGAAAGCGATGTCAAACTGCTGTATAAAAGACAAAGCCTTCGAAGCATCTGAGTATCCTGAAAAGTATCAAACTTGATCGAGTGGCCACCTTCCTTAAACTCTCGGACTTTCTTGCTTTTTTTTTCTTCGAGAAAGTCATACTGGTTGGCTTTGTAATATTCTTCTTGTTCGTATAAAAGTTTCCATGATCATAATCTGAGCTGTCTGTAGACAAGTCCTCAGTAGAACTGTCAGTCTCTGGGCGAGATGTAACCTTCTTCTTGCCCTGTCCGAAGCTTTGTTTCTTGCTTCGCTTTTTACCTTTTCTGTCTTCTTCGCTCGAATCTGAAGAGCTAGAAGAAGAAGAAGAAGAAGAAGAACTGGGTACTCCTTCAAATCGAACACGCTTCTTCTGTTTCTTTGCCTTGTCAAATGTCGACCGACAACCCAAATATCCCGGGAAGTCAGTGCCTTTCATCTGCTTTTTGCCGTGCTTTTTGTCTTTCTTTTGCACGTCGAAAAGCTGAGCAATCCGTGCATCAACCACGTTCTATAGTTCCTTCTCCGTATATTTCTTGAAGGCAGAAGGTTTCTTGAGAGCGGGTTTCGGGAGTGGTGTTGTGGTTCTCTGCCACTCCATCTGTACCTCTTCCAAAGAGGTCTGGTTCATATATTTTGCCAGCTTCGGGTCCTTGGCAAAATTGAGCATCATCTTTGTTGCATCGCCAATCAATTGACGACGTTCCATCTCTCTTTGCTCCGCCTGAGTAGGCCGAGGCGGGCCATACTCTGTCTGAATCTTCGTTGTGATCCGAGCCCGCATCTCCAGATGTAGAGGGAGTCGACTGATCCTTGCATGAAGCCATAGGTGCCGCGGAAAAAAAAATTCGGGGATCGGATTTCCCGTAGAAGAGAAATCGGCCGTGCTCTGATACCACTGTAACAGACTTGGACACTCCAAGTCAAGAATCAACCGTGACAACACCAAATAACCACTTCAAAACAATTCACAGATCACAATAGATTTGCACTGGCCCGGCGGAGTTCCGTGCCTAGAGATATTGGCCCCAAAGACTAGCGCCCCTTTCGGTATTTCTTTTTGTATTAATCAATCATCAAAGTACAAGAGAGCGGTTAGGGTTTCACTCTCAGCCTCTGCGTCCAAATGCTCTGAGAAGTGAGGCCCTCACCACTAATTTAAAGGTTACAAGGGATGCCCAAAAGCAGAGCCCCAAAAGCTTCAAAGCAAAAGCAGATTCTCTCTCTCTCTCAATGAGAGTCAGTAAAAAGCAAGTTCTCTTTTTCTCTTTCTTTCTCCCAAATCAAAGCGAAAAGCTGAGATTTGCGTCGCTCAAAATTTCCCCCAAAAAAAATAATAATAATAATAATATTCCGCCTCCGCGATTTCCGGAAATTAGGGTTTTTGGCAGAAATTAGGGTTTGTAGGAATTTTAGGGTTTCTGGCAGAAATAAGGGTTTTAGCTATCCGCCACGTCATCACTTTGTGACAATAGACCTCTCTCGCCATAGAGAGTGGGGCCCTTGGAGGAGGGTTTGACAATATTCTGGTGTCGTATTCTTCTCTCTCTATCTCTCAGTCTTAGCACCTTCATTCACAGTGTTTATCCACTTTGTTTGTGATCATTTGCACTATCTCACTAAAGGAACGGAAGGCTCTCCCTTCCGTAAGTAAAAGGAACCCTGAGCACAATTCGGAGCACTCATCTTGAGCAAAGTTCAACGTTCACTTCTGTTGCACCTTACATTGGTATCAAAGCTTTGGCAGTGTTCTGTATCACTCAAGGAAAGAACCACATTTTTTTTTGCTGCTTGTGGTCGCACGTAACCCAAGTCCACTTGGGCGTGTCGATTCCTAATCGTTTTTTTGCAAAGTGACAGGAAACCCAAGAAAGAAGGGCTTGTCCAACCTCCCCTTGTTTCTCTTTTCACTCATTGAGAGCGGACCGTGCACTTAGCAGCAGGCCAATCGACATGAGGTGGGAAAAAGCAACCTTGGTGTGAGCGCAAGGCCCCCAAGGGGTGCGCCCGCGGGAAAGAGAAGAGCTCGGGTAAGAGAAGATCCTTCTCTAACATAGATTGCAAGCTAAAGAAAGAACCACAAGAACCAAAGTTCCTCGTGAACTTCAGAACCCAAGATCACAGTGTATGGTCATCACCCGAAGCGGAATGGATATTTTGCATGAAGGTGATGAGCATGAAGGAGGTAAAGAAGAATTTTCCCCACCAGAAGGTTTTTCCGACCATCCCCCTTCCCCATCTACGCCACGGTTTGCACCAAATCCTATGGAGGCTTTGGTCAAGTCGATGATGGATATGATGCTACAACAAGAGGCGCAACGTGCCACCTTTGATCACAAGCGCGAGCAAGCACGCTTGGCGGCCGAAGAAAGAAGGGTAGTAATGGAGCGTGAGCAAGCACGCAAGGCGGCCGAAGAAAGACGAGCGGCCTTGGAATTGGAATGTGACGCGCAGAGAGACCAACGCATGCAAGAGTTGGTCCTACAGTTTCTCACCTCAAAGCCCGAGCCACTCAAGTAGTCGAGAAGCGGATTCCAACAACCCCATCACGGAGAAGTTGACATTTAGTAAGTATGACAATAAGATGGATACTAATGTTATTCATTCTTGGTTGCATCAATTTAATGCTTATTTTGCGACAACTAAGAAGACAGGGAATAGCAAGGTTTTCACGGCAGCCATGTATCTTGTCGGTGATGCCATTAATTGGTATCATGCATGGCAAGAGGAGCAATTGGCCGCACACCTAGAGGAAACCGAGGTCGGTGTGCCCCTTTCTTTTAGTTGGGCCAACTTCCAAGACAAGCTCAAGGCGCGGTTCTTGCCACCTCAGTACCTAGCGCGGTTGAAGGAAGATTGGCGCAATCTCAAGCAAAATGGTACTCCAGTCATGTCTTTTTCTAACCGTGTTTTGCAACTTGGCACCCAGTTACGCAAATCGGATGCGAAGCGCAAAGAGGCTTTTATGTTCGGATTGGACGACTATATCAGGTTTGATGTCGAAGTCCTCGACCCCGTAGATCTCAACAAGGTGGTAGCAATTGCTCTCTCGCGGGAGATGAAGCACAATAAGGGAAAGCCAAAGGAGAACAAGACTTCTCAAAGTACCTCTCAGACTTCTCAGAACCCTCAAAACAGTAAGAACAATAAGAATGGTAACTCTTCTAACCAATCTTCCTCTAGTCTCTCAGAAAAGAATACTCACAATGAATCTAAGGGTAAAGCTAACACAATTGCTAAACCTAAGCTCACCCCAGATAAAAAAGTAACACAAGGAATTTTAGGAGGATACATCACGTCAGAAGAACAAGGCATTTGTTCTAAGGAAGGTCGATGTTATCATTGTCACATCAAGGGTCACATAAAAAGAACATGTCCTAAGATTGAATCTAGCGAATCTAAAGAACCCACAGAACCCACATCCTCCGTTAATGCCATAAATGAGAACACGAGTGTGACCCAAGTTTCTCATGATCCTCCCATTGATGAGTCTCTCATTAAGTGTTATGGTCATGTGAAGGGTCAGCGTTTTGTCATATTGTTTGATCCAGGCAGTATGCATGATGTGATTAGTGACTCTCTTGTCGAAAGAGCCCGCTTGGAGGTTAGCAAGACATCTCCTTTCGAGATGTCGGGCTTCGCTCCCGGTATGGACTCTCTTGTTACACAAGAGTGCCTTGATGTGTTGTTTATTGTCAACAAGCGTCCTTACACAGAAAATTTGTAGTATCTCCTCTTTCAAGATGTGATATGCTTCTTGGCATTCGATGGTTTCGTAAGTATAACCCTCTCATTGATTGGGCAGCCAATACTTTCACTTTCAATGCCAAAAGTGACTCTCATTGTCATTCGTGGGGAGGAAGTTGTTCATTCTTCATCTCTCATTTCTAATGTGTAGGCCAAGCTTGAAAAGAATCGGGAGAAGGAGACTCTCTCAGTCTTGTCTTCTCCAAAGCACAACAGACATGATTTACATGATAAAGATGTGATTGTTCACAAGGATGATGGTTTAGTTGATACTTTGTACCTCATTGCAGATTCGATCAATCACGAAGAACCAATCTTGTCTCTCGAGGCGAGGTCCCAAGAATCCTCACAAGAAGTATTATGTGTGCGCATAATTAGTCAGCACGCATTGTTCGAGTGTTTCATTCGTGATGGTTTCCTGTATTTTAGTCACCGTCCTTATGTGATCCCTTTTCATAGGCATGCCATATGGTACGATGAACCCGATTCACTCATGAATAAGCACGGATGTATGCGGGTTACTCGTGAAAAGATAAAATGTTTGCACCCAAGGAATTCACATTCCATGTCTCTTCCTTGGCATGACACAGTATCCGAAAGAGCACAAGAAGGATTGAGCATCAAGCATCGGCATTTCCATTGTGATTTGCTACAGTTGATAGATTTAGATCAGAAAGACAATTTTCGATTCCATTGTTTGCGTGTGTTTGATGAACGGTTTGGCACTCTGTCTATATGTTCATCTACATTGCATGCACAGTCTTTAAAGAAGACTAGAATTTTTCCAGTCACTTTACATGGAATGGGTATGTTTATGTTTTTGTGTTGGAAGTGGTTTCAGGAATTTTCATCCTCAGAGATTCTTGAAGAAGGTAGACGCATGACCATAGACGAATTTGAAGCATTGAAGGAGCCACAGATGACTGTGTGTCGCTCTCATCGCGGCCCAGAGAAGCAAGCGTTGCAGACCTTTATGAAGTTCAAGTATCACATGACCCATGCATCAGAGTGGGCCGGCGAAGAGTCCTTTCCAAGATTCCAGACACTGTTCGCGATCTCCCTCGACGCCATACAGTTCGGTACCAGTACCTCACTTTAAAAAGGAGGGGATGTCACGTGCACATCTAACCCTATATGTACGTGGACAAGCTACTTCATGACAGGGGTTCAGTTAGCTTAGCTTAGGAAGTGTTCTGGCACTTTTGTGAGTCTGTTCGCAGACCGTGCATGTCCAGGCACTTAGAGTAGATGCATATCCTATGGTTGCACACAGCATGATCATCATATTGCAGTTAGAACCCATCAAGAGCATTTTTACAGTGCACAGAACTATTTTCCCTATTTTAGCCATTTTTCACTCATTATTAATAAATGACTTTGTTGAGAAACTGGGTAGGGCAATTTAGCCAAGCCAATATATAAGAAAAGCTAGCGCTAGTGTTTTTTGGCAGGAGAAGCAGCAGAGACAACAAGTCTGACAGTGCACCTGTAACAGACTTGGACACTCCAAGTCAAGAATCAATCACCACAGCACCAAATAACCACTTCAAACAATTTATAGATCACAATAAATTTGCACTGGCCCGGCGGAGTTCCGTCCCTAGAGATATTGGCCCCAAAGACTGGCGCCCCTTTCGGTATTTCTTTATGTATTAAATCAATGTCAAAGTACAAGAGAGCGGTTAGGGTTTCACTCTCAGACTCTGCGTCCAGATGCTCTGCAGAGTGAGTCCTAAACCACTTATTTATTTGTTTACAAGGGATGCCCAAAAGCTTCAGTTCCAAAAGCAAACTCTCTCTCTCTCTCACATAAGAGAGCTTTCATAAAATATAGCAGAATCTCTCTCTATCTATCTCCCACACAACTTGCGTGGAGAAAAGCAAGAATATTGCGTCGCTTGCTGTTGCGTTTTTTCCAATCCCGAAAAAGCCGAAAATCCATACTACTTGCCACGTGGCATTTCAGCCGCAAGGTTTTAGGGTTTCAGCCACTTTAGGGTTTCAGCCAGCAGTTAGGGTTAGGGTTTCTGGCAGAAATTAGGGTTTGCAGGTTTTAGGGTTTCTGGCAGGATTAGGGTTTTGCTCTCGGTAGCCACGTCATCACTTTGTGGCAGCACCTTCTCAGCAAGACCCCCCGGCGGAACACCTAGTGTTTTCAGCCTCAAGAACAGCCTGGCGTTTTCACCATTTGCAAATCAGGCCCAGTGTTTTGCAGATTGCAGATCAACCTAGAGTTAGCAGTTTGTAGCAGATTCCCTAGCGTTTTTGCAGCAGACAACAGATCGGCCTAGCATTTTTGCAACATGCAGATCACCTAGCGTTTTGCAGATTCCCAACGACAGATCCATCATTAGCATCAGCGTTTTCAGTTTTCAGCACTTAAGACTCCGTAGCGCAGCCCCCAAACCTCGCAAATCTCACCTTCCCGCAGCAAATGCTCGCCACACGGTCAGATCAGCCAAAGTTTGCAGATTCAGCCCGTTATTCGCAGATTTCAGCATCTGCGTTTTCAGCACATCGTCGTCGGGGCGTCGTCGTCGCGTCGTCACCGACGTAGAGTCAGAATTCAGCAGATTCAAGATTTGCAGATTTCAGTCCCTAGCGTTTTCAGTTTTCAACCCATCTCGTCGTCATCGTCATCGTCGTCGTCGACATCGTCAGCAAGTCGATTGCATTTAGACCATTGTGTGAAGATTGTACAAGCAATAGCATAGACCTCTCTCGCCATAGAGAGTGGGGCCCTTGGAGGAGGGTTTGACAACATTCTGGTTTCGTATTCTTCTCTCTCTATCTCTCAGTCTTAGCACCTTCATTTACAATGTTTATCCACTTTGTTTGTGATCATTTGCACTCTCTCACTAAAGGAACGGAAGGCTCTCCCTTCCGTAAGTAAAAGGAACCCTTGAGCACAGTTCGGAGCACTCATCTTGAGCAAAGTTCAACATTCACTTCCGCTGCACCTTACACAAAGGTACCATCTTGTCAGATTTTATCTTCTTCTTGACAGGAATAAAATGGACCTGCTTGTTGAACCTGCAAATGATGGTCCATATACCATCATTCCCTATCGACATTCTTGTAAGATCAAAGATAAAGTCCATAGCAATGCTTTCCAATGGCTTATTTGGAATCGGCAGTAGCTGTAACAACCCTAGTGCCTTTTGCCTGTCAAACTTGACCTTTTGGCAAATCACGCATGCTCGCACAGAGGCATCCACATCACAAGAGGAGGGCACCATGAGAGATTCAACAGACACAGCTCGCATTACAGAGTACGATCATCATTTGCTCAGATTAGGCTCTCATCACCGTCCGTTATTTATAACGGGATGGCACAATGGCCCACTTCACTAGGGCTCACGTGCATACCACATGGAGTTACAGCCGGGGGAGGGAGTACCGTGGATTACATCATGGGATCTAGAGAGGCGACCCACCTACTTAGCTCTTTCATCATCCCACCCATATCTATTGGAGGCGACCACACTTATCTTGCACTCTCCCTCACTAGCGAAGCCACACCCTCCACATCCATGACGCGCACCCGACACCACGATCCATTTCACACATGAGCAGCGAGCTAGCCCCCTTATACTCAGCAAAGGTCGAGAAGGGACTCCTTTTACTCCACCCCTCAGGCCTCCACCACACCACTACCTATGCTTGTCTCCCACATCACATCTGTCCTTCAAACATCAGTCATTAGCTCTTTTCCGCACACCACCCAAACAAGCCACACCCCCCCCCCAAGGGACTATGCCACAGAACCGCTGGTATGATGATGAGTGCAGAGTAGAGGCCAGTTGAGTGCGCAGCGGACCCATGGAGAGATCACTGATCGGGAGGCCAAACACCAGATGAAGACACTCACGTGCCGAAAGCGACGAGCTCTAGAGCTATACCACTTGTTCATGAGCATGGACAATGCCACACCATGGCACACCCTTCAAGAGCCACAATCGACTACTACTATTGAGGATCCACAAGTATGGGACGATTATGCAGAAAGACTCTATGAGGCGCCGAACCAGCCTCCGATTCCACAACCACCCCGGCCTCGACCCACGAGCTCTTCCTTCTTCACAACAGAGATGGTCAAGAAGGCCATTCACCACCTACAGCACTGCCGGTCATCAGATCATACAAGATTACGGAGTGAGCACCTCATTTACGCAGCCGCCACCATAGCGCCGTTGATTGCACATGTATTCAATCGGGCTATAGGGGAGGGCTTCCCAGAGGAGTGGACCAGGCACACCATTGTGCCAATCCACAAAACTGAAGACACCTTGGACCCCAAGGAATTACAGGACTAACATGATTGACCATACAATGGCCAAACTATATGGGGCAGTATTTGAGGGTGAGCTTAGTTCATACGGGGAGACTGAGGGCCTACGAGCTCCTGGCCAAGCAGGGTTCAGGCGGACCTTCTCCACCATCGACCACATCTTCGTTCTACTCTACCTCATTGATGGGGCAAAGGTGCGGAAGAAGAAACTTTATTGCTGCTTTGTGGACTTCCGCAAAGCGTTTGACACAGTCCCATGGGAGAGGCTCTTTCGGCGACTTCAGAGTCTGGGGATACCACAAGAGATAATATGGGCCATCTATGCTCTCTATGAGAGAGTGATTTGGAGAGTTCGTTGTCCAGGCGGCCTGTGAGAAGCTATTGCTAGCATCATTGGTGTTAAGCAAGGATGCCCCCTCTCCCCGACCCTCTTTGGATTCTACATCAACGAAAATCTACAACTACATCCTATGGGAGGAGTAGGAGCTGACATAGCAGGTACTGCAATCCACATGGTTGTACGGATTTGTACGGTATGGATCGATCCGTACAAGGCAATTTTTTTATTTAAAAATTTTGAGAGATAAGGTCACCGAATTGTAGCATGAGGGTTTTCAAACCATTCCATACACTTTTGGGCACACAAACATAGAGCCATTGCCTTTTCTCTTGTTTTCTCTCTAAAAGTTGTTGCCTTTTCCCTTGTTTTTTATTGGAAATATCCTAGAAAGTTAAGTAAATTGAGATTTTTTTACAAGAGTACGTATTTTTACGCACATAAAAATATTTCTTGTATGGAACAAAGTACAATACGTATAGATCCGGCACATACAGTACGTTTGGAACCACCTTGCACATAGTGAGAGAAATATAGTGCTCCGACAGCATCTCTGGTAACTCTTTATCAGACAGACTTGGGTCACATCTCCCCTTCGGCGGAAGATGTCACACTACAGAGATCACTTTCTTACCATACTAGAGGACGGGTTCATACAGCGACCACGCTATATGGACACCTACATGCCACACAGCTCACGGGTGGCAATTGGTCATCATCACACAGACTAGAGATCGAGGTGGGGCGAGCTCATGACATTCCCTCGGAGGAGAGAGTCTATCGAGTATGACGAGAGGAGGTGGAGAGTGAGGAGCATTTTGTTTGCAGATGCAGAGCTTATGATGATGATACGAGTCACTATTCAAAGGGCAGCCTACCCTCCGCGAGATCATGCACTCTCGAGATCAGACACAGTTGGGACGCTACATGCTAGAGATACAGAGGGGATACACTTCTACAGCCACCCCCAAATGGCGGGGAGACACTCACAGCTTACAGATTTCTTCCAGAGAGCTACACCCCCTCCACTCCCAGATCCACCGAGGGGAGTGACTCTTCAACAAGCTGAGACGAACCGGACCAGACAGCACCCGGTGTTACCGGATGCCAGGCCCCACGACTCCATCGCATACAAATCGAGGAGATCCGGATCCGAGAGCGTCGAGCTGCTGAGGAGAGACGAGCCCAAATGACAGCTCACCCAACTGCGTTCATTAGGGCAGCCCTTGCTCCCGACCCTCCCATGTACCACATTTTACATTCCCCATTAGCACAGGATGGAGCTAGCTAGATTGATGCATTTGCATGATTGTACTACCCTGAGCATATAGACATGCACATATCCCTAGTACTAGAGCTCCACCCACCCCCATAGATCCCATCATCCACCAGAAAAAAAAAATTCTTTTATTTTGTACCGGTTTAAATTGTTTTGTATTTTTTGATAGACGGAGGACATACACACATGTATACTTGATTTGTCTCATCGACCGACTTCGGCCTCACATAGACATTACAAAGCTCTCTCTCTCTCTCTCTCTCTCTCTCTCTCTCTCTCTCTCTCTCTCTCTCTCTCTCTCTCTCTCTCTCTCTCTCTCTCTCTCTCTCTCTCTCTCTCTCTCTCTCTATATATATATATATATATATATATATATATATATATATATATATATATATATACTAGTACAACGGCGCCGCCTTCGACAGCGGCATTGCCTTCAGCAAGGCTATGCTCTCTCTCTCTCTCTCTCTCTCTCTCTCTCTCTCTCTCTCTCTCTCTCTCTCTCTCTCTCTCTCTCTTCCTTCTTTGTCCCTCCCTCCATCTCGCTATCTCTTGCCTCAAATGTCTTCTCTCTCTAAAGTACACTGTCACTCACCCATTGTTTGTGTGTGTGTGTGTGTGTGAAGGTTTCAGATTAAATTACGCTAATCTTTTTAGAACTTTATAGCTTCTCTCGCCTTCACATCTTAAAATTTAGAGGTAAAGTTCAAAAATTGGAGGTGAGATAACACTAAACCTAGGTTTTTTTTGGAGCACTACCTGATTGCCCTTCGTCACCCCCATCATCTATCTTTAACCATCGTCGACCGTATTTGGTCCACTTTGGCTGTTGCATAGGGCCCCATTGACTCAATACACTTGCCTGCAATTTCTACCCCCAATGCAAGTCTACATGGTAGTCTGCCTCCATGTTGTCGTCCTCTCTTGTGCACCCTATAGGCCATCACCACCAACCCCCATCAACACCTTCTCTGTCACCGGATATTAGCACCTTGGCCACTATCTCCCCTCGCAAGTTTCATACACAATGCTTCCCGCGACTTGCTTAGGCTGGGTTCAGATTGAACCGGTGGAAGAAATTTGCTTTCCTAAATGTGCCGCCGCCTAGTGTGAACAGTGTGGAGGAGGAAAAGTGAAAAAGTGAAGGGGGCTGAGAGAGGCCATCAACTCTTTCGAGGGGGGGGGGGGGGGGGGCGGAAGAAAAATGGAGGGCCCGGCGGAAGAGTGCCTCAACTTCAACCAATTAAATTTTGCCATGGAGGAAGAACGCCCCTTTGCTTTTTTCTTTTGCCGCCTAGTCTGAACTCACCCTTATTTGTCGTAGCCAACCTTTGCTTCACCGCAGTCACCTTCCACTCCCATGCCAATCCTCTAGCCACATAGAGCTAAGCGCCTACCATGGCTTCCATTGCATCGCGCTCACCCGCTCTACATCCGCCCTCTCCGACCCTGCTCATTTCCCATCGTCCTCATGCAATCGACCAGTGCTACACATCAGCCTCGTCTTGCATGTGGTACACACGCGACACCACCGCTATCGCCCTCTTATAGCACGTCGCCTACGCTTCCCTAGCCCTTGCAACAACACCCTGATCTGTCACATTGGCCCACCTTGTACCCCTTGATCTTGTGTGATAAATCGGCTAAATTTTAAGGTTTCATACTCTATTAGAATACTTTTTCCTAAGTTTTGTAAGTTTTCTCACCTTCATATTTAAAATTTAGAGGTAAATTTCATAATTTGTAGGTGGGATAACACTAAATCTAGCTTTTTCTGGAGCACTGCTTGGCTGCTACACATCAACCTGGTTTGCATGTGTCACGCACTTGACACCACTGCTATCACCCTTTTGTATCATCGTTCGCCTAGCCACCGCCACTGCCCCAGCCCCTACAACAACACCTTGATCTTGTTGTGATGAATCTGCCACGTGGCAGGGGGGGGGGGGGGGGGGGGGGGGGGGGGGGGGGGGAGGGGGGGGGGGGGAGCCGGAATTCCCTTCGCCGCCTCTCTCTCTCTCTCTCTCTCTCTCTCTCTCTCTCTCTCTCTCTCTCTCTCACACACACACACACACACACCGTGTTCATGCAGAGAACACGGCGTTGGATAGAGCAAGAGTCAACACGTGTTTGGGTTTGGGGGGGGGGAGGGAGGGACTCAACCTATGAACGACTCAATCATCGGAGATCTTCGATGTGGATAAGTGACTCGCAGCTCGTGCGCATTTAAAACGGTAGAGAAAGAGAAAGCTGCTGAATGCTGAAGATCTCTCTCTCTCTCTCTCTCTCTCTCTCTCTCTCTCTCTCTCTCTCTCTCTCTCTCTCTCTTTGGAAAAATCAGGGCTATATATTACTGAGTACAATATGATCCCCAACGGATGCCAAAATAGCCTGTCACGTGGGGTGTACAAACTGAATGTAAGGGTGAGAGACACTATAGTGACAACTCGGCTAGTACAATCTCATGGTGGTCTGTGTGATGAGTGGAGTAGAAACCACTGAGGGGGGGCATAATGCCATATAATCTGACCACCTGTAAGTGTGAAAAAGAGTGGAGCTCGGGCCCAACGCCGAAGAAAGGCAAATCGTCGAGCCTCAGCTGCTCTAGATGTACCTGAGGAAGAATCCCACTGCCAAATCAGGGTGTGAATGATGTCGAGCCAAATGGCAGTAAGGATATCCTGAAGGAGCTGTGGAGCCGCACTGAGAATGTGAAGACAACGAGCTCTCGAAATATTCCATAGTGTAATACTTAGTGATGACTGAAAAAACTTCATCACGTGTCGAAGGATCCCCCTGCCATGCGATCTGTGGTAACATAGCCAAAGTTCCTCGCCGATAACCAGTCGAGGT
The DNA here is from genome assembly GCF_014529385.1 of Adiantum capillus-veneris. Taxonomy (NCBI): domain Eukaryota; kingdom Viridiplantae; phylum Streptophyta; class Polypodiopsida; order Polypodiales; family Pteridaceae; genus Adiantum; species Adiantum capillus-veneris. The sequence goes on from NC_140931.1 coordinate 162,888,141, forward strand.
AAGCATAAGAGCTGGATCTGTGTCTGAGCCCTCATAGAAAAGATGCGGTCCGGGCATCGGCATCAACCATGAGACAGAGCCCCAAGTGAGAAATCCATCCTGAACACCTGCTCTGCTAAGTAAAAAGCAAACTGGTAGCCACACTATATGAGACGAGGAGCATGACCAAAGACAGTGGGCTGGTGACTCATGTAGTCGCGAAGGACATCGAGTGCATAACGGATCATGACCCATAGTAGCTAGCCAAGTCCCAACTGGAAGTCCTGCATGTGCAATCATCCACATGAAAAAAGAAATACGACGAGCCGCATGTAAATCCCAGATGGCTGACCAAAACTGCTGTAGATAGGCATGGGAGAGACCTGAATGTAACCAGAAACGCATACGAGTGGGCTGCTCTGGGTGCTGTCTCATCAATGCTAATCTTCCAAGTCTGGCAGTGTACTCAAAAAATGATACATGTGCACCGGTGGGGTTAGAGTGAGGCCAATGCCACTCTCCTGGGTCCCAATAAAGCTGAGATAAGGCACGACCCTCCCACACCCAAAGCCTCCAAAGGGCGGCATCAGCGGATGCGAAACGCAGGTCAACACAACGACGCTTTCCGCGAGAGCCAACTACTCGTATGGCCTCCCATCGAGCGCCGGGGTAGACAAGGTGCGGAGAGGTGGTAGCAAATGTCAATCTAGCATGAATCCCCTGAGAGGAGTCTGAATCAACTGTGAACAGCATGGTGTCTAAACGAACTAATAAGAGAGTGCTCTGAGCAAAGAGACCTTCCCAGCCACTATGTGGAGGCATTTGAACCGTGCCTCGCATGACTGCGTCCCACTGTGAAGGAATGGCGGAGTCAATCTCAAGAAGTTTGTCTGTCACCCCGCGACAAATGTCATAATGTTCTGCTACAAAATCTGCATCCAGCATACGCGTCTCATGAAACAACCGCATAGAGGCAGCAGGGCCAGTGTCCCAAGCAGCCCAATCAATGTGAGTCCTCTCTCCAAGCTGACGGTGTGGGTTAACCGAAGAATCAAGAACTGCATCATTCCAAATGAGAGGCTGGCGCTCAATCTCCTCACGACATGAGGGAGGTGAGCGTATGAGAGCTCGTCACATGGAAACCCAAATCTGAAGGAGTGATCTGATGAAGGGTGAGAGAGTGTTGGTGGACAAGGGGGCATCCGTAAAGAGAAAACGATACCCTGTACGCCAAGTATGACCATCTCTAGTGCGGAGGCGTGGAGTTGTTGTGCAAATAGCGGCCTGAAGAAGCATCTTCCAAGGTTCTTGGCCGGGAAAAAGACCTCGAACAATAAGCTTGGTAAGAAGGGCGCGACTCTGTAATTCTGGATCAATAATGCCAAGGCCGCCCTCTAACCGAGTTCGAATAATCATGGACCAGCGAACTCGAGCACGAGTATCAGTAGTCCCATCTGTGCCACTCCATAAAAAGTTCCGCACTAGTCTGCGGAGCTGAGCTATCACTCCAGAATGTAGCATCCAACAAGAGGCCGTGTACCATCCTGTAGCCAGAATGACCTGGTTGACGACCAATGCACGGCCAGCCAACGAGAGATGACGTGAAGACCAATGACATAGCTTCCTGCGAATAGACTGTAGAACGGGTGCAAACTGCTGCTGTGAGGAAACGTCAAATCCAACCTGAAAGCCCATATATTTGCATGTTTGACCCGGCTGCATCCATGGGAAACCATCAGCTACCCCCCAAGTGGGTATGTCATCACTGCCAACCAGTAACCCATAGGATTTATGCCAGTTAATACGTTCACCACTAGCAATGCAAAAAACCGTCAAGGCCTCCCGCATGGCATCAAGAGCTGCTAGCAAATAGTGCAACATCAGCATAGTGTCATCAGCGAACTCCTGATCGATAAGGTCCGGAGCCGAATGTACTGGCATGGTGAAGCCACGAAATGCATGACTCTGAGCACGAAGAAAATCTGACATAGTCTCTCCAACAAACAAATACAGATATGCTGCTAAAGGACATCCCTGTCGGACAGATCGAGAGAGCTCAAAACTGCGACTGACATGACCACCAATAGTAATAGCACTGCTGGCAGTCCTGAAGAGAGCGGAAATGCCTGCAATCCATCGGGAGGGGAAACCCATCCTGGCTAATGATCCTTCAAGAAAGTCCCACTCAACACGGTCGTATGCTTTCTCAAAGTCGAGAATGAAAAAAGCGAGAGGTTCAGAAGATGATCTGGCCCACTCTACTGCCTCATAAAAAGTGAAGATATTATCCAGTATGCATCGATCCCTGACAAAGCCTATCTGAGAAGTATGAATAATATCTGGTAAGAACCGTCGCAAGCGATGGCTGATCAGTAACGCTAATATCTTATAGACCGAAGGGAGTAGGGTAATAGGTCTCCACTGGCGGAGCTGAGTTGTGTCACCCCCTTTCGGAATAAGAGATATGAGACCTGAGCAAAGATCCGGATGCATATATCCTGATGCAAAGATGTCCTGACAACCGCGAAGCAGTGGTATATGCAATACATCCCAATAAGTCAAAAAGAAATCTCTAGTGAGGCCATCCTCTCCTGGGCAAGAGGATGGATCTAGACTCTCGATAGCAGCATGAAGCTCTGCAAGTGTAAAGGGTGCCAACAAGATCTCGGCCATAGTATCTGTACAATGGCGTTGAGTGTGATGCTAGATCTGCTCACAGGCAAGTAAAACCTCAGTAGTGCATACATCAGCAGTGAACAATGCCTCAAAATAATCTGCAGACATATCAAGAATAACATCAGGATGCATATGAAGTGTCCCCTGAGCATCGCACAAAGTCCGAAGGGTGGTGCCAGGAGGGCGCTCTTTATGCGCAGCGAAGAAGGCTTTATTCATTCGATCAGCTTTAGCTATCCAATGAGATACTGAAGCATGATGAGTGAACTCAGACCTAGCCTCCTCTACGCGATGAATTTCCTCTGTGAACTCTGTCTGTCTAGCAGCGAGATAAGCATCCTGAGGCCACTCCTCAAGCAAGCGCTGTGTGGAACCAAGAGGAATGTGAAGATCAGACTCACATACTCTCAACTGTCGATGAATAATAGCAGTCTAATCACGGCAATAAATACTAGACTGAGTAATGCAATGAGCAAGGAACTCTCCAGGGGGACCACAATAAGAAGCACCCGTGGACCATAAGTCACGAATCTGTTGCTGCAAAACTTCAGCGGTGAGAACACTGTCAGGTATGCGGCAGCCCCGTCTCTGTACAGAGGATCTAGTGAAGGAGATAAACAATGAGATGGGTAAGTGATCTGAGAGGCTTGTCCCTCTCCAAATAGTAGTAAATCCACCTAGAGCTGCTGCCCAAGGGCCAATGTAAAAACGATCGAGTCGCTCTAATAATCTCCCCTACTGTCTCTGAAACCCCCACGAGTAATGAAGTGTAGCAGGGTGATGACCAAAAGAGGGTATGTGCCATGCATCAACACCTTGAATAGCTAGAAGAAATCTATCCCAATCTAACTGCTCATCGGGAGAGATGGATGATAGAACAAGAGGAGTGATGGATCGCCAATCAGAGTCGCTTTCGACATTGTTGAAGTTGCCTCCTACAACCCAAGAGTCTACAGCAGGTAGAACAGTAGCCAAAGAGGCCCAAAAGATAGCCCTCTCCCGATGAGTAGTGGGTGCGTAGACTGACATAAAACCAATGATAGAGTCCTGAATCCGAAGAGACACATAGATTGCTCTGCCAGCGACAAGGGTGCCATGCTGCTGAATTGAGGCCAAGTAACGTGGCCCCACTGAAATGCATACACCGCAACTCTGTCCATGAATGCCTAGAGCAGGCTCCCAAAAAGTGTGAGCGCCGGAGGGCATGAGATTACCAAAGGGGGTGGCAATCTTATGCTCCTGTACTAGTAATATATCCATAGTGCCTACTACATGAGCGTGTAAATCTCTGCGAAGTAAAAGCTTGCGGGAACCTCTTACCCCAGAAGTCTGTAAACCATTAGCATTCCAAGAAACTACATGTAAATCCATAGTCTGCATGAAAGAATTGGTAAAGCATCTGACTAACTGTGCATCTTCTTGGAGGCAGCTGGGCCATCCAAGGGGTGAGCTTCGGGCGGTAGGAAAGCAACCCGCAAGCCTTCTCTAAAATGTGGCGTCTCATTGCACCAACTGCGGACCTCAGCTTGTTTACATTGCATTACTGATGCTGCAGCTTTGACACCCCAAATGCGCATAGACATAGGAAGCACCACATCTTAGGATACATGAATGACCATAGGCAATGAATAGCAAGCATAAACATCACTCCATTCCATAGCACCAATACAGGAAGGGAAGTGTGGAGACAGTACATCCGGAGCGGAAGTAGACAACCATGAATGAAGCTGAGCCATAGATTGAGCATGCACAAAATGTAGAACCAGATCCTCAGACCATTCCTGAGTTGCGAGGAATGGAAGGAAAAAGGAATGGGTGGGCTGAGAGCGACTGCCTATTAAAGAGGGAACACAACCTGGCTTGTGATGCATAAGGTAGAGCTGTACCCGCAGTGGTCCTTCTGAGTCACCACACATTTCAGCCCGATGAGTGCCCCAAGAAAGAGGACAGGAGCTGAGAAAACTGCAAGGGACGTAAGTATGAGCGGCTGAAGGAGGGGGAGGACCAGAAGGTGGAGGGGGGGGAGCAAGGGCGAGAGGGAGAGGAGGAAAAGGGAGAGGTAATAGCGGGGAATGATCCATCTGCATGAGAACAGGGATCTCGGGCAGAGGAGAAGGAGCGGGCGGGAGAACGGCAAGAGAAGGAGGAGCTGGTAGCAGAGGTAAGTGATCCTGTGCTGAAGAGGAAGAATGGCGAGGAGAAGCAGGGGGTAATGGGGTGGTGGAAACTTGAGAGGGAGCAGGAGAGGTAACAGCGGGGGCTGCATGCGGTGTAGGTTGCTGACGAGGACGGAATGAATGGTTACGACCCACTGTCTGCCATGCATTCTCAGTAGGAACTGAAGCAGAGGGAGGGACATGGAGGGTCGAAGCTCGAGGAGCACCTGCAGGCTGTCGAGGTGCTCGAGTAGTAGTAGGAGGAACCGGTTGTTGACGCTGACCACGTGACTGAGCATTAGTGCCAGGAGCTGGCTGTTGTTGTCGCCGATGGCGGGGCAGGGTGGGGCAATCTCGTGCCAAGTGTCCCATCTCGTGACAACGTAAGCACTGCCCTGGGCAACCAGTGACTACCATTCGGCAAGAGTAGTCTCGATCACGCGTCAGAGGGAATCTGGGAATAAGGTGTCGACTGTCAAACTCCTCAGTAGTAAACTCGGGATACCACCTTGTCAAGTATATCATCCTGCGATCAGAGAGTATCGGAGACCGAGCCAGGAGAGTTGAGACAGTGGCGGGATCTGAAAGACGTACCATAAATATGCCTCTGCCAAGAAACGTAAGCTCCGAGACCCGTCCCTGAGTAGTGCCCAATGCAGACTGACACCAATCACGTATGGAAGAGCGAGGTGGAGACTGTCCAATCATCCGACCAGCCAAGGCATGATGTGCCAAGTGTTGTATTTTGGAGTCAATGCGTGTCAACAGGTCGCCAGTACAGTCCACGCGACAGGCAAGTGGTGATGGAGCGCCGTGCGTAGCACTCGAGACCGGCAAAGCCGCCATGAAGAATGGGCTAGACTGTCGAACGGGAAAAGGAAGACCCGAAAGGAATCTTGGACGCTTTCTCTCTCTCTCGCTTTCTCTCTTTCTCTCTTTCTCTTGCAGGTGGTAGTCAGGGTTTGAGGCTGAGGCAGGTATGGTGTACGGGATTAGGATTTCAGGGAATTAGGGTTAACGGGATTAGGGTTTGCAGAGGAATTAGGGTTTGCAGCGGAATTAGGGTTTGCAGAGGCAATTAGGTTCGCGAGGCTGACAAGGTAGGGCTCGCACAGGCAGTAGAGCAAAAATTGGCATGCAGCAGGCAGCAATTGAACGCGCAGGCAGTGCAGCAGGTCTCGCGTCGCGGCAGGCAGGGTAGCAGGTCTCTCTCTCTCTCTCTCTCTCTCTCTCTCTCTCTCTCTCTCTCTCTCTCTCTCTCTCTCTCTCTCTCTCTCTCTCTCTCTCTCTCACACACACACACACACACAGTGTTCACACAGAGAACACGGTTGTCTAAAGACGCCGGATAGAGCAGGTGTCAAACACGTGAGGGGTAGACAGAATCCCTCCCTGTCACGTGACACATCCCAACCCTATGTGTCCGTGGACAAGCTACACCACAGCAGGGTTCAGTCAGTCCGATCAGTTTAGAATAGCAGTGATCTGGCACTTTTGTGAGTCTATTCGTAGACCGTGCATGCCCAGTCCCTTAGCATAGATGCATATCCTCCGGTTGCACACAGTATGATCATCGGAATTCTCATCAAAATCCATTCGCATCAGTTAGGGGAATTTTCCAGTGCATTTAGCCTATTTTCCTATTTATTGGGATTTTCACTTATTTTTTTAAGTGACTTTCCAACAAAAGTAGGTAGGGCAATTTTGCTAAGTTTCTATATAAGCAAACCCAAGTTAGCACTAAATGGCAGAAGAGGCAGTAGGAGCTTCCCGCTCAACAGGCAACTTCTCAGCAGTATCCCCCCTCATGACCCCCCATCGCCATACCTCCCACTCTTGGCGTTTTTGCATCAGATCAGCCTTGGCGATTTGTGCACAGCAGATCAGCCCCGGCGTCATCACGACACAGTAGATCAGCCTAGCGTTTTTGCATTTGCAGAACCCCGGCGACAGAAGGACCAATTTCAGCCCCTGGCGTTTTTGGATTTCAGCAGCAAATTAAGACTGGCATTATTCACCTAAAGTGTAGCAGATTCAGCCCGTAAAGACCATCAGTTTTCAGCCCTAAGAAACCTCATTTTTCAGCCAAGAAAACGCAGCCAAAACAGTCATTTTCAGCCACCGAAACAGTCCCGAAATTCAGCGATTAGAAGATCTCAGATTTCAGCCATCGTCGTCGTCGTCGTCGGCATAGACCAAGTTGCATAGTCCATTGCATATGCATTGTACACCTTGGTGCAATCAATACATAGACCACTCTCGCCGACGAGAGTGGGGCCTTCGGAGGAGGGTTTTACAACCTCTCGGGTGTCGTATCTCTTCTCTCTCGTTCTGTCAGTCTCATTCACTTGCACGCACTAGATCCACTCACTTTGTTCGTGATCACCACACTCTCTATAAGACGGAAAGCTCTCTCTTTCCCTAAGAACTAAAAGGAACCTTGAGCAGTAAAGATCACTAATCTTGAGAAAATACAACATTCATTCCGCTGCACCTAACACTCCCTCTTCTATAATAGTATAGAGAGAAGGGGGGGGGGACTCTACCTATGAACGGCTCAATAGATGGAGATGTTCGGTTCGGATAAGTGTGTGAAAGGGATGGAGCTCGGCATGACCATGGGCATTCAGTACGACCACAAACCCGATTTCAACAAATCGTGTTGTGTCTCTACTCAAAAATGTCGATTGAGGGCAAGCGCAAAAGGAGAAATTCCCTCCTAAATAGAGAAAAATAGTGTAAAAAATAGTGTGTCGTCAATTTAAGGTCGGTGGTTGTGAGTGCTGGAGCAAATTAGGTGCAGATGGCCCAAAATAGCGAGGTGGTACTTCTTGTTGTTGCATGTACTCGGGGACTATTGTGGCAACTCGTGCATCCAGAGTTCGCAACCATGAAGAAATTGCAATTGGCAGTTGCAACCAATGTTTGGCAAAAATGTCTCTCAGCTTAATATCGTGCCATTGTTGAAAACAAAAGCAAAAGAAGAAATTTCCCCCTAAAATAGAGAAAAATAGTGTAAAAAATTGAATGTTCGGGAAAAATGTGTTTCAACTTAATATCGTGCCGTTTTCAATTTCCAAATTGCCGGTTGAGTGCAAGGGGAAAGGGAGAAATTCCGCCCCAAAAAAGTAACTTAAATTTTTTTAAATTTCCTCTTGGAAATTCAATGAGGAATTTCGTATGTTTGCAAACTTGATTTTTCCCGAACACTGCAACAGTTTGAAGAGAGAGAGAGAGAGAGAGAGAGAGAGAGAGAGGGGGGGGGGGGGGGGGGGGGGGGGGGGGGGGGGGGGGAAATCGCCTACGAGTCAGACAGGGTGCAGGCCGAAGGTGAGCAGTGAGGACTCCGAGTCCGAGACTCCGACTCCGACGCTGAGAGAGAGAGAGAGAGAGAGAGAGAGAGAGAGAGAGAGAGAGAGAGAGAGAGCCCTCGTCGCCGTGCACGGTGCAAGGCTCAAGCTGAGCAGTGAGGATTCCGAGTCCCGACTCAGGAGTATTGCGCAGGTCAAAGACTCAGAGCTTTAAATTTGACGGCCGTTTTCTCTCTCTCTCTCTCTCTCTCTCTCTCTCTCTCTCTCTCTCTCTCTCTCTCTCTCTCTCTCTCTCTCTACACAGTGACAGTGTATCTCTCTCTTTCTCTCTCTCAACACCTGTGTTGCCGGATTTGTAGGCCACACTGGACGGAGCAAGGAAATTGCGCCACACGTCGGGCGGGGGGGCGGGGGGGGGGGGGGCGGGGGGGGGGGGGAATCCCCTCCCCCTTTATCTATTAGTATAGATATATGTGTGTGTGTGTGTGTGTAATTGTAACTCATAAGCTCCTAGGACTTGGCTAGAGTTCAAGCAGCTTTTGCTTCTTTATTGCTCACACATTGCACAACTTTTTGAAGTAGATGTCTTGTTTGTATGGAACTCAAGGACCCATAACAAGTCAAGGATCACACAATTTTGGGTTGTACAGAGACATACATATCAAGTAGAGCATTGCCAAGCATAGCATATTTCTCCAACAGCCCTTGTAAACTTTCTCACCCATGTGAAGGTCTTGCATAAGCCACATGCCTGGCCACTCGGGATTAAAACAATCCAAAGTTTCCTTGCCACAGCCATGTTGGGCATATCCTTCAACTCGTTGAAAAGTTTTAGACAGAATGCTCATCAAGAACTGTATGTGCTTTTATAAGGGCTCCACATTTTGTGCATATTGACATGCGTCTTCACATGAGTGACGGAATTCATGATGAGATTGCTAGACAGGGGCTGCTGGAGAAACATGTTGTGCTTGTACAATCAACCAATACTACATTTCGGACACAAAGCTAGTCAAGAACTTTATGTGCTTTTTGGTACAAGCAATCTCATCGTGAATTCTCTCACTCATGTGACGGAAAGAGAGAGAGAGAGAGAGAGAGAGAGAGAGAGAGAGAGAGATTTACTTGCGCTTGTGTTTGCTGTGCTGTTTGCGGGCAGCCGAGCAGCTTCGAGGAGTTCACTGTCTACACGAAGGATGTCGACCAGGGCGCAGAGTCTTCTTTCGGAGGAGGCTAGCTCTAAGTTCCCATGTCGGACATTTATAAAGCTTTTTGCCCGTGTCGGACATTTGTTCCTCCCCCCGCCCCCCCCCTCCGTTTATAAGTGACACGGGGTCACTTTCATGTATCTACGGCAGGGGCTCGCGATCGACGTCGCGCGGATTTTAGACCATCGGATATCCGCAGCAAGGGGGGGCAGACTTTATGTATGCGCAGACTCGCAACATGTGCACGGATGTGTAATAGGCGAGTTGGATAGAGCTGAGGAGTGTGGCGGGGGAGGTCCGAGGTTCAAGGTGCGACGGACGGCTGGGAACCCTAATCTTTTGTCCTCATGGAGCTTTAATTGACGGTGGATCTCTCCAGCGCCGTCGATCCCTCGAGTTGGCCCCGTGTCCTTTATGGACGAGGCCCGCCCCCCATGACTAAGTGACACACAAAATTTAATAAGGGGAGGATGAGGGGATCGTCGGCTCGGAAGTGCAAGGCAGAATCTCGAGACGGGTGAAGCCCGAGCAGCACGAAAATCAAGGCAAAAAGAAATCCCGACAATGCAAAAATTTGGCCCTCCGTCGGTCAATTTAGAACCCACCACCTGCAGCACGGGTTTTGGGTCACATGGGCTAACCAACTCACCCGCGCGCGCGCATGTTGAATCCATGCCCAATTTTATGATGTTTTATCCTAAGGCAACATGCACTACCCGGGTTTAGGAGGTTCAATTTGTGGTCGAGTTTAGTTTTAATGTGACTGTTGCGGCTGCGGTTGCGGTTGCGATTGCATATGATTTCGTGTGTGGACTTGTGAATCGTGGATCCCCTCACCACCCCGCATTAAATTTTGTGTGTTAGTCCTGAGGGCCCCCATACTCCAATATTAAAGGATCCTAATTTATTATGCAACCTGTGGCTGCTCTCCCCTAGCAAGAAGCATGGTCGCCACCACTGAGTATTCAAATGGGTATGGGGCAGCGTGCTGGTTTTTGAAGGCCCCTCGAAGGCATCTCTAGAGGGCCTATGGAGGAGCCTTCTTAGCAGATAACTCAGCCCGCAATGTGGTCACGGGTATCCTACTAAGCCAGCTCAATACTACCAAGCGTAGCCTTTTGTAACTATGTCGTTTTTGGCATAGTTGCACTAAGGGGCGTTTGCAATACATTTAATGCAAGCAGCTTTCAAAGGAATCAACATTCTCTCTCAAGATACTCTCTCTTCTCCACCTGCTAGCGAAGGTAATATCCCTCGCGTGACCACATTATGGTCCATGGCACTCCATCTTCCCAAAGCCAAAACTAAGTCTAGGATGGAAATGAATTGAAAATTATGTTTTGCTCTCTGATTGGATCTCAACAACATTGCATAGTTCTACACCATATATAGGCGACTTCAAAGCCCCATCCAAAACCCTCCCTCATTTGGCACTAACTTGAAGTCTATTAAGGATATGGCGTGTGCTGCAAATTAGTCGTGTGTAAGTGTGGTGTTGTTGTGTGAAGGTGCATAATTTTGGTGTGGTTCGCTCTCATAGGTGCTAAGCTTTGAAATAGTGAGCACACATTGTAGTATGTAACCAGCCTTAGAAAGCATAAAGCGATCTTCGTGAAAACTAAAAGGAAACAAGTCCACGCTACCTAATTAGCTAAACTAAAAGGAAACAAAAGTCCATGTTACCTAGTCCTTACCATAATTACCTAATTATGAGTGGGACTCCCTCCCGTGTTGCTCCAAACAAAAAGTCGCACAAAACCATGTACACTCGCCTAGGCCAATTGGAGAACCAAGTATCAAGGAAGAGTCGTACAATCACCTTAGTCAACCGCAAAATCAAGTATCATTGTATTTAGCCTTTGTCTTTGTTTTAGCCCATGACTTAGGGACAAAGATGAAGGTCGTGAGGTGATTTAGCTTCTCACTGTTTGCAGCTTTTCGTCGAGTCCAATCACAGAACCAAGTATCAAGGAAAAGTGATGCAAAACCATGTACACTCACCTAGGCCAATCTCAAAAGTAGGTATCATTGTCTTTGTTTTAGCCCTTAACTTAGGGATGACGATGAAGGTTCATCATGTGATTTAGCTTCTCTTTGTTTGTAGCTTTTAAATGCACATAAAGTCTTGTTTGCTTATGCTGGAAGGGGGGGGGGGGGGGGGGGGGGGGGGGGTGTGGGTGGGTGGGTGGGTAGAGGGCTTTCTTTCCTAGATTTGCCAAAATTGGTAGAGCTGAGTGGGGTGGTAGTAGGCAAGCACATCTTTGCAATGACTGAAAGAGTGTTTGACTCAAGTGGATCTAAAATCAAACTTTTTTCAAGGTTGATTTTTGGTTGTTAATTCACCATTGTTTGCTCACTAGAGGCATATACCTTATCATCTTATGGTTTGAGTGTTGTCTACAATCAAACCCTTTCTAGGACCAATGTTGTTTCATCTAATGTTTCTCTCTTTTGATTGTTCTTGTGGTATTAAACAATCTCCTCCTCCTCCTCCTCCTCCTCTCTCTCTCTCTCTCTCTCTCTCTCTCTCTCTCTCTCACACACACACACACACACATAAAAGTACAACATTTGCAATCTTCTTAAGAGCCACACCCCATCGGAATCTTCTCGAGAGCCACACACCATTGGCTCAAATAAAATGAGATCTACTCACAACTTTTACCCTTATTGAGAGATGTAGCCATCACTATGTTATCGCCGCATGTTCTACAAAGGTGGTTTAGGCAACCGATGATAGAAAACTTTGTGAAGGGCCTCCATGCAGTGGCTTAGACATGGACAATGAGGACAATTGTGCGAGCTCTCTCTCTCTCTCTCTCTCTCTCTCTCATAGATTGGCTATCCATGTTTAGCCTTGAACTATAGGCCTTGAGTTAAAGATATATTTAGATAAATCTTTGAGGTCTCTTTAGATGGTCCCTACAACTTGACATAAACTTGAACGATACAAATATCCACCCACAAAGGTTCCCTTGGTCATTTTTTTGCATGCTGTCACACATGACAAACATAGCGGGGGAATATACATGGCTATGGTGTGTAGTATGTCATATCTGCATCTGCAATGTTCACTCTCAAAGAAGGAACAAAGCAAAGAACGTGGGCATGGGCTATTATGACAACCAAAATTATGTGCCATCTAGAAATGGACGTTGAGATGTGACCAGCTTATACAGAGCTTTGTAGATATCTATTTGGGCCCATCAACCCACTCCTGAGTTACAAAGGAAGGAGAGCTGCAAGAGATTGAAGAGATTGGACTTAGCACTTGATGCCATGTGTACCACCCCTCACTAGAATCCTTTTCTTTTTAATGTATAGAATAGATAGAGGCAACTACGCCAAGCTTTTTGTCACGAAACATGTGACTAGATCGACCGCCCTCCGGTCATAGAGCCATGAGGATGGGGTTTAAGAGGAGACCACCCAGTCGTAATGCCCAGGCGGTTGGACCAATGTGGACGACACGCCACGCATCTATATATGGTCTGAGGATGAGGGGCAAGCCTCATGGTCTCATTTGCCGTGTGGAGAGCTAGATGACCTACCCCTCTTGGTCAGGTAAGCTCGTAGTGGTTTATGCATTTGTAACATTGGTATCAGAGCCAAACGTAGGTATGTTTGAGCTTGCATCTGTTTGTGAGAATGGACCCACATACACCTTAATCCACAAATGATTGGATTAATGAGGGTTTAAGGGATAAGGCAAATTTGAAGCTATGAGGAAGAAGGAGCGCAGGGATCGGTGCGCCATAGGTCACAAGGGGAAAATCTCTTGCTCTCTCTCACTCTCATGATCTCTCTCCCTCTCATAGCTCACATGGGAAAGCTCTGTTGCTCTCTCTCACTCTCACGCTCTCTCTCCTTCACCACTCACTGCTCTCTCTTCTCTCGCTCGCCCTCGTTGTGTTGTTCATTGCTCACAAGCTCCCTTTGGCCGCCTTAGCGCTGCTCGTGGTTGTTGCCATTTGCACCCGCTTGTAGTTGCTGACGTTACTGTTGTTGTTGCCGACACAATCCGGCAGCTTCGCCCCTGCTCCTTGTTGTTGCCACAGCTTACAGGTGCCCAACTGAAGCTCGGCCTCTCTTCGTTGGTAAGCTCTACCCCGGCTTGTTCCCACCGTTGACGTCGTGCACCCTGTCGTTGTGCACTACCATTAGCCACCCACAATCATTGCCATTTTTGGCGCCCTACAACATCATCGCCATCCGCCAGATATGATCACTATCGCCTAGAACTCAACCATTGATGCTCCAACCAGCGATGCCAACCACCAGTGGACCGCTACTTGAAGCCACACGTAGCCATCATTTGTTCATCGTCGTCTGTTGTCGCTTGGGCATAGCCGTCACAACCCCCGCAAACGCCACCTCCGTCGTGGTTGCACCTTGTTGCCATCGTACAACCCTTGTCGCCGCCATCACCCCTTTTTCCATTGGCAAGCCCAACCAGTCTCTCTCTCTCTCTCTCTCTCTCTCTCTCTCTCATTTACAAAGCTCTCAACTTTTCACAGAGGCATTATTAATTCAAGCTTCAAAGTATTAAGCTCACTGAGGGGTTTTTCACGCGCGTAGGCAAAGGAGGGTTTTAGAGGAAACATTTTCCACCTTGAAGTCCAACTACGTGCTCTATCGGCTATGAAATTCTTAGCACGACCAACTCCCATAGTGGATACTACGACACACCGCCGACCTTAACACCGGTTCACGACTCTCAGAAGAGAGAGGGTGACTATTTTGCTTTATTGCTCATTTGTTAGCATTTCTGTGTGCAAATCTCCGGTGACCAGAAATGGTCCTCGCCTTAGCCCGTCGACCCCGCCAAGCTTCCTCCCCTGAGATTTGATGTAGGTCAATCTGGACCTCCTTCTCGCTCCAAGAGCGCCTGCACACATGCATGCTTCGTCTTCTCCATTGTTCTCTCTATTGCATGAGCATGCAAAGCATGCAAACTCAACAGACCACGCCCTCTTCTGGCCCAAAAATTAAAGTTAAAGCTTTGATACCTGTATACATCCCCTGTGAACTGCTAAAAATAATACTCCTCCCTACCTCCTTATTTATAGGACCTTGGCCTTGTAGGATTCCATACCCGTAGAGGGTAGCTTCTTGTTGACTGGCAAGCCATACAAGTGGTGGATGAGCTTGACTACATGTCCCGCCACTTGTGCAGAGTTCAAAATGATTTTTCAAAAGGAGTTCTTGCCAAGCAATGAAGAAGAGAGAAATTGGGAATTATGGGACAAGTGCTTGATGGAGAACAAGTCCCTAGCTCAGTACATCTTGGAGTATAGAGAGACAGTACTCAAGTTGAAAGGAATCAATCCATTCCAGGCACTACATGGCTTTAAGAGAGGCCTCACAAATATTATTTCGAGTACATTGACCCTCTCCAGCCAAAAGACTTATCCAAGGCAATCGAATATGCGCAAATTTATGATGACATCAAGCATCGTGGTGCATGAGATGGGGTAAGTGGGGCTGGGGATAAAGAGAAACATGGTGAGGGTTTAAAAGAAAGGAGTCCCATAGTGAGAGATAGGGGGAGAGGACAGACCAAGGGAGTTAGGGCAATCGTTGGACTGAAAAGCCGTGACCATTCAAAAAGAAAAGAGAGTTCTAAATCCAACAAAAAAAAAGAGAACTACAATTAAACGCAAAACAAAAATCATTGCAATAGCTGTAAGGAGGTAGGGCACACAACGGCCGAATTCTCATAGCTCAAAGCTAGTACTAATGGCAATAAGCCCAAGATAGATGGTAAATCCTCTAGGTAGTTGCATACAGTGCAGAGAATTCCTCTTAGTTTTGAAGAGTTCTTTTTGAATGAAAGTTTCTTGTTTTCAAAGCACGCCTACTGCTTTTTGGCCTATCCAAGATTATTTTGGACATAATGGTAAGGTATAAGTGCTCTAAAATCATTGTCACGCATCAATTGCTCCCTTTCTCTTGATTCTCCCATTGCAACACTTACACAAATATGGTAAAGCTCAAAATCCACTATGTAACTATGTAACTAAACCTACTATATCAAAAACTTTGCAATTGTTTCCTTAGCATTGGCTTGGCACGCAAGGGGATTGCTATGGCATGGATCTCTCCTTGGTGGAAACCCCAATCCAATCTTGGCTTTAGGTTTCCCTTTGTTCTGGGTGGATCCCATAACAATTGAAACTCAGTTTCAGGGTGGCACCCCTCATCAGTTGGTGTGTCTAGTTATGTTGTACAGCCATAGTTCTTGTCTTGAGCTTTAAATCCATTTCTCTCTTGATTTAGGGAGGTAACTATGTGCCACTTTGATGAGCATCATGCTTATTCAGTGACCTTTTCTACGTGGAAGCCTAGTGTAGGTTCTCATGACATGGTATGCATGTATGGCACCATAGGTGGCTATAGAGTCGTTGTTTTCATAGATGATGGATCTATCCATAACTTCTTAAACTAATCATTGGTTAAGAATTCAAGGTTGATTGAGATCGCGAGCCATCATGATTGTATTGTTGGCTTTGCCAATGGTTATGTGATAAGATGGTATGTGATACCGTAGTCTTGGGAGTTCCATCAGCCATGCAGAACTACGAGGCTTTGCTTGACTTTCAGGTCACACACTTGCCTAGAGCAGACGTGTACCTATGCAAGGAGTGGCTATATAGCCTAGGCCCAGGTCTAGTTTGAAGTTATTTGCATAACATGCTATAGTTTGAGCATGATGGTAGGGTCATCACCCTACAAGGTGACCGTAGGGTCCCCTCTACCCCTCTCATTTCTTTCATGGAGTTTCATAGAGCAATCCGTAGAGGCCAGATAGCAGAGGTATTTGCTTGTTATCCTCTTTTAAATTTTGTTGTTGTAAATGAATGTAATAAAAATGTTTTCATAGATGAAATTGCAAGTAATGTTTTCATAGACAAACCAACATCTAATCGAAGTAGCTCTTTTATATATTAAAGGACATGTAGGTGGCTCAAACACAATCTCCCACACTCCTTTGGTATGTTTGGAAGGCGGGTTAAAGACTAGTAAACATCTAATTACGAGTGCAAATCTCAGCAAGCACAGTACAAAGGCAGCTGACTTTAAAAAAAAAAAACTCCAGTCGACCGATCTTTGCCTCGGTAGAAGCCAAATTTACTGCGATCAAAATTCCCAATTCATGGTGGTGAATCCCACGAGCTCCAAACACTTGGCCCGTGAAGTACTATGGAGGATGATGTAAGGTCCCTTCCTAAACCCTAGAGCCATTCAGAACTTTTTCAGCCTAGAAAATAATTTAGAAAAAGCAAGACTGACAAAGAAGTCATGCGGACAACGCGACTTTACTCCACAATGAAAAGACAAGGATATTTCGGATAAGAAATTACGTCATCCCTATATTTTTCCAAAAAGATTAAGATTATTTTTATACTTCTTCGTCAGAAGCCGCATGGGAACTGATCTAGATCGAGAACTGGGAGAAAAAGGGACTTACTTGATTGAAAGATAAAGTTAAGAGATAAGAATTAAGAAGAAAATCGGGGTCCAATAGGGATTAAGAAGAGAATTGGGGTCCAATAGCAATTAAGAAGAAAATTGGGGTCCAATAGCAATTGAGAAGAGAATTAGGGTCCAATAGTAATTCAGAAGAGAATTGGGGTCCAATAGGATTTGAGAAGAGAATTGGGGTCCAACAGGAATTGAGAAGAGAATACCCACCATTTCCTATATAAGCACCCCCTATCCTTTGTAATTTTACACACATTATTGCTAAGCTACTTGCATTCTTGCCATGCTCAAGATTATGCTTAAGTAAATCAAGGTTTCCATTAAACCTTGCTCTTCCTCTCTCTCTCTCTTGAAGGCCAAACCCTTGAGGGTTTTGTGAAGAAGCTCCTCTCTCCTTCCTCTTCATCTTAAATCCCTTTCCTTCATCCTTGAGCCTCACATTTCTTCAAGAAGGACTTCAACCCCACTCCCCTCTTGTTTAGAGGAGGTAATCTTCATTTCTAGTAGGATTAATTAACCCATGTGTTTTAATACTAGGAAGGTTTATGTAAATCATTTTATGTTTAAGCTTTAATGGTAACCTTGGAATTAGGATTAAGTATTAATGGTAGTTATGCATCATTAAGTTAAACTTCAAAGGTAGATTTGCATTTGTAAGCTAAGCTTTAATGGTAACTTTGCACTTAGGTGTAAGCTTTAGTGACTACTTTGTATTTTAGGTTTAAGCTTCAATGGAAACCTCGCAATTAAGGTTAAGTGATAAGAGTATCTATGCATCATAAAGTTAAGCTTCAAAGGTAGATTTGCACTCATAAGCTAAGCTTTAATGGTAACTTTGCACTTAGGTGTAAGCTTTAGTGGACTACCTTGTATTTTAGGTTTAAGTTTGAATGGAAACCTCGCAATTAGGGTCAAGTGATAAGAGTATCTATGCATCATAAAGATAAGCTTCAAAGGTATATTTGCACTCGTAAGCTAAGCGTTAATGGTAATCTTGCACTTAGGTGTAAGCTTTAGTGACTACCTTGTATTTTAGGTCTAAACTTTAATGAAAATCTCGCAATTAGGGTGAAGTGATAAGAGTATCTATGCATCATAAAGTTAAGCTTCAAAGATAGATTTGCATTCGTAAGCTAAGCTTTAATGGTAGCTTTGCACTTAGGTGTAAGTTTTAGTGACTACCTTGTATTTTAAGTTTAAGCTTTAATGGAAACCTTACAATTAGGGTTAAGTGATAAGAGTATCTATGCATCATAAAGTTAAGCTTCAAAGGTAGATTTGCACTCGTAAGCTAAGCTTTAATGGTAGCTTTGCACTTAGGTGTAAGCTTTAGT
Source organism: Adiantum capillus-veneris (assembly GCF_014529385.1). Lineage (NCBI taxonomy): Eukaryota > Viridiplantae > Streptophyta > Polypodiopsida > Polypodiales > Pteridaceae > Adiantum > Adiantum capillus-veneris. The sequence continues at coordinate 162,906,290 of NC_140931.1, forward strand.
GACTACCTTGTATTTTAGGTTTAAGCTTTAATGGAAACCTCGAAAACACATAAATTATAGGACGACCTTCTAGCTTCCTAAATGGAAAGCTAGGCACCATAAGAAAAGAGTAGTTGTTTAAGCTCGATAGAAGTAGTTCAATTTTTTGGTATTGAAGAGTATTTCTAAAGTTGTCAAATTCAAGGTTGTTTGCAAATACGGGATGCGGGAGATAGGGGATAACTTGGCGAAATTGATCTCCGTGTTGTTTGAACCGAAAACTCTACAAGCTTCCATGGAGATTCCCCATGGATGGCAAAGGATTGCAAAAACCTGGGAATCATACAAAACGGAGATTGAACTTAAAAAGTTGGCATTTTCGAAGAGACATTAGCCATCAAATGCCTATGGCAAAAACTCGCTTGTATTTTCTAAAAAAACTTGGCTGGTAGATAATTAATGAAAGTAAGAATTAAGATTGATAAACAAATGAACCTGGAAATTACCAACTAGGAGTTAAAAAAGGAATCTCGAGAGGTGATAGGGATAGCCCATTACAAAACATAGATTTAACTAGGAGTTTTGAAGATTGTCTGGAAATGACCGGAAATCAAGATGGATCTTCTTGGGGTCAATTTGATTGAAAGGCTGGCCCATTGAGAGAATTCTCTTGGGGAACTTGACGGAGATTGGCCTTTTTCGGTTAGGGCAGCGTAACCGGCAAGTTGTTATACCTTGGTCATTCATGCTCGAGGGATAAGGGATGAATGGGTTTGTTTTATTTTTGCCCGAGTACCCGCAGTTTCTTATTGGAAAATGGCCATAATCCGGGTATGGCCTGATGCCAATAGTTGGATGAGAAGGTCATACTCAGGGAGGAGGATGTGAATTTAATTCAGAAAATTTGTTCGACTTGGTTGCTTAAAAAGGAGCTGAAAAGGCTAGGAATATGGGGGCTATCATGTGCATATGTCACTAGATGGTGCTATACCTCTCGAAATAAAATCCTTAGGAAGGAATGATTAAATTACTTGACGAGCCTTTCTCAAACACTTAATTCTGGGGAATATTGTGAAGGTGCTGCCATTTTGATGGCTTGTAACCGATTTTCTTGGTCCTGAATGGGGAGGCAAGATGAATTGATTGAAACTAAATGTGTTGCATGATTAGTTAGGAAACTAGTTACAAGTTAATTGTACCAGATAAAGGTAAAGAAATGAATTTGAAAAGTTTTTAAATGAAGATCTGTTGGGAATAGACCATATGAATTACCCTGGATGAGGGTATGCAACAGAGTGCATGCTGCTTGTTGTCTGACGATGTCTGATAGACTGATGTCTTCCTGATTTTGTAGTAGTTAAGTACTACCTCGGGAAGGGATTTTCATGAAATGGTTCGGTGAGTGGGCGGATACAGAGGGTCAAATGGCGGGATGTTGATTTATATTTTTTAGGTTAAACGTTAGGACTACGTGGGATTAAAAAATGGGTAATCGGGGACGAGCGAGATCAAGTAGGATTGCAAGATCCCTCTTCTTAGGAGAAAGTGATAACTGTCGTGCCTGCTTGTCAGGAAAAAGGGGTTATCGCCATGAACCAAGGGAGAACAAGAAAGCAAGAGCAGATCCTCAAGTTAAAGATCAAGAGAATCAAGACTAAGGACCACAATTTTGGGTGCGAATAGCTGTCGAGGACAGATTGATTATGAGAAGCGGATAGAATCGTTGAATGAAAGTATGTACCCCCTTGGGTTGGCATTTGAGATAGACTGGAGTCTTGTCTGAGTGCCGGTCCCAAGTGGGAGGAATACCTGCAGATAGATCTACGTCATTCCCTAGAATGGTCTGGAGGACTGAGGGAGGTGAGTAGGGTCGAGTCTGGGTATGGCCCTCACATATGATCATGTCACCGGGGCTACGGGAGCTCGCTTGGGCAATTATTACCAGCGGGAAGTTGCCATGTGCAAAATGCCATGTCAGCACTCAACTCAATGGCTGCTGTAGAGCTCAAATTGTGCAAGGCTGCATGCAGAGATGTAGAATAGGGTAGGATTGTCTCCAATATTACGTAGCAGAAGACTGCCACAACCACAATGTACGGAAGCATCCTTGGAGGCCTCAACTCGCAGCTGCAGCAGCTTCAATTTGTAGACAGGAAAGACTATGACAAGAGAGTTTGAGAGATAGGAGAGACTTTGATAGGTCTCATTAGAGAAATCTCGTATTGCAGAGGGGAGGAATGTGCAGGGGGGTGAGGGAGGTGTAGATGAGCATGCACAAGGGGACGAATGTGCAGGCGAGAGGTGAGGGAGGTGTAGATGGGGTGCGTGAACAAGGGCAAGCACAACACCAAATTTCTCTCTCTCTCTCTCTCTCTCTCTCTCTCTCTCTCTCTCTCTCTCTCTCTCAATTTAAACTAGCATTCCTTATCCTTATACGAAAAGCATGATAACAACCGCCACAGCAAGGTGGGACTATTCAAACAGCAATAATGAGCCCTTAATACCAATTTTTGATGTCATATCAACGCAGACAAATCTCCTTTTTTCAAACTTATTCACCAACATGAACATGATAAAGAGACAAGCCTTGACTCCCACAGATTTGTAAGTAAAGCATGTACAAATAGAACCTGGAGATATTGAAAATTTCACACGCCTGTGGAGCCTGCCTTGCCTTGAGGAGGCCGGACAACTAGTGTGCGCTCACCTACGAGTCTTACGATACACCAAGCGGAATTTATTGAGCGAATGGTAAAACCGAGCAAGACCCTCCAGAAAGAATGCAATTGAACGTTACCCTATGTCCATGGTGAGAGACCTATGGTTGCAACACATCAAGTGCCTGATTTAATTAAATAACTTTTGTTCAAACTCTACCATATAAGTTGACAATAGGTCACTCTACTAGCACAAATGTAGCCACACCACTTACTCCTCTTCTTGTTTTTTCATGGAGCTGCGACAATCGAACATCACATACATTCCCTATGATGCTCCTCCTAGGCTCCTACGGTCATAATATTCGACCATTGCTAAAACTAGAGCTTATTGAAAAAATAATTTTAAAGATATTATCACTAGCTTAAAAGTCAAAAGACAAACTAGATTTCAATAAGAAAACTGGTTTAAAAAATGGATGAAATAAAATTTACACTTTTTTCGATAATTGAAAAGTAGTTACTCTCTCTCTCTCTCTCTCTCTCTCTCACACACACACACACACACACACACACGCAGGCACAAGCACATGCACACACTCAAAAATCAAAGTCACTCTATTGTAAGAACATCCTGGTATACATGAGAGATATACATGAGTAGGTACGCAATAATATATGTGGGACTTACTGGGAGAAAGGAGATGCTAAAAAACATTACTAAACCCCACTCTGGATCCATGGTCCAAACCACGTTATACCATTGATTACATACAAATTATTAACTTGAAGCACACTCATCATCTATGAAGAGATGCCTTCTTCGAGGTCTATGTTTTGAACGACCATCGTAAAGTGGATCCAATGTCATGCGTTTCGCCTCTACCTCGACGTATTCAAGTAATGCACTTCAATGAAAAAAAATACACACAAAATATAGATTCAACAAAACAACCATGGCCCATAAATTCATATGCAAAAAAACCTACAAGTGGTAATAGCAATGTTTATCCATGAATCATACAATGATTTGGAAGATAGAAAAAAGATAATCAACCATAAATGTTCGCTAACATAACCCAAACAAAAGAGAAAGACTATGAATGTCTTGTGGTAAGTCGAGAATGGTAATCTCACAAATCATCAAAAGGGTTCCCACCCACGGGTCGGTCTCCATCGTCCACCACATCTATGGATGTGGTCGCGTCCTCTCTCCCTCGCTTCCTTGGTCGAAGCAAGGGGTGCAAGCAAGTTGAAACAAGTGCCTCGTCAAAATCTAGAGATGCACATGCACGACCAGAGACCAAACAACCTGTCAAAACAGGAGCCGTCCCACATCCATACTCAAGGCATAACCCCCTAGGACGACACAACAACTCAATAAAGCATGCCACAAAAGTATGGCTCTTCTGTGCAGACCCTCTCCATGGCAATCCGGAATCCATAAGGACTCGACCTGAATTTGGCAAATAGTGGCACATAGTGCTATCCATGGCACTCATCCCTAGTGCATGAAACAAAGAAGCACTCTCTGCAATGTAAAGTGGTAGGGGTGGTCCGTGTCTATGGACCAAGAACATGATAGAAGTGTCGCACTACAAGGAAACAGAAAATTAATTTCAAAAACTTCACATTGATGCTTGCTTATCATGAAGTAATAAATAGAGGGATCACCTCATGTCGTTTGTCGGATGACTCTACATATCCATAAGGTGCATGATGCAAAACCACCACATGTCGATGAATAATCAACTTTGATGCCCTACAAAATTGCTCAACCCAAAAGATTGTGTCTCCTACAAGGACAAAATTAGCCATCAATGATTAAAATTGAACATATTAATGACAATATCAATATCTAGGATCGATTTTTTTACCTGCAAGAGACGCCATCACTGTTACCATATACATGTGGTAGTGATGTGTGTAAACACACTAGGACCGCCGGGGCATTTTTTCCCTCTTTAGGAGGTTTTTTCCCCCGTGCATTGTATAAACGCCCATCACTATAGGGCGATCTATCTTTCCATTGCACACTAAGTAACACACTCTCTATTGTGTGCCTTGAGCTTCCTTCGTCTTCTCCAAGCTGTGTGTGTTTCTCTACAACCCTAATTCCAACAATTGGTATCAGAGCAGGTCACGTCCTCCCGGGCTTAGTCGCCACCTGCTCCAGCACACGCCTGCTCACTAATTTCTCCGATTTCAGTGAGCTTTGGCAAGCGTTCGCAGGTCGACAAATATTTTGGGAAAGCTCGTTGAGATAAGTTTGCTCAGAATTTTGATTTGGGCTCATTTCGGCCTTCGTTTCCACTACAGGTAGTATTGCACAGGATATTTTGTCATTTTGTGCAGAATTTCTGTCAGTGCCGTTTTCTACATAACAGGTGCCTTTTAGTCTTCTACGGTTTGTGCTATATAGCACAGGTTGTTCCCGCTCCATTTCTCCTATTTTCGGGCAGTTTTCACCTCAGGTGCAACATTTACCATTGCTAACAACAACAACACAGATGTGTTCAAGATGTTTGTTGTTGAGGACAGGTTGGATGGGGACAACTACCCTATGTGGGCTTATATGATGCAACATGTTCTTGTGTCAAAGGGTGTCTGGAACATTGTGCAGGGAATCGATGGACGTCCTGGTTCTGAGGATGTAGGCGATGTTGAGGATGTTGCAGGTCTTGTTGCAAGGATTGCAACTGTTTGAGTTGTTTTGCCTCCAACAGAACAAGCTTGTTGGGATGTTAAGGATGCGCAGGCTCATGCATTGATTGCGTTGTCTGTGAAGCGCACCATCGTTCCTCACATCCGCTCAGCAAAATCTACAAAACAGGCTTGGGATATTCTAGCAGCTCTTATGCAAGCCGCAATGAGGCTAAAATTGCTTTGCTGCGTAAAGAGCTGGAGTCGAAGATTATGCATGAGGAAGATGATATGGACACTTTCCTTGCTAGTGTTAGGGATATCAATGAGCAACTTATTTCTGCAGGAGAAGTCATTTCAGACAGTTCCCTTGTGCAGACTGTTCTTGATGCCTTACCAGATTCCTACCAGACTTTTGCTAGTACTTGGACACTGATGACCCAACGAAATCCTGAAGTTGTTAAGTTTGATGCATTATGCACATTACTGTTGCAAGAGTCACTTTCTAGAAAAAACAAGAATAGGCAGCGTGCAGTTGAACAGGCTTTTATTGCTTCTCAAAGAAAGGGTGGTAACAGTAATGCAGCCACTTCTTATGGTTCTGCTGCGAGTGGCAAAAATTCTGTTCCTAACACTACAAGAGGCTATTCATATTAGCGACGCTCACACAGCGACGCTCAAAAATAAATAAATCCTGGCGTCGCTATGAGCGTCGCAAATTTACAAGTAAATTTGCGACGCTCATAGCGACGCCGGCTGGGCTTAAAAAAAAAACAGAGAGCGCCCAAAAATTCAGATCTCAGATCTGAGTTTTTCGGCGCCCTCAAGCAAGGAGCAGGTAACGCTCTCCCTCTCTCTCTCTCTCTCTCTCTCTCTCTCTTTCTTCTCCACACACACACACACACACACACACACACACACACACACACACACACACACACACACACGAGGAGAGGAAGGAGAGCCAGGTATGCTCCTTCCCTCTCCTCACTCTCATGTTCCCTTCCCCTCTTTCTCTCTTCCTCTCTCTCTCTCTCTCTCACACACACACACACACACACACACACACACACACACACACACATAGTGTTTTTGAGAGAGAGAGAGAGAGAGAGAGAGAGAGAGAGAGAGAGAGAGAAAGAGTACAAACATAAACAAAAACGTACACACACATACATAAACAAAGAATGCACACACACATTGAGAGAGGAAAAGAGAGAGAGAGCATGCATAAACAAAAAACGCACACATTGAGAGAGGAAAAGAGAGAGAGAACATGCATAAACAAAAAACGCACACATTGAGAGAGGAAAAGAGAGAGAAAACATGCATAAACAAAAAAATGCACACACATTGAGAGAGAAAGAGAGAGAAACTAATTTAACGTCGTAGGAAACTCATTAAAATAAAAAGACCTAAAGATCTAGCCGACGAGGAGTTGAACTCAAGACCTATTATTCAAGAGGGAAATGGCATAACCAATCTATCATACTTGGCATGGGTGATAGAAAGGTTATACCATTTATCTCTTTTTATTGGCACACACATCCACACACGCGCACACACACAAGAAGAAGAGAGTTATAACGTCGTAGGAAACTATCCTAAAAGACGTTAAAGATTAGGTTAGATGTAGACTTACGTTAAATTAGATTTAGGTTTATTTAAGTTAAATTAGATTAGATTTAGGTTTATTTTTAGTTAGATTTACGTTTATTTACGCTAGATTTAGATTTACGTTATATTAGATTAGATTTAGGTCTCCATAGACTGCGATGCCTGCATGAAGCGGGTGAAGAAAGCCCTCAATGGAATATAGGGTATTGCTGCCTTCACTCATGGTGGGCTCCGTCGATCCAAAAGTACTGGTGAAATGTCTTCAGAAGATAGGGAAGAAGGTGGATCTTCAGGGCGGCAAGAGTCACTACATCCCCGACAATGACCATCTAGACAACCTCTAGTCATTCAACAGCAACTTCAAAGTTAGTAACAAGAGCAAGAATGGTCCAAAGGGCCAATTGTTGTCGTTAGATGTGGATGGAGATGAGGCAGCGTCACCGCCGGAAGTTAACTCTCACATCTTTAGTGATGAGAATGCCAACTCTTGCCGAGTTATGTGAAAAATTATGGGTTAAATCAGTTTTAAGGTTCTTATAATCCCTGTTAGTTTAGTTCTTTGTTTTTAATTATATAACATAATTTACGTTAGATTTAGATTTATGTTATATTAGATTAGACTTAGGTTTATTTAGGTTTACGCGCGCGCGCGCGCACACACACACACACACACACACACACACAAGAAGAAGAGAGTTTTAACGTCGTAGGAAACTATCCCAAAAGACGTTAAAGACTAGGTTAGATGTAGACTTACGTTAAATTAGATTTAGGTTTATTTTTAGTTAGATTTACGTTTATTTAAATTTACGCTTATTAACGTTAGATCGAGTCCACGCAAGAATTACTTACGGTTTAGGGTTTAGAGTTAGACGAACAGTGAAAAGATCTACTGTGAAAAGACGTTAAGATGCTGTGAAGTGCTACAGCTAGAGAAGAGGCAAAGGGGTTTTGTCCACTACATGCAGTATCATGTAGACGTGGGTCTGTAGATTTCTTGTACCCACAAATATAGGTATTGAACAATAAAGACGAGATTATAACCCGGTGGTTCTGATCTCCGTGCACCTCTAGACCGAGGTGTGCGGGGATTGGACGTGACTAGAGAATGTGAGGTAGAGAGAGAGAGAGAGAGAGAGAGAGAGAGAGAGAGAGAGAGAGAGAGAGAGAGAGAGAGAGAGAGAGAGATAAGACGAAGAATGCCAATAGAATATTAAATTTGTTGTCCAGGTTATAAGATTTTTATCCTCATTATGAGTAGTGACGAGGATGTGGGACCGTCCAACCGAAACACCTATCTCTCAACGAGGGTCTTATGTCCTTGTAATCAATGCAAGCATGTTGTGCGACGGACAAGACGTGTTTCTTTGCAGCACGTTCGCGAATTTGGCAAGTTCGATCCATCTATTATAGATCAAGTTGTTGCCAATTATAACTCGTCGGACTTTGACGCTGGCCAACAAGCAGCAATCTTGCAACCCAATAGACGTGTTCGCAAGCGCTTTGGTCAAGCAGCATATGTGAGGCCACAAGATGTAGCCTCTGACAGCTCGGGGGATGATCATGCAGAGCACATTCCCAACGAGGCAATGTTTGAGCCCGAGATTGATGAAATGATCGAGACGATCATGGATTCAGAAAGGCTTATCTATGATAATATGAAAAGTGAAGCCGATACGCCATTGTATAATGGAGCACGTATGTCTAGATTGAAAGCACTCCTGGTTCTTCTCAACATGCAGGCAAAGTTTGGATGGAGTGACACTAGCGTCACAGCGCTTTTCAGGTGATCTATTACAATTAGTTTACTTTAATAAAACTCTAAATGTATAATGATCTGTAAGATTTTTACACGACTGTATCGTATTTTTATGTTGTGTAGATTGCTTAAAGAGCACATACTACCAGCTGACAATGTGATGCCAGATTCCCGAGATGAAGCAAGAAAGATTTTGCGAAACTTGGGGATGGATTACACTTCTATCCACGCTTATTCTAATGACTGCATTCTTTTCAGAGGGGAATACATAGACATGGAGAAGTGTCCGAAATGTGATTCCGAAAGATATTAAGTAGATCTCCACGGGACAAAAATTCCACAAAAGGTTTTGCGACATTTTCCTCTGCTTCCTCGCATCAAGCATTTCTTCGAATGTAAGTCCATGGCTGCCCTAGCATCATGGCATGAGGAGAATAAATCTTCGGATGGTGTGCTACGAATTCATTTGATCAAAGATCAACATCTTACAGTGTATGGCCCGTTGTCATCGTCAACTACAACATTCCCCCGTGGTTGACTATGAAGAAGGGGCACCTATGGCTAAGCTTGATTGTGCCAGGGCGATATAAAGTGGAGAATATGGATGTGTATCTTCGTCCACTATTGGAAGAGCTACAACAATTGTGGATTGGCATAGAGGTGGTGGATATGAGCCGACACACAGGACGACGGAATGCTTTGATCAGAGGCATTCTAATGTAGACCATGCAAGACTATCCCGGGCTAACAGAATGCTCAGGTGATCTATTGACACTCCTCACTCAGACACTGTAAATCTTGTTTTTTCCCATAGTTGATCTATTATCATGTGTATACATGCAGGGCTTCAAACAAGCGGATACAGAGCATGTGTCACATGTGGACCTAGACTGAATGCACATAGGGCGCCCTCACTGAAGAAGCAAATCTACGAAGGTCATCAAGCGTATCTTCCAGAGAATCATGTGTTACGCGACGGCTTTTTGGGAAGAGAGCCACCAAGGATGTCTGCAAAAGCATGGTTAGAGCAGAAGGAGATGTGCGATGACGGATTGCCTCCAGGGATGAAGAGACTATCTCTATGGTACGAGTTACCATACTGGCCCCGACTCATGATCAATCACTTGCTCGATCCAATGCACATATTCAAGAATGTGGGTAATATACTATGGGACCATCTGACCGACAAGAAAGATACTTTGGGAGCCAGAGTTGACCTTAGAAATGTGGATCGTATGGAGCAATATTGGCCGTAAACAGCGTCTGATGGATCGATAAAACTCCCTAAAGCACCATGGATTTTCACATAAGCCCAAGAACGCAAAGTAAAAGAGACCATTCGATCTTTGCGGACCCCAACTGGCGTAATGCACTCGCTCCGAACGTGTTTTACTAAAGAAGGAAAGCTTACCGGTTTGAAGTCACACGATTGGCATAAAATGTGTCAGGTACGTTCATAGTGGACTTTAATATCATTGCATAAAATGTGGACTTTAATATCATTGTTGCACATACTTTACAGTTTATTTTACCGGTTGCCATTGAGGGATGTTTGTCTCTCGACATCCGTAAGACAATCTACAAACTTGCAAAGCTGGTGCAATGGATCTCACAAAAGGAGATCAACGTAGACTCCATACCATTCGCCAAACTAAATGCTGCGGAGCTTGTGTGCATGTTTGAGAAACATTTTCCTACTACCATGCTAACCATTCAGGTGCATCTTCTTGTTCACATAGTTGATGAGGTGGAAATAGCTGGCACAGTTCATTCCAAATGGATGTTCTTCTTAGAACGTTTCATGAAAACGCTTAAGGGATATGTGCGTCAAAAGGCATGTCTGGAGGGTAGCATGGCAGAAGGTTGGTTGGTATCAGAGTCCCTAGTGTACATTAGAGAGTGGCTAGACGGATTTGATAAAGCCCGGGACACGCTATGGCGAACCATAGATGATGAGCGCATATCTGGGATTGTCATGTGCAATCTCGGTGTTGAGAAGAAGATGACGGAAGATCTAGAGGCTAAAATCAACCGATTTTTCATGCTTCACAATCCAGTGATGCAAAAGTGGATTTCACAATATGAGGATGCAAAGCAAGAGCGACAAAGGGCACGAATCGAGTGGAGACGGGAAAGACAACCACCGATGCACTATCCGACGGGTCTGGAGAACCTACCAACATTCATGAGCTTAAGATGGTTGCACAACCAATTGAAAAGCGCACAACAATGCGGTGACGAAGTGACTGAGGAAGAGTGGGAGTACTCTCGGGGTTGCGCGACCAAGGTAAGTTTGCAATGTATGACTAGCTAGTGACTTTATTTCTAAACGTTTGAACGGCCACTCATAATCTTTGTTCGTTGTAGTATAAGTCATACACAGCAGCATGGTGTAAAGGTCGACATTTTAGGGTGGAACGGATCGAATTAAAGCGTTTTACTCAAGATTGTGGAATCATGGCAAAATTTGAACAGTCTAATCGACGACGTTCCTCTGATGCAGATCCTGTGGTGGCGGAACTCACTTACTTTGGCACGCTACAAGAGATTTTGAGGATCGATTACAGAGGATTTTTTGTCGACTTGTTCGACGTGCAATGGTTCAAGATAATCATGGAGGGTCGCAACGCTACTGTGCGTAGAGGAGAGTCTGGTTTTCTTGAGGTGGATTCTACTAAGAAATGGACTGACCTAAGAGACACTTTCGTACTACCCGAGCATTGTGAACAAGTAAGTATGTAAATAGTTAACATCCCCATTTTACAAGTTATGTGCTTGAAAGCTCTCATGTAAGTTATGTGGCTCTGGCAGGTAATATTTCATCCTACAAAGTCTACATCAAACTGGTGGTACGTCATAGAGGTAGCCCCTCGTAGTGCAAGGACGTATGAAGGCTACCATGTGCCAATCACAACGGCATCAATGGAGGAGATGAGAGAAGATGCTCAATCAGAAGCCGTTGCGGTGGTGCCAGACGAGCATCAAGATGCTACTACTCTATATGGGGTGCATGCAGAGGATCTACAAAATGAAACAAAGGATATGTGTTTAAACGGAGAGCTCTATATAGATATAGGAAGTTATGCTGAGTTATGCGAGGATGAGAGAGAGATCTCTTAAAGCCACAAATATTGTATTTGAACAATTTTGCTCCGTGTTGTAAAAGCTCTGGCTCTCTAAGTACCTTCCATGGTGTATAACGCTCTTTTCTACTCGCGCTCACATCTTTTGATTGAAAATTCTGAGTTTTCGACTTGCCTCTTCTATCACTCAATTCATTGCGTCGTTGTATTTATATGCGTCATTACGTCATTGTATTTAATGGTCTTTGCATCATTGTCTACTTTATTCATTCAATATTAAGTTTAAATATTCGTGTGTTTAATGCAGGTATGGATGATGAGGAGTTTATTTCTTCTTTGTCACCGCAGCAGAGACAGTGGTACGTGGAGCTTCATCGCTCTGGCGCATCATCGCGCGTTCTTACTCCATCCGCATCTCCCTCTCTTTCGGAGCATTCAGCGTGCTCCGAAGCTTCGGTGTCGACGAGACGATCTTCACACTCGTCTAGACACCGGCGCTCTAGTGGTGGCGGTGGCGGTTGTTGTGGAGATTCCGCCGCCGATGCCTCCACACCGCCTCGTGTTCGACGAGGCTCTTTACCCTCGCCTTCTTTGCCCGCCCCCACACCAGCCACAGCATCGCCATCTACGCCACGTTTTGCGTCGCTGACTGTTCCTAGCAACTACACACCTCTACCTACTCCGCCAGGAGCCACCCCACTCGACACTCCTCGCTTCGGGCCCCAGAAGCTGGTGGAGACACCTGACGTCCGTACCCCCATCGACACGCCGCTAGAGACCCCTGCCGGGACACCCAGGTTCACGCGTCACCGGCCAGAGGGCTTGCCTTACTCCGTCGACTTCAGCGGCGGTATCATCATGGATGATGACGTCAAGAAGGTGATCTCGCGCATGCGTGGTCTTTCCTCTCAGCTGTTTAGACACCACATACTAAACAAATGGAGTGAAGTACCAAGTGATTTAAAAGACAGAGTCATCAGCATACTTCATGATGAGTTTCCCGTTCCAACACGGGATCAGCGCTTCAATGAAGACCTGATGAAGATTCGAATGCACGAATACTACAAGCACAAGCGTTCCGAAGTGCAAAAAGCAATCAAGCATGGGTGGAACAGGCCAGATTGGCAGGCCAAAGAAGATTGGAAGAATGCGAAGACACTACAAGAGGTTGTGTGCTCTTGTGACTCTGTTAGCGACGGAAATACACTGGGTTTTTATAACCCCCGGCGTCGCTAAAACCGTCGCTACGAGCGTCGCTATAGGCGTCGCTACGAAAGCTTTGCTATAGGCGTCGCTATATGCGTCGCTATATAGCGATGCCCATATAGACGCTCATAGCGACGCTCATAGCGACGGTTACACAGAAGACTATAGCGACGATCATAGCGACGCTACAGAGCCATAAATAGCGACGCTTATAGCGACGCCCGAGAGAATATTTTTTTGGTGGCAGGGCATTGAATGCCCTGCCACCCATCAACCATATTGTACTTGATTCACTTTTTTAAAAAAAGTGCAAAGGTAGATAAGAGACCCAAAATAGTCACCCACCAGACGCATTGTTTGCAAAATTGACAATTGTACACATCATAGGCAAAATGAATTGATTGGCAAATGTAATAATGACAATTGTACAACATCATAGGCATAAAGAATTTATTGGCAAAAGGAACTGCGGTGACAAATGTAATAATATACATGGTTCAAAAAGACTTATAAAATCCGTCTCATGATACATAAGCTATGAGAAACCCTAAACTAATGCTATCTAGCTACGGCTAAACTAACGTCGTCTAGTCAGACGTCTCATCGCGTCCAAGCGGCGTATCTGTCGGATTCTGCAAAAAAAGACAATAAGACAGTTTTCAGTAAATATAAACATATAACGACATTTATAAAACAATACAAAAAATAAAAAAGAGTAAACCCTAATACTAACCATGCCGCCGCGAGAACTGAGAATGTCCATCAGGGCGTTTAAGCCCTTCCTGCCTGCGTACTCGCGCTCGTACGGTGTGGGATCACGTCCTGTCATCGACCACTGTCAAAACATACAAAGATTTCATTATGTTAGAATTAAAAAACTCATAAACCCTAAACTATCGAATATAAAAAGCAATGCGAAAACACTTACAAAATCGGCCTCAAATGATGCCCATCCACCGCTCCCCAAGTGGTGCGAGCTCCCTGCCTCTACTCGCGCTCTGGCTGCATCCTTTTGTTGCTTCCACTTGTCGGGATTCTCGCGCGCTGCTTTCTTCGCATTCTTCCAATCTTCTTTGGCCAGCCAATCTGGCCTGTTCCACCCATTCTTGATTGCTTTTTGCACTTCGGAACGGTTGTGTTTGTAGTATTCGCGCATTCGAATCTTCATCAGGTCTTCATTGAAGCGCTCATCCCGTGTTGGAACGGGAAACTCATCATGAAGTATGCTGATGACTCTGTTTTTTAAATCACTTGGTACTTCACTCCATTTGTTTAGTATGTAGTGTCTAAACAGCTGAGAGCAAAGACCACGCATGCACGAGATCACCTTCTTGCCGTCATCATCCATGATGATGCCGCCGCTGATGTCGAAGGAGTAAGGCAAGCCCTTTGGCCGGTGACGTGTGAACCTGGGTGTCCCGGCAAGGGTCTCTAGCGGCGTGTCGATGGGGGTACGGACGTCAGGTGTCTCCACCGGCGTCTGGGCCCCGAAGCGAGGAGTGTCGAGTGGGGTGGCTCCTGGCGGAGTAGGTAGAGGTGTGTAGCTTCTAGGAACAGTCAGTCGTGCAAAACCTGGCGTAGATGGCGATGCTGTGGCTGGTGTGGGGGCGGGCAAAGAAGGGGAGGGTAAAGAGCCTCGTCGAACACGAGGCGGTGTGGAGGCATCGGTGGCGGAATCCCCACAACAACCGCCACCGCCACCACTAGAGCGCCGGTGTCTAGACGAGTGTGAAGCTCGTCTCGTCGACGCCGAAGCTTCGGAGCGTGCCGAATGCTCCGAAAGAGAGGGAGATGCGGATGGAGTAGGAACGCGCGATGATGCGCCAGAGCGATGACGCTCCACGTACCACTGTCTGTGCTGCGGTGACAAAGAAGAAAGAAACTCCTCATCATCCATACCTGCATTAAACACCCGAATATTTAAACTAAATATTGAATGAATAGAGTAAACAATGACGCAAAGACCATTAAATACATTGACGTAATGACGCATATAAATACAATGACGCAATGAATTGAGTGATAGAAGAGGCAAGTCGAAAACTCAGAATTTTCAATCAAAAGATGTGAGCGCGAGTAGAAAAGAGCGTTATACACCATGGAAGGTACTTAGAGAGCCAGAGCTTTTACAACACGGAGCAAAATTGTTCAAATACAATATTTGTGGCTTTAAGAGATCTCTCTCTCATCCTCGCATAACTCAGCATAACTTCCTATATCTATATAGAGCTCTCCGTTTAAACACATATCCTCTGTTTCATTTTGTAGCTCCTCTGCATGCACCCCATATAGAGTAGTAGCATCTTGATGCTCGTCTGGCACCCTCGTAGCGGCTTCTGATTGAGCATCTTCTCTGATCTCCTCCATTGATGTCGTTGTGATTGGCACATGGTAGCCTTCATACGTCCTTGCACTACGAGGGGCTACCTCTATGACGTACCACCAGTTTGATGTAGACTTTGTAGGATGAAATATTACCTGCCAGAGCCACATAACTTACATGAGAGCTTTCAAGCACATAACTTGTAAAAGGGGGATGTTAACTATTTACATACTTACTTGTTCACAATGCTCGGGTAGTACGAAAGTGTCTCTTAGGTCAGTCCATTTCTTAGTAGAATCCACCTCAAGAAAACCAGACTCTCCTCTACGCACAGTAGCGTTGCGACCCTCCATGATTATCTTGAACCATTGCACGTCGAACAAGTCGACAAAAAATCCTCTGTAATCGATCCTCAAAATCTCTTGCAGCGTGCCGAAGTAAGTGAGTTCCGTCACCACAGGATCTGCATCAGAGGAACGTCGTCAACTAGACTGTTCAAATTTTGCCATGATTCCACAATCTTGAGTAAAACGCTTTTTATCGATTCGTTCCACCCTAAAATGTCGACCTTTACACCATGCTGCTGTGTATGACTTATACTACAACGAACAAAGATTATGAGTGGCCGTTCAAACGTTTATAAATAAAGTCACTTGCTAGTCGTACATTGCAAACTTACCTTGGTCGCGCAACCCCGAGAGTACTCCCACTCTTCTTCAGTCACTTCGTCACCGCATTGTTGTGCGCTTTTCAATTGGTTGTGCAACCATCTTAAGCTCATGAAGGTTGGTAGGCTCTCCAAAACCGCTGGATAGTGCATCGGTGGTCGTCTTCCCCGTCTCCACTCGATTCGTGCCCTTTGTCGCTCTTGCTTTGCATCCTCATATTGTGAAATCCACTTTTGCATCACTGGATTGTGAAGCATGCAAAATCGGTTGATTTTAGCCTCTAGATCTTCCGTCATCTTCTTCTCAACACCGAGATTGCACATGACAATCCCAGATATGCGCTCATCATCTATGGTTCGCCATAGCGTGTCCCGGGATTTATCAAATCCGTCTAGCCACTCTCCAATGTACACTAGGGACTCTGATACCAACCAACCTTCTGCCATGCTACCCTCCGGACGTGCCTTTTGACGCACATATCCCTTAAGCGTTTTCATGAAACGCTCTAAGAAGAACATCCATCTGGAATGAACTGTGCCAGCTATTTCCACCTCATCAACTATGTGAACAAGAAGATGCACCTGAATGGTTAGCATTGTAGTAGGAAAATGTTTCTCAAACATGCACACAAGCTCCGCAGCATTTAGTTTGGCGAATGGTATGGAGTCTACGTTGATCTCCTTTTGTGAGATCCATTGCACCAGCTTTGCAAGTTTGTAGATTGTGTTACGGATGTCGAGAGACAAACATCCCTCAATGGCAACCGGTAAAATAAACTGTAAAGTATGTGCAGCAATGATATTAAAGTCCACATTTTATGCAATGATATTAAAGTCCACTATGAACGTACCTGACACATTTTATGCCAATCGTGTGACTTCAAACCGGTAAGCTTTCCTTCTTTAGTAAAACACGTTCGGAGCGAGTGCATTACGCCAGTGGGGGTCCGCAAAGATCGAATGGTCTCTTTTACTTTGCGTTCTTGGGCTCCTGTGAAAATCCATGGTGCTTTAGGGAGTTTTATCGATCCATCAGACGTTGTTTGCGGCCAATATTGCTCCATACGATCCACATTTCTAAGGTCAACTCTGGCTCCCAAAGTATCTTTCTTGCCGGTCAGATGGTCCCATAGTAGATTACCCACATTCTTGAATATGTGCATTGGATCGAGCAAGTGATTGATCATGAGTCGGGGCCAGTATGGTAACTCGTACCATAGAGATAGTCTCTTCATCCCTGGAGGCAATCCGTCATCGCACATCTCCTTCCGCTCTAACCATGCTTGTGCAGACATCCTTGGTGGCTCTCTTCCCAAAAAGCCGTCGCGTAACACATGATTCTCTGGAAGATACGCTTGATGACCTTCGTAGATTTGCTTCTTCAGTGAGGGTGCCCTACGTGCATTCAGTCTAGGTCCACATGTGACACATGCTCTGTATCCGCTTGTTTGAAGCCCTGCATGTATACACATGATAATAGATCAACTATGGGAAAAAACAAGATTTACAGTGTCTGAGTGAGGAGTGTCAATAGATCACCTGAGAATTCTGTTAGCCCGGGATAGTCATGCATGGTCCACATTAGAATGCCTCTGATCAAAGCATTCCGTCGTCCTGTGTGTCGGCTCATATCCACCACCTCTATGCCAATCCACAATTGTTGTAGCTCTTCCAATAGTGGACGAAGATACACATCCATATTCCCCACTTTATATCGCCCTGGCACAATCAAGCTTAGCCATAGGTGCCCCTTCTTCATAGTCAACCACGGGGGAATGTTGTAGTTGACGATGACAACGGGCCATACACTGTAAGATGTTGATCTTTGACCAAATGGATTTACGCCATCCATAGCCAGGCCTAAGCGCAAATTTCGAGCTTCCCTGGCAAAATCCGACCATGTTCCATCTATATGTTTCAAGGCTACGCAATCTGCAGGAATTCGTAGCACACCATCCGAAGATTTATTCTCCTGATGCCATGATGCTAGGGCGGCCATGGACTTACATTCGAAGAAATGCTTGATGCGAGGAAGCAGAGGGAAAAGTCGCAAAACCTTTTGTGGAATTTTTGTCCCGTGGAGATCTACTCGATATCTTTTGGAATCACATTTCGGACACTTCTCCATGTGTATGTATTCCCCTCTGAAAAGAATGCAGTGATTAGGACAAGCGTGGATAGAATTGTAATCCATCCCCAAGTTTCGCAAAATCTTTCTTGCTTCATCTCGGGAATCTGGCATCACATTGTCAACTGGTAGTATGTGCTCTTTAAGCAATCTACACAACAGAAAAATACGATACAGTCGTGTAAAAATCTATCAGATCATTATACATTTAGAGTTTCCTTAAAGTAAACTAATTGTAATAGATCACCTGAAAAGCGCTGTGACGCTAGTGTCACTCCATCCAAACTTTGCCTGCATGTTGAGAAGAACCAGGAGTGCTTTCAATCTAGACATACGTGCTCCATTATACAATGGCGTATCGGCTTCACTTTTCATATCATCATAGATAAGCCTTTCTGAATCCATGATCGTCTCAATCATTTCATCAATCTCGGGCTCAAACATTGCCTCGTTGGGAATGTGCTCTGCATGATCATCCCCCGAGCTGTCAGAGGCTACATCTTGTGGCCTCACATATGCTGCTTGACCAAAGCGCCTGCGAACACGTCTATTGGGTTGCAAGATTGCTGCTTGTTGGCCAGCGTCAGAGTCCGACGAGTTATAATTGGCAACAGCTCGATCTATAATAGATGGATCGAACTCGCCAAATTCACGAACGTGCTGCAAAGAAACACGTCTTGTCCGTCGCACAACATGCTTGCATTGATTACAAGGACATAAGACCCTCGTTGAGAGATAGGTGTTTCGGTTGGACGGTCCCACATCCTCGTCGCTACTCATAATGAGGATAAAAAACTTATAACCTGGACAACAAATTTAATATTCTATTGGCATTCTTCGTCTTATCTCTCTCTCTCTCTCTCTCTCTCTCTACCTCACATTCTCTAGTCATGTCCAATCCCCGCACACCTCGGTCTAGAGGTGCACGGAGATCAGAACCACCGGGTTATAATCTCGTCTTTATTGGTCAATACCTATATTTGTGGGTACAAGAAATCTACACACCCACGTCTACATGATACTGCATGTAGTGGACAAAACCCCTTTGCCTCTTCTCTAGCTGTAGCACTTCACTTCATCTTAACATCTTTTCACAGTAGATCTTTTCACTGTTCGTCTAACTCTAAACCCTAAACCGTAAGTAATTCTTGCGTGGACTCGATCTAACGTAAATAAGCGTAAATCTAAATAAACGTAAATCTAACTAAAAATAAACCTAAATCTAATTTAACATAAGTCTACATCTAACCTAATCTTTAACGTCTTTTGGGATAGTTTCCTACGACGTTAAAACTCTCTTCTTCTTGTGTGTGTGTGTGTGTGTGTGTGTGTGTGTGGGGGTAAACCTAAATAAACCTAAGTCTAATCTAATATAACATAAATCTAAATCTAACGTAAATATATTATGTTATATTAAAAACAAAGAACTAAACTAACAGGGATTATAAGAACCTTAAAACTGATTTAACACATAATTTTTCACATAACTCGGCAAGAGTTGGCATTCTCATCACTAAAGATGTGAGAGTTAACTTCCGGCGGTGACGCTGCCTCATCTCCATCCACATATGACAACAGCAATTGGCCCTTTGGACCGTTCTTGCTCTTGTTACTAACTTTGAAGTTGCTGTTGAATGACTAGAGGTTGTCTAGATGGTCATTGTGTCGGGGATGTAGTGACTCTTGCCGCCCTGAAGATCCACCTTCTTCCCTATCTTCTGAAGACATTTCACCAGTACTTTTGGATCGACGGAGCCCACCATGAGTGAAGGCAGCAATACCCTATATTCCATTGAGGGCTTTCTTCACCCGCTTCATGCAGGCATCGCAGTCTATGGAGACCTCAATCTAATCTAATATAACGTAAATCTAAATCTAGCGTAAATAAACGTAAATCTAGTTAAAAATAAACCTAAATCTAATTTAATGTAAGTCTACATATAACCTAATCCTTAACGTCTTTTAAGATAGTTTCCTACGACGTTATAACTCTCTTCTTCTTGTGTGTGTGCGCGTGTGTGGATATGTGTGCCAATAAAAAGAGATAAATGGTATAATCTTTCTATCACCCATGCCAAGTATGATAGATTGATTATGCCATTTCCCTCTTGAATAATAGGTCTTGAGTTCAACTCCTCGTCGGCTAGATCTTTAGTTCTTTTAATTTTAATTACTTTCCTACGACGTTAAATTAGTTTCTCTCTCTTTCTCTCTCAATGTGTGTGCGTTTTTTTGGATTGTATGCATGTTTTCTCTCTCTTTTCCTCTCTCAATGTGTGCGTTTTTTGTTTATGCATGTTCTCTCTCTCTTTTCCTCTCTCAATGCGTGCGTTTTTTGTTTATGCATGCTCTCTCTCTCTTTTTCTCTCTCAATGTGTGTGTGCATTCTTTGTTTATGTATGTGTGTGTGCGTTTTTGTTTTTGTTTGTACTCTCTCTCTCTCTCTCTCTCTCTCTCTCTCTCAAAAACACTATGTGTGTGTGTGTGTGTATGTGTGTGTGAGAGAGAGAGAGAGAGGGAGAGAGAAAGAGGGGAAGGGAACATGAGAATGAGGAGAGGGAAGGAGCATACCTGGCTCTCCTTCCTCTCCTCGTGTGTGTGTGTGTGTGTGGAGAAGAAAAAGAGAGAGAGAGAGAGAGAGGGAGAGAGAAAGAGGGGAAGGGAACATGAGAATGAGGAGAGGGAAGGAGCATACCTGGCTCTCCTTCCTCTCCTCGTGTGTGTGTGTGTGTGTGTGTGGAGAAGAGAGAGAGAGAGAGAGAGAGAGAGAGAGAGAGAGAGAGAGCATTACCTGCTCCTTGCTTGAGGGCGCCGAAAAACTCAGATCTGAGATCTGAGTTTTTGGGCGCGCTCGGTTATTTTTTTAGCCCAGCCGGCGTCGCTATGAGCGTCGCAAATTTACAAATAAATTTGCGACGCTCATAGCGACGCCGAGATTTTTTTTTTGAGCGTCGCTGTGTGAGCGTCGCCAATATGAATAGCCTCTTGTAGTGAGAAAGCAGCGCGCGAGAATCCCGACAAGTGGAAGCAACAAAAGGATGCAGCCAGAGCGCGAGTAGAGGCAGGGAGCTCGCACCACTTGGGGAGCGGTGGATGGGCATCATTTGAGGCCGATTTTGTAAGTGTTTTTGCATTGCTCTTTATGTTCGATAGTTTAGGGTTTATGAGTTTTTTAATTCTAACATAATGAAATCTTTGTATGTTTTGATAGTGGTCGATGACAGGACGTGATCCCACACCGTACGAGCATGAGTATGCAGGCAGGAAGGGCTTAAACGCCCTGATGGACATTCTCAGTTCTCGCGGCGGCATGGTTAGTATTAGGGTTTACTCTTTTCTATTTTTTGTATTGTTTTATAAATGTCGTTATCTGTTTATACTTACTGAAAGCTGTCTTATTGTCTTTTTTTGCAGAATCCGACAGATACGCCGCTTGGACGCGATGAGACGTCTGACTAGACGACGTCAGTTTAGCCGTAGCTAGATAGCATTAGTTTAGGGTTTCTCATAGCTTATGTATCATGAAACGGATTTTATACGTCTTTTTGAACCATGTATATTATTACATTTGTCACCGCAGTTCATTTTGCCAATCAATTCTTTATGCCTATGATGTTGTACAATTGTCATTATTACATTTGCCAATCAATTCATTTTGCCTATGATGTGTACAATTGTCAATTTTACGCTTGTCAATTTTGCAAACAATGTGTCTTGTGGGTGACTATTTTGGGTCTATTATCTACCCTTGCACTTTTTTAAAAAAGTGAATCAAGTACAATATGGTTGATGGGTGGCAGGGCATTCAATGCCCTGTCACCAAAAAAAATTTCTCTAGGGCGTCGCTATAACCGTCGCTATTTATGGCTCTGGAGCGTCGCTATAAGCGTCGCTATAGACTTCTGTGTAAACGTCGCTATAACCGTCGCTATGAGCGTCGCTATGAGCATCTCTATATAGCGACGCCTATAGCGTCGCATATAGCGACGGTTTTAGCGACGCCGGGGGTTATAAAAACCCAGTGTATTTCCGTCGCTAACAGCGTCACAAGAGCACACAACCTCTTGTAGTGTAATGCTTTTGTTGGCAGCAATTCGTTTGGAAATTCTGGTGATAAGGGCAAAAAGAAGATGCGTTGCCATTATTGTAAAGCTAATGATCACTTGATCAAGTCGTGTCCTAAGTTGAAGGCCAAAGAGGCTAAGAAGAAAGAGGGTGGTTCCACTGTAAATGTTGGTTCCACTACAAATGCAGCCATTGTTGAGTCTTCTGTGAAAGGAGACTGTGTTGCTGATGTTGATACAGAATGGGCTTTTAGCGCAGAGTGCACTTACAATCCTGCTGTCCATGATGCATGCTTGTTAGTTGCTGCAGATTCACATGTGTGGTATTTCGACAGTGGTGCTACAAAGCACATTACCTCACATCGTGAATTGTTTACCTCTCTCGAGTCTGTCCCTCATGGGAATTCAATCACTTATGCCAACAACGCCTCTTATCCAGTTTAGGGAGTTGGAAAGATTGTGCTCACTAATGCTAATGGTAGTTCCTTCACACTTGTTGATGCACTTTATGTACCTGGGATCAAGAAGAATCTCTTATCTGTATCCGCACTTGCTAGACTTGGACTTGTATGTTGAAGATGATGAAACAGGAAACAGAAGGAAGACAGCAACTCAGAGTAGGAAGAAGATGGAGAAGGAGAAGACACAGAGCTTGTGTACGAGATCTCTGTAGTCTGTCTCTCTGTATTGGAATAATAATGTATACAAACTCAGAGCTACAAAGCTTATATGAAACCCTAAGAGATAAGGTGTCCTTTCACACCGGATGTTCAGGGGGAAAAACCCAGTGGAAGAAAAGTGCCCCTGGTGAAGCGCGTATACACACTAACACTACTACATGTCTACAAATCCCCCCTGTAGTGATAGTGTGAATCCGTACAAGGTAGCAGATCATCATGTGTATGAGAGTAAGCCCAAAGATTTTCGGAAAGCTTCAAACTTTTCTCGTGATAACACCTTCGTAAATAGATCTGCAATGTTATCCTGTGTAGGACAGTAAGTTAGTGTGATCTCCCCTGCATGTAGCCTTTCCCTGACATAGTGGTAGTGAACCTCTATGTGCTTTGTTCTTGCATGAAATACTGGATTCCTTGCAACTGCCATAGCACTCTGACTGTAAGTGAAAATGGTAGTGGGTGCCTGTTGACACTCACAAAGATCTGCCAATAACCTGCGTATCCATACACAATCAACTGTTGCCGTGAAAGCTGCCCTGTACTCAGCTTCACAAGTTGATGTAGCCACTGTGGGTTGCTTCTTGCTTAGCCAAGATATACATGCATTTCCCAAGAAAAAACAATTGCCACTTGTGGAATGTCGTGTGTCAAAATCACCAGCCCAATCTGAATCGATGTAACCAAGAAGCTGCATAGAACTGTGCTTCACTACAAGAGGTTGTGTGCTCTTGTGACGCTGTTAGCGACGGAAATACATTGGGTTTTTATAACCCCCGGCGTCGCTAAAACCGTCGCTACGAGAGCGTCGCTATAGGCGTCGCTATATGCGTCGCTATCAGCGTCGCTATATAGCGACGCATATAGCGACGCTCATAGCGACGCTCTCACAGAAGACTATAGCGACGCTCATAGCGACGCTACAGAGCCATAAATAGCGACGCTTATAGCGACGCCCGAGAGAATATTTTTTTGGTGGCAGGGCATTGAATGCCCTGCCACCCATCAACCATATTGTACTTGATTCACTTTTTTAAAAAAAGTGCAAAGGTAGATAAGAGACCCAAAATAGTCACCCACCAGACGCATTGTTTGCAAAATTGACAATTGTACACATCATAGGCAAAATGAATTGATTGGCAAATGTAATAATGACAATTGTACAACATCATAGGCATAAAGAATTTATTGGCAAAAGGAACTGCGGTGACAAATGTAATAATATACATGGTTCAAAAAGACTTATAAAATCCGTCTCATGATACATAAGCTATGAGAAACCCTAAACTAATGCTATCTAGCTACGGCTAAACTAACGTCGTCTAGTCAGACGTCTCATCGCGTCCAAGCGGCGTATCTGTCGGATTCTGCAAAAAAAGACAATAAGACAGTTTTCAGTAAATATAAACATATAACGACATTTATAAAACAATACAAAAAATAAAAAAGAGTAAACCCTAATACTAACCATGCCGCCGCGAGAACTGAGAATGTCCATCAGGGCGTTTAAGCCCTTCCTGCCTGCGTACTCGCGCTCGTACGGTGTGGGATCATGTCCTGTCATCGACCACTGTCAAAACATACAAAGATTTCATTATGTTAGAACTAAAAAACTCATAAACCCTAAACTATCGAACATGCATAAAGAGCAATGTGAAAAGACTTACAAAATCGGCCTCAAATGATTCCCATCCACCGCTCCCCAAGTGGTGCGAGCTCCCTGCCTCTACTCGCGCTCTGGCTGCATCCTTTTGTTGCTTCCACTTGTCGGGATTCTCGCGCGCTGCTTTCTTCGCATTCTTCCAATCTTCTTTGGCCAGCCAATCTGGCCTGTTCCACCCATTCTTGATTGCTTTTTGCACTTCGGAACGCTTGTGTTTGCAGTATTCGCGCATTCGAATCTTCATCAGGTCTTCATTGAAGCGCTCATCCCGTGTTGGAATGGGAAACTCATCATGAAGTATGCTGATGACTCTGTTTTTTAAATCACTTGGTACTTCACTCCATTTGTTTAGTATATAGTGTCTAAACAGCTGAGAGCAAAGACCACGCATGCGCGAGATCACCTTCTTGCCGTCATCATCCATGATGACGCCGCCGCTGATGTCGACGGAGTAAGGCAAGCCCTCTGGCCGGTGACGCGTGAACCTGGGTGTCCCGGCAGGGGTCTCTAGCGGCGTGTCGATGGGGGTACGGACGTCAGGTGTCTCCACCGGCGTCTGGGCCCCGAAGCGAGGAGTGTCGAGTGGGGTGGCTCCTGGCGGAGTAGGTAGAGGTGTGTAGCTTCTAGGAACAGTCAGCCGTGCAAAACCTGGCGTAGACGGCGATGCTGTGGCTGGTGTGGGGGCGGGCAAAGAAGGGGAGGGTAAAGAGCCTCGTCGAACACGAGGCGGTGTGGAGGCATCGGTGGCGGAATCCCCACAACAACCGCCACCGCCACCACTAGAGCGCCGGTGTCTAGACGAGTGTGGTGCTCGTCTCGTTGACGCCGAAGCTTCGGAGCGCGCCGAATGCTCCGAAAGAGAGGGAGATGCGGATGGTGTAGGAACGCGCGATGATGCGCCAGAGCGATGACGCTCCACGTACCACTGTCTGTGCTGCGGTGACAAAGAAGAAAGAAACTCCTCATCATCCATACCTGCATTAAACACACGAATATTTAAACTTAATATTGAATGAATAGAGTAGACAATGACGCAAAGAACATTAAATACAATGACGTAATGACGCATATAAATACAATGACGCAATGAATCGAGTGATAGAAGAGGCAAGTCGAAAACTCAGAATTTTCAATCAAAAGATGTGAGCGCGAGTCTAAAAGAGCGTTATACACCATGGAAGGTACTTAGAGAGCCAGAGCTTTTACAGCACGGAGCAAAATTGTTCAAATACAATATTTGTGGCTTTAAGAGATCTCTCTCTCATCCTCGCATAACTCAGCATAACTTCCTATATCTATATAGAGCTCTTCGTTTAAACACATATCCTCTGTTTCATTTTGTAGCTCCTCTGCATGCACCCCATATAGAGTAGTAGCATCTTGATGCTCGTCTGGCACCACCGCAGCGGCTTCTGATTGAGCATCTTCTCTAATCTCCTCCATTGATGTCGTTGTGATTGGCACATGGTAGCCTTCATACGTCCTTGCACTACGAGGGGCTACCTCTATGACGTACCACCAGTTTGATGTAGACTTTGTAGGATGAAATACTACCTGCCAGAGCCACATAACTTACATGAGAGCTTTCAAGCACATAACTTGTAAAAGGGGGATGTTAACTATTTAGATACTTACTTGTTCACAATGCTCGGGTAGTACGAAAGTGTCTCTTAGGTCAGTCCATTTCTTAGTAGAATCCACCTCAAGAAAACCAGACTCTCCTCTACGCACAGTAGCGTTGCGACCCTCCATGATTATCTTGAACCATTGCACGTCGAATAAGTCGACAAAAAATCCTCTGTAATCGATCCTCAAAATCTCTTGCAGCGTGCCGAAGTAAGTGAGTTCCGCCACCACAGGATCTGCATCAGAGGAACGTCGTCGACTAGA
The DNA here is from genome assembly GCF_014529385.1 of Adiantum capillus-veneris. Lineage (NCBI taxonomy): Eukaryota > Viridiplantae > Streptophyta > Polypodiopsida > Polypodiales > Pteridaceae > Adiantum > Adiantum capillus-veneris. Next base: position 162,932,643 of record NC_140931.1, read on the forward strand.
CTGTTCAAATTTTGCCATGATTCCACAATCTTGAGTAAAACGCTTTTTGTCGATTCGTTCCACCCTAAAATGTCGACCTTTACACCATGTTGCTGTGTATGACTTATACTACAACGAACAAAGATTATGAGTGGCCCTTCAAACGTTTATAAATAAAGTCACTTGCTAGTCGTACATTGCAAACTTACCTTGGTCGCGCAACCCCGAGAGTACTCCCACTCTTCTTCAGTCACTTCGTCACCGCATTGTTGTGCGCTTTTCAATTGATTGTGCAACCATCTTAAGCTCATGAAGGTTGGTAGGCTCTCCAGAACCGCTGGATAGTGCATCGGTGGTCGTCTTCCCCGTCTCCACTCGATTCGTGCCCTTTGTCGCTCTTGCTTTGCATCCTCATATTGTGAAATCCACTTTTGCATCACTGGATTGTGAAGCATGCAAAATCGGTTGATTTTAGCCTCTAGATCTTCCGTCATCTTCTTCTCAACACCGAGATTGCACATGACAATCCCAGATATGCGCTCATCATCTATGGTTCGCCATAGCGTGTCCCGGGATTTATCAAATCCGTCTAGCCACTCTCCAATGTACACTAGGGACTCTGATACCAACCAACCTTCTGCCATGCTACCCTCCGGACGTGCCTTTTGACGCACATATCCCTCAAGCGTTTTCATGAAACGCTCTAAGAAGAACATCCATCTCGAATGAACTGTGCCAGCTATTTCCACCTCATCAACTATGTGAACAAGAAGATGCACCTGAATGGTTAGCATTGTAGTAGGAAAATGTTTCTCAAACATGCACACAAGCTCCGCAGCATTTAGTTTGGCGAATGGTATGGAGTCTACGTCGATCTCCTTTTGTGAGATCCATTGCACCAGCTTTGCAAGTTTGTAGATTGTGTTACGGATGTCGAGAGACAAACATCCCTCAATGGCAACCGGTAAGATAAACTGTAAAGTATGTGTAGCAATGATATTAAAGTCCACATTTTATGCAATGATATTAAAGTCCACTATGAACGTACGTGACACATTTTATGCCAATCGTGTGACTTCAAACCAGTAAGCTTTCCTTCTTTAGTAACACACGTTCGGAGCGAGTGCATTACGCCAGTGGGGGTCCGCAAAGATCGAATGGCCTCTTTTACTTTGCGTTCTTGGGCTCCTGTGAAAATCCATGGTGCTTTAGGGAGTTTTATCGATCCATCAGACGCTGTTTGCGGCCAATATTGCTCCATACGATCCACATTTCTAAGGTCAACTCTGGCTCCCAAAGTATCTTTCTTGCCGGTCAAATGGTCCCATAGTAGATTACCCACATTCTTGAATATGTGCATTGGATTGAGCAAGTGATTGATCACGAGTCGGGGCCAGTATGGTAACTCGTACCATAGAGATAGTCTCTTCATCCCTGGAGGCAATCCGTCATCGCACATCTCCTTCTGCTCTAACCATGCTTGTGCAGACATCCTTGGTGGCTCTCTTCCCAAAAAGCCGTCGCGTAACACATGATTCTCTGGAAGATACGCTTGATGACCTTCGTAGATTTGCTTCTTCAGTGAGGGTGCCCTACGTGCATTCAGTCTAGGTCCACATGTGACACATGCTCTGTATCCGCTTGTTTGAAGCCCTGCATGTATACACATGATAATAGATCAACTATGGGAAAAAACAAGATTTACAGTGTCTGAGTGAGGAGTGTCAATAGATCACCTGAGCATTCTGTTAGCCCGGGATAGTCATGCATGGTCCACATTAGAATACCTCTGATCAAAGCATTCCGTCGTCCTGTGTGTCGGCTCATATCCACCACCTCTATGCCAATCCACAATTGTTGTAGCTCTTCCAATAGTGGACGAAGATACACATCCATATTCCCCACTTTATATCGCCCTGGCACAATCAAGCTTAGCCATAGGTGCCCCTTCTTCGTAGTCAACCACGGGGGAATGTTGTAGTTGACGATGACAACGGGCCATACACTGTAAGATGTTGATCTTTGACCAAATGGATTTACGCCATCCATAGCCAGGCCTAAGCGCAAATTTCGAGCTTCCCTGGCAAAATCCGACCATGTTCCATCTATATGTTTCCAGGCTGCGCAATCTGCAGGAATTCGTAGCACACCATCCGAAGATTTATTCTCCTCATGCCATGATGCTAGGGCGGCCATGGACTTACATTCGAAGAAATGCTTGATGCGAGGAAGCAAAGGAAAATGTCGCAAAACCTTTTGTGGAAGTTTTGTCCCGTGGAGATCTACTCGATATCTTTCGGAATCACATTTCGGACACTTCTCCATGTCTGTGTATTCCCCTCTGAAAAGAATGCAGTCATTAGGACAAGCGTGGATAGAATTGTAATCCATCCCCAAGTTTCGCAAAATCTTTCTTGCTTCATCTCGGGAATCTGGCATCACATTGTCAGCTGGTAGTATGTGCTCTTTCAGCAATCTACACAACGTAAAAATATGATACAGTCGTGTAAAAATCTATCAGATCATTATACATTTAGAGTTCTATTAAAGTAAACTAATTGTAATAGATCACCTGAAAAGCGCTGTGACGCTAGTGTCACTCCATCCAAACTTTGCCTGCATGTTGAGAAGAACCAGGAGTGCTTTCAATCTAGACATACATGCTCCATTATACAATGACGTATCGGCTTCACTTTTCATATCATCATAGATAAGCCTTTCTGAATCCATGATCGTCTCGATCATTTCATCAATCTCGGGCTCAGACATTGCCTCGTTGGGAATGTGCTCTGCATGATCATCCCCCGAGCTCTCAGAGGCTACATCTTGTGGCCTCACATATGCTGCTTGACCAAAGCGCCTGCGAACACGTCTATTGGGTTGCAAGATTGCTGCTTGTTGGCCAGCGTCAGAGTCCGACGAGTTATAATTGGCAACAACTCGATCTATAATAGATGGATCGAACTCGCCAAATTCGCGAACGTGCTGCAAAGAAACACGTCTTGTCCGTCGCACAGCATGCTTGCATTGATTACAAGGACATAAGACCCTCGTTGAGAGATAGGTGTTTCGATTGGACGGTCCCACATCCTCGTCGCTACTCATAATGAGGATAAAAAACTTATAACCTGGACAACAAATTTAATATTCTATTGGCATTCTTCGTCTTATCTCTCTCTCTCTCTCTCTCTCTCTCTCTCTCTCTCTCTCTCTCTCTCTCTCTCTTTATCTCACATTCTCTAGTCATGTCCAATCCCCGCACACCTCGGTCTAGAGGTGCACGGAGATCAGAACCACCGGGTTATAATCTCGTCTTTATTGGTCAATACCTATATTTGTGGGTACAAGAAATCTACACACCCACGTCTACATGATACTGCATGTAGTGGACAAAATCCCTTTGCCTCTTCTCTAGCTGTAGCACTTCACTTCATCTTAACATCTTTTCACAGTAGATCTTTTCACTGTTCGTCTAACTCTAAACCCTAAACCGTAAGTAATTCTTGCGTGGACTCGATCTAACGTAAATAAGCGTAAATCTAAATAAACGTAAATCTAACTAAAAATAAAGCTAAATCTAATTTAACGTAAGTCTAATGACTAGAGGTTGTCTAAATGGTCATTGTGTCGGGGATGTAGTGACTCTTGCCGCCCTGAAGATCCACCTTCTTCCCTATCTTCTGAAGACATTTCACCAGTACTTTTGGATCGACGGAGCCCACCATGAGTGAAGACAGCAATACCCTATATTCCATTGAGGGCTTTCTTCACCCGCTTCATGCAGGCATCGCAGTCTATGGAGACCTAAATCTAATCTAATATAACGTAAATCTAAATCTAGCTTAAATAAACGTAAATCTAGTTAAAAATAAACCTAAATCTAATTTAATGTAAGTCTACATATAACCTAATCTTTAACGTCTTTTAAGATAGTTTCCTACGACGTTATAACTCTCTTCTTCTTGTGTGTGTATGCGTGTGTGGATGTGTGTGCCAATAAAAAGAGATAAACGGTATAACCTTTCTATCACCCATGCCAAGTATGATAGATTGATTATGCCATTTCCCTCTTGAATAATAGGTCTTCAGTTCAACTCCTCGTCGGTTAGATCTTTAGGTCTTTTAATTTTAATTAGTTTCCTACGACGTTAAATTAGTTTCTCTCTCTTTCTCTTTCAATGTGTGTGCGTTTTTTTGGATCGTATGCATGTTTTCTCTCTCTTTTCCTCTCTCAATGTGTGCGTTTTTTGTTTATGCATGTTCTCTCTCTCTTTTCCTCTCTCAATGCGTGCGTTTTTTGTTTATGCATGCTCTCTCTCTCTTTTTCTCTCTCAATGTGTGTGCATTCTTTGTTTATGTATGTGTGTGTGCGTTTTTGTTTTTGTTTGTACTCTCTCTCTCTCTCACACACACACACAAAACACTGTGTGTGTGTGTATGTGTGTGTGTGAGAGAGAAAGAGAGGGAGAGAGAAAGAGGGGAAGGGAACATGAGAATGAGGAGAGGGAAGGAGCATACCTGGCTCTCTTTCCTCTCCTCGTGTGTGTGTGTGTGTGTGTGTGTGTGTGTGTGTGTGGAGAAGAAAAAGAGAGAGAAAGAGAGAGAGTGAGGGAGAGCGTTACCTGCTCTTTGCTTGAGGGCGTCGAAAAACTCAGATCTGAGATCTGAGTTTTTGGGCGCGCTCGGTTATTTTTTTTACCCTAGCCGGCGTCGCTATGAGCGTCGCTATAAGCGTCGCTATGAGCGTCGCAAATTTATTTGCGACGCTCATAGCGACGCTTATAGCGACGCTCATAGCGACGCCGGGAAATTTTTTTTTGAGCGTCGCTGTGTGAGCGTCGCTAATATGAAGAACCTCTTGTAGTGCTTTCCATACATATCCCCCCTTGGAAAGAACATGGCAAGATTAGGAGTACCTGAAAGGTAACGAAGTATGCGCTTCACAGCCTGCCAATGATGCATACCTGGGCTGTGCATAAATCTGCTTACTTGTGAAACCCCAAATTGAATGTCTGGACGAGTGTTGCCTGCCAAATATATCAAGCAACCAACCGCTGCTGCATAAGTATGTACATCAAAAGGTTCTCCAGCATCGTGCATGCTCAACTTTGATCCAGTTTCTACGGGTGTAGAGATTGGCTTACAATTTTGCATACCAAACTTGTCCAAAATTTTATGCAAATATTTTGCCTACAACATGTATATGCCATCCTCTGATTGCACAAACTGAATACCCAAGTAATAATGTAGCAAACCAAGATCAGACATCTCAAAGGTTTTTCTAAAAGCATCTTTAAACGCTTCAATTTCATCTGCAGTATTGCCTGTAAGAAGCATATCATCCACATAAAGTGTCAGCATAATGAGAACTCCATCTCTCTTTTTGACATACAAAGTACTTTCTGTTGGACTATTCTGAAATCCCTGGCCAATCAAATAAGTATGTATCTTCTCATACCATGCTCTTGGAGCCTGTTTGAGACCATACAAAGCTTTACGCAATCTACATACCTTTTGCTCTTGACCTTTTACAACAAAACCACTTGGTTGACTTACATAAACTTCTTCCTGCAAATCACCATTCAAAAAAGCAGTTTTGATATCCAACTGATGCACTTTCCAACCATGATGAGCAGCAATTGCAACTAGTGATCTAACTGTGGACGCACGAGAAGTAGGAGCAAAGGTTTCATCATAATCTATGCCTTTCTGTTGCGCATAGCCTTTTGCCACAAGCCTTGCTTTGTACCTGTCAACAGTACCATCTTGTTTCCTTTTTACCTTAAAAACCCACTTTGTACCAATAGGCTTTTTACCTGTAGGCAAGTCCACTAGATCCCATGTATGATTCTTATGAATAGAATCAATTTCTTGCTGCATAGCATCTTTCCACTGAACACACTCTAAAGCTTGATCAAATGAATCAGGCTCATCTGCATCACAAAGAGTGCTAAAGCAAGCCAAATCTACTTGCTCTCTGCCAAAAGTAGTACCAGCACGTGTTTTTCGTGGCAACGGTTCATCCAACTTGCTATCCTGCAAAGTTTTCTGAACCCATTTAGGCAAGGTTCTTTCTTCCCTGAGAAATTCTTGCTCTTCACGCACAATTTCCTCTACATCATGAGGTGTCACATGCTGATCAAAAAATTGATCAAGATTATCAACCTGTTGTGATTCTTGATTCTCCACAAAAGAAGGAAGCAAACCTTCAAATACATCATGTGTCTGCATATGAGGTACATCAAAAGCAACCATAGGTTGAGCAGTAGTTTCTGCAAAAATTACATCACGACTTTCAAAAATCTTGTTTGTAGCGGGATTGTAAAGTCTATAACCTTTACTTCCACTACTGTACCCCACAAATATACATTTGATTGCCTTATCATCAAGCTTCCCACGTAACTGCTGAGGGATGTGAGCATAAGCAAGACAACCAAAAACACGAAGATAACTGACTGAAGGTTTTTTGTCATACCAAGCTTCATATGCAGTAATGGTCTTCAAGGCATGAGTAGGACACCTGTTCAAAACATGTGCTGCACAAGCAACTGCCTCCATCCATAGCTTATGAGGCAAACTCTTAGCCTTGAGCATACATCTAGCCGTCTCCATTAAAGACCTGTTCTTCCTTTCTGCAACACCATTCTGTTGTGGTGTGTATGGCATAGTGCATTGGTGTTTAATGCCTTTCTTTCCCAAAAAATCCTTAAATGCACCTGACATGTATTCACCTCCTCGATCGGTACGAAGAGTCTGTACTTTGCAACCTATTTCATTTTCAACCATGGCGACATAATGTTGAAAAACTGCAAACACATCTGACTTTGCTTTGAGTGGATACACCCAACAAAACCTGGAAAAGTCATCAATGAAGGTCACAAAATAAAGGCTGTTTCCTATAGATGGCGTCCTCATAGGACCACATACATCACTGTGTACAAGCTGCAACTTTCGTGTCGCTCTAACTGAACCATCCTGCGAAAATGCAAATCTGTGCATCTTTCCAAGAATGCAACCTTCACATACATGTCTTGGTGGCATCTCCAATAAAGACAAATCATGCACCATATTATGACGTTGTAAAGTCATGAAACTGCCATAGCCAACATGCCCAAATCTAGCATGCCACAACTCAGTATCCTGCATGGCCTGAGTCTTTGTTTCTGCAATACATACCTGAATCTGCTTTTCATAACGAACTAGCACAAATAGTCCATTTTCCAGCGTACCTGTAGTGATAAGAGAATAACCATTCTCTCGATCTCGTACAACACATCTGTCATCCTCAAAAATGACCCGAAGACCATTTTTTGCAAGAGAGGATACAGACAACAAATTCTTCTTGATCCCTGGAACATATAAGACATCTGGCAAGCATAAATCTGAACCATCTGAAATGGTAATCAAAATCTTACCAATGCCTTTGATTGGATAAGAAGCATTATTTGCACATGTCACCTTCTTTCCTGCTGGAGCTGCATCCAATGAACAAAACAAATCCTTCCTTGAAGTAATATGCCTGGATGCACCACTATCAAAGTACCAAATCATTTGTGTCTTGTCAACACTGTAAGCAGAAAAATCTGAACATACTACAAAAGCATAAGAATCCTGCACAAAGTTTGCAGACTCTTCTTTAGCTGTAGAAGAATCACCAGAAGCTGAAACAACCAAACTTGACTCTTTCTTCTTTTCTTTAGCAATTCGCTTTTTACACTCACTAATGTAGTGACTAGGTTTCTTGCAGTAGTGACATTTACCTTTCTTCTTGGACTTGTCGGAATCACCTTTAGACTTCTCTGAAGATTGTCCTGCACTAGACTTGGAGTGATGAGCACTCTCTTTACCCTTGTTTTTGTTCTGTACAACAAGAGCATGATCCATACCATCCACCTGTAAAGACTTGTTCTTACGTGATTGATCCTCCTGCAATAGCAAAGCCACTAACTCTTCAAAATGAAGAGGCTCAGGATTAGCTCGCAAAGACAGAGTCAAAGAAGTCTGAAAAGTCAAATAAGATGGTGGTAGTGAATTGAGTGTTTTGGAAACCAAGTCCTTCTCTGGAATCACTTCATCAATGCTAAGCAATTGCTCTTTAAGGTCCCTGATTTTTGTAAGATGCTCGACGATATCGTCACCTTCGTCCATTTGTATTTTGTCAAGTTGTTTCTTCAAAAACTCTATTCTGGCAGCATTTCTTCCTCCAAACATAGCTTGCAGAGTGTTCCAAGCATCCTCATAAGTTCTGCAAGATCTGATATGTGGTGTGATTGTCCTCTTTATGGTTAAGGCAATCACAGCCATAGCCTGTGCATCTTTAGTATCCCATCTCTTTTGCTCTGGAGTGACTTGTGAGGGTCCTGCACCAACAGCTGCACCACGACCAGGCGTGGCAGGTGCAATGCTACCTGGACGAACTTCATCTCCAGATACATAATCCCACAATCCTTTACCAACCAAAACATTTTTGGCCATAAAAGACCAAAGAGAATAGTTGGTACCATCCAATTTGTCTTCGGATGTAACCGCACCAAAAATCTCTTTCTCTGTAGATTGAGCCGTACTGTAGATGCACACAAGAGAGCAAAAGAACCTCCAAGATATTCAAAAATCTCCTCTCCAATCCAAGCAAAACTCTACACAAAATCTCAGCACAAAGCTAAGACAAGCTGCTTTCCAAAAGAACTGTTTACTTGAAGAAAATCTGTCAAAAAGCACACCCTCTTGATCTAAACGCCTTCGAAAAGTAACTTCTGCTATGCTGCTCAGAACAAAATTCTGAGGGCTCGAACGGCTTCGAAAGGGGGGTAAAACCGCAGGTCACCTGTTCAGAATATTCCCGGAACGTCGAGAATGCTCCCACGAGCAAATTTTCCGAAAACTGCCTGAAAACTGCGATTGCGCGCGCAGACGCGAAAACGCAAGTAGAGGCTCTGGAAATCACCTCGCTCTGATACCAATTGTTGAAGATGATGAAACAGGAAACAGAAGGAAGACAGCAACTCAGAGTAGGAAGAAGATGGAGAAGGAGAAGACACAGAGCTTGTGTACGAGATCTCTGTAGCCTGTCTCTCTGTATTGGAATAATAATGTATACAAACTCAGAGCTACAAAGCTTATATGAAACCCTAAGAGATAAGGTGTCCTTTCACACCGGATGTCCAGGGGGAAAAACCCAGTGGGAGAAAAGTGCCCCTGGTGAAGCGCGTATACACACTAACACTACTACATGTCTACATTGTAGTCAAATTTGTGGATGACAGATGTACAGTTCATGATCTCAGTTCTGGTGATGAAATTGTTGCATCTGGCCTTTTGTGTCGTGGGTTGTATAAGATCACTTTGTATGACAAGTGTGGACAAAATTTTGCAAATGTTGTTGCAGATTCAAGGGCTATTTCAGATGCAAAACTTTGGCATGCACCTTTTGGTCATCCTAATCTTGCTAGTTTGCTGCATTTGCAAAAATCTGATATGGTTTCTTCTTTGCCGCCTCTTGAAGCACCTGTCAAACATGTTTGTGAAGCCTGTATTTCGGGTAAGATGCAACGTTCTAAATTTCCAAAGGATGGTTCAGTTCGGGCCACATGCAGGTTGCAGCTTGTGCATAGTGATATTTGTGGGCCCATGCAAACTCTGTCCTTGGGCAATTACCTGTACTTCGTGACTTTCATTGATGATTACTCCAGGCATGCATGGGTATTTCCACTTAAAGCGAAGTCCGAAGTTTTTATGTGCTTCAAACAATTTCTGGCTATGGCTGAAAATGTCTCGAAATGTACTATGGGCACCCTCCGTTCCGATCGAGGGGGGGAGTATATGTCTCATGAATTTAATGCATTTCTGGCTAGTCGTGGGATAAAACACCTATGTACAGTGCCTTATAGACCTCAGCAAAATGGTGTTGCTAAGAGGAAAAACAGGTCACTGACGGAAATGGCACGATGTATGGTCAAAAGTCAAGCTTTGCCGCATTTTTTTTGGCTTGAGGCCATCATGTGTGCCACTTATGTACTTAACAGGTGTCCTACGAAAACTTTGCAGTCTATTACTCTATATGAAGCATGGCATGATAGAAAGCCTTCTATTGAGCACATGCGTGTTTTTGACTGTTTGGCATATGCTTTGGTGCCACAAGGGCAGCGCAGAAATTGGATGATAAGGCTATCAAATGTATTTTTGTTGGTTATAGTGCTGAAAGCAAAGGTTACAGGTTGTATAATCCGCAAACAAAACGTATTCTGGTTTTTCGGGATGTAGTGTTTGTGGAAGATTCTGTTTAGCCCTTTCTGTCATGTACTAGAGACAGTAATGTAAGCTCACAGGACATTTATGACACTTTGTTGCCTCTTTTCAGTGGTGGAAATACGAATGTAAGTTCCAATGAGGCAAATTTACAGCCTATGGGGGTTTCTGAAAATGTTTTAGATCAGCCTATTACTGATGCAGATGTACATGATGTACTTGATGAGGAAAGGGGTGAAAATGAGCAGGCTAGAGGTATGCCAAAATGGCTGGTGCACACTTTGCGTGACAGTAAATTGGATGCACCTTTGTCTAGTCGTACTCGTTCAGGCTCTCGCCATGCATCATGATGCATCAGATTGTTATGCTTTGGCTGTGTCTAGCTTACATGATGTGGAGGAGCCTCTGTCTTTTGATGAAGCACAGAATTCAGAAAATTGGATGGCTGCCATGTAATCAGAATATGATGCACTTATAGAAAATGACACATGGACTTTATGTGATTTGCATCTTGGCAAAAAGGCCATTGGTATGAAGTGGGTTTACAAGTTGAAACGCAAGCCGGATGGTGAGATCGATCGCCATAAGGCTCGACTTGTTGCAAAAGGTTATGCACATCAAAAAGGCATAGATTATGAAGAGACTTTTTCTCCCACTTGTCGTATGACTAGTGTACGTTTTCTATGTGCATTGGCAGCTCATTTTGGTTGGGATGTACATCAATCAGACATTGTTACCGCTTTCTTGAATGGTGACATATTTGAGGAAGTTTATGTAACGCAACCTCGCAGTTTTTTCATAAAAGGACAAGAGGACAAAGTGTCCAGATGTAAGAAGGCTTTGTATGGGTTGAAGCAATCTCCTCGTGCTTGGTATGAGAAAGCTGACACTCATTTGGTTAAACGAGGCTTTCGTAACAGTCCAACAGAAAGCACATTGTATGTAAAGCGTGAGGGTGATGTACTTCTCATTGTGGTTCTTTATGTTGATGATTTGCTGATCACGTATTGGACCAAATGAGAGACATATTGCTGAATTTAAGGCTGATTTGAATGCTACTTTCAAGATGAAAGATTTGGGGCTATTGCATCATTACTTGGGTATACAGTTTAAGCAGTGTGATGGTGGTATTGCCTTGTGTCAGAAAAGTTACATAGAGACATTGCTATGTAAGTTTAGACTTGAGGATTGAAAACCTATTGCCACTCCCATGGAAACAGGTTTCAAGTTGAGTCTACATGATGTTGGCGATCTTGCTGATGTCACTCTTTACCAAACTGCTGTTGGCTGCCTCATTTATGTATGCAACACAAGGCCGGATATTCAGTTTGCAGTCTCACAGGTCAACAGATTTAGGCATAGCCCAGGGTCTAAGCATTGGCAGGCTGTCAAGAGGATTTTCTGCTACCTTAGTGGCACTTTACATCTTGGCTTGTTTTATCCCAAGGGGGGATCATTGCCGCCAGACTTACATGGTTTTTCGGACTTAGATTGGGTTGGTTGTTTTGACACACGAGTTTCCACACGTGGTTTTTGTTTCATGCTTGGCAGTTCATGTATATCATGGTTGAGCTGCAAGAAGCAACCTACTGTGGCCACTTCGAGTTGTGAGGCTGAGTACAGGGCAGTCTTCATAGCTACGATTGAGTGTGTATGGCTCAAACGCCTTATGGCTGATTTGGGTGTTGGACAGGACATTGCCAACACTATCTACACTGACAGTCAAAGCGCATTGGCAGTTGCGAGGAACCTAGTTTTTCATGCTCACACAAAGCACACGTAGGTGCATAACCACTATGTCAGAGAGAGGTTCTCAGCAGGAGAGATCAGCTTGGCTTATGTGCCAACAGAGGACAACCGTGCAGATCTTTTCACAAAGGCATTGTCTCGTGAGAAGCTTGAAGCTTTCCCCAAAGCTTTGGGCTTACTCCCCTTTGTGGACTGATCATGTCCTCGGGGCATGGCACTTCCCTTTACTCATGTTGGCAGCTCTTGTTCACCGCATCACTCCAGGGGGGATTTGTTACCATATACATGTGGTAGTGATGTGTGTGAACACACTAGGACCGCCGGGGCATTTTTTCCCTCTTTAGGAGGTTTTTTCCCCCGTGCATTGTATATACGCCAATCACTCTAGGGCTATCTATCTTTCCATTGCACACTAAGTAACACACTCTCTATTGTGTGCCTTGAGCTTCCTTCGTCTTCTCCAAGCTGTGTGTGTTTCTCTGCAACCCTAATTCCAACATTTGTTACCATATACATGTGGTAGTGATGTGTGTTTAGGAAAAAGTTTCAAAATATTAAAAAATTGTAAAATTAGCAAAGTTTAGGACACATAGAAAGTGAGAATGACTCCAACTCACAAGTTTGAGTAGGGGGACGAGATGGTAGAGGATGAGAAGATGGATCAGCAACATCCGTGGCTTTGGGTGGTGGAAGATCCGTAGATGGGGCTCCTCTAAACTGCACATTATGCAATTCTCTCTCTCTAGCAAGGACATGGCCTCTATCCATGTCGATCCACCAAGGGCAATGATGAGGCTCCCACTGCGAGAGTTGATGCATGGTCGTGGATACATGCATCCCTCACCACTCTCAATGTGTGTCCAAGAACGTGCAAGCACAGGTATCGCAACAATGTGATGCATAGTCAATAGGTGAGCAAAGTATCTACAAAAGCCAGCAAATAATTATTCTAAACTCAAACAAGAATCCATATGCAATATTAGTTAAAGCACATATTATGATACAAAAATAGTGAAATCATTATGTACTTGTAAACTAGTTGCTGAGAAGCCATGCGGCAATAGTCAATCCTCTTTAAGGCTTGTAACTCTACGTCCTTTGTTTTGTTTTCCAAAGCCACCTTTAAGGGAATAAGCTAGAATTTTCTTCCCTCCACCACAATCTCCATGTAGAACATATCCATGGTGCACGAGGGAGGAATATCAATCCCTCCAGGCACATCCACATAGTCGATAAGAAGCTTCTTAGATTTATCTAAGATCCTTTGCAAAGCTCCCTCTCGTTTTAGCCACCTTTCGATCAAGCATGCAAAAGAAAAATCAAACTTCTTACTAACTTTCACAAGTTCAATCAGAAACCATTTGCATCAAGATGCTCACCCTCGAAACTTGTGGTCTCCTTTCACCATGCAATAAGCAGCACGAGTGATCTTGCTTGCCTCTAGTAAGGACACCCATAAGTTTTTATTTTCTATGGAAGCATCATGTAGAGCAATCAAGTTAAGTTTCTCTAGAGTGGCCCAACTATCTTCCCCCCATTGAAGGCTCATCACACGATCAAACCAATCCTTCCCTAGACTTGGATCAACAATGTTAAGAATCTACCAAACAAGATCATGAGTCAATTAAAATTGCATCTTATTATGTATCAAAGAAAACATCAAGAGATGGTTATATACCTTCCCTACACGATTTGAATATTTATATAAAGATCATTCATTATCTTAGTCTCTTCTTTTTTCAAGTCCTCTTTAGAAAGCAATGATTTCTTGCTCTCTAGCTTAGTGTGTAGTTCTTTTGACATTTGAACCTTCAAAATAAAGTAATACTTTTCAAAACAAAAAGCTCCAAATAAAGCATACAAAAGCCTAGATCCAATGTCAAACACACTTACATAAAAAAGAAGCCTAGCTAGATATCTTCGTGTTGTGAGAGGATGCCATGGCTCCTCTCTCTTTGTGGTTCTCTTGCGCAGAGTGTCGATCAATTTTTTATCATTATCCGGTAATGCACGAAGGTAATCTTCATGATCTGGAGAGCAAATGTTTGCACAATTTACCAACTCATCTCGTAGATGAGAAGATCCTAAAGCATGGGTGTTCATACTGATGAAAATATTAATAAGTTAATCAACTTCAATCATATAAATTTTACCTTCAAACAAGAGTAAAGTCTCACTCACAAATTCATGCATTGCAAGCTCGTCAATAATGCTATTTTGGAAACCTTTGTGGGGTCGATGATAGTACACAAGACGCTACAATGCTTCTCCCCATTGTTGGAAAACATTTCTCTAATAACTGCTTGCCATGCTACCATCCTGTGATTGTCTTCCCACACATAGAACATTCTACCAAGGAGTGACTCTAATTGTGGCTACAATGCTAACTCCTCTTCATACTCTTTATTTATTTCTTTCCAAAGTGGGTCCCATGTGTCAACAATGTCATCTATTTTTAGAAATAAATAAGACTCCAAAATAACATTAAACATTCTAAAACAAAAGTAATATGTCAATACACAAAATTACTTTGAAATAACAATGATTACCGTTCAGCAATGTCTGTTCCTTGTGACATGTTTGCAGTGAAACTATAAAAGCACCTTTTTCCTTTATGTAACCTTCTCTGGCAAATGCAGCCTTCAAACCAGAAACATCCAATCTAAGGCCACGTACGCATACGAGCATATGGAATTATAAGTCGACATTAAGGAACTAGAGGGCACCCAAAACAACTAAAAACCCTTGTGGTTTTGAGAATGTCCTCTCCTCTATCCATATGCAAATGACTATCATCCACATCATCAACAACAGATGCCCCAACTTCAGGGGCAATATGAAATGGAACCAATTCTAAAGTTGCCTCTTGTCTAGCTATTTGAGCATGAACTTCATTCAATGACCCTAATCCAATGTCGGTACTCTCGCTCTCATCGCCAATAGCATCAATGTCATCGAAGTCCTCTGTGACTGCCACCACAGAGCTCACCTGATCACTGCATATAGGATCAAGAGACATAGCCTCTTTCCCCTTTTGACGAGAACAACTCCCAATTGCAGGATTACACAAAAGTTTTCAAACACAAGTAAAAATCCCTTCTAGCTATCATTGGTCTCAAAATAACATTTACTTAATCCATCATATTAAACTTTTATTAGTTTAGATTAAAACCAAGAACATGATTATCTATTTTCTTAACATTGAAGACTTGGTGCAAGTCCTTGTGATATTTGTAAGAACTAAGCAAATGAAAACAAGTAGGCTAGAGATACCCTGGCCATTTTGGATAAACAAGATTTTTTACAATATTTTAGATGTTTCATGAGAGCAGTAACTAGAGATTTTAACGAGCACAAACGTTAGTGTTATCCAAAGGCATGGATCATGTACACACAAAAGGATCAAAGGTTGAAGATTTCTTTATGGAACCTAGGTCTCTCTGACTTTCTAATGAAGATGTGAAGGAACCTCGAGCATCAAATGCTGCTACAGGTTGATTAGATACATGGGGGAAACTCGCATTATTAATTTGAATGCAGAAAACAGGCTTTTTAAATCTGGAGGCCTGGGTTTTGTTTACAAACAGACAACCAATTATGTGAGACCATGTCAATGTGGCATGGCAATGTGGTGTCAATCGACCAGTTTCATGAATTGTGGGATATGGTTGATGAGGGCACGGTAAGGAATATTTTGACTCTTTTTCCTGTGCATCTTTTTCTAAATGCAATCACCGATGGTTGCATCTTAAGTGCTGGCGACTATATACACCATGGACATTTTTAATCAGAGATAATGGGAAAATATTTCATGCTTGGTAGTGCTTCGAATTGATATGTATGTCACATATATCATGTGAGCTTAAATTGACAAGCTCTTGTCTAGAAGAAAATGGGAAGAATGTATGAGTATTTTTTATGAAATGCTAATGGAATCAATTCGGGCAGGTTTGTATGGGATTTGAAGCATGTCAATGAGCTAAACCAAGAGTCTTGCAATCTCTTTTTTTTTTTTTTGAGTAAATTCTTCAAAAAAATCATTAACATAAAAAAGGGCGGCAATGGGCATTCAGTGTCTAGAGAGTTCGGAATGCTGCTTGAACCAATTCATGCCGGCGGGAACTGGTTCGAGCAGCATTCTGAACTCTCTAGAAACTGAATGCCCATTGCCGGCTTTTTAATGTTGATTCTTTTCAAATTGTCACACTTGGCAGAGAGAAGACGACGAGGTGGCATATCGTTTGGTAGTCAGCCGTGGAAGGAAGAACCAACTCAGCAGAAGGACAGGGTGGTACTGCTCACTCAAATTTCACCTTGGCTTAACGTTGGCGAAACCTCCAAGAGTGAGGCCTAGACAAAATCAAGAAGTACACCTTCGGATGAATAAAACAAGAAAGAACCTCTGTGAAGATACTCAAGATAAGCCTTGCAATGAGCCTTTCAAAGAGGTCTTTAGAGAGTGATAGCGCCTTTATGGAGCTGTAAGCCTTGAAGAGAGTTACCTGAGATTGTTGGCGGCGTTCTGGAGCAGTTCGCCTCGAAGAGAGCTAGTTGGCGCCGTTCTGGAGCAGTGAGCTTTGCAGAGAGATCACTATCGGAGTGATGGCGCTGACCTGCAGCGCAAAAAACTCATGAATATGTCATTCTGTAGCATATTTTATAAAAAATACCAACCCACATGCTGCTCCTCAACCTGCTCAAAAGCTCAAGCTCAAAGGCCTGGTTCGGTGCTGCAACCGGCGCGTGGACTGGTTGCAGCGCCGGTTGCAGCACCGAACCAGGCCTTTGAGCTTGAGCTTTCGAGCAGGTTGAGGAGCAGCAGGCAGGCGTACGTTTTTGGCATGGCTCGTTAACTCACCTGCAACAGGCAGCGCCGCTGAGGTAGGTCCAAGCAGGCACCCGTAGCAAACTTGGGTAAGACCATTGCAGTGCCACTGAGTCAGGTCCAGGCAGCATTCTGGAGCAACAAGCCTTGAAGAGAGCTATTTGAAATTGTTGGCACCGTTCTGGAGTGGTTCACCTTGAAGAGAGCTAAATGGCGCCGTTTTGGAGCAGTTAGATTTGTAGAGAGATCACTAGAGAGCGATGTCGTGGACCTGCAGCGCAAAAAACTCCTGAGTATGTCGTTCTGTAGCATATTCTGCAACCAGTCCGTGCCGGTGCGGACTGGTTGCAGCACCGAACCATGCAATTGAGCTTGAGCTTTCGCGCAGGCTGAGGAGCAACAGGCGGGCGTACAATTTCTAGCATGGCTCGTTAACTCACCCGCAACAGGCAGGCCGCTGAGGCAGGTCTATTAGCAATAGGCGATATCACGCACCCGCAGAAGACTTGGATACGACTATTGCAGTGCCTTTGAGGCAGGTCCATGCAGCATTAGGTTCATTAGGATAGGATAACATAGAGGGATTCACACAAGAGCGGACGACCATTTAGGCAAGACGTAAAGCGCCCGGGCGAAGCTGTGGTAGAGCAAGAAAATACAAGACATCTTTTAGTGCAAGTTTTTTGAATTTTTACATTTTTAGGCAATATTTTTCTCAAATAATGACAAAAAAATACCATTAGATGCTATCAATTATTCTTGGCAATAATTTTAGACAAGAAAATACATCAAATGTTATTAAAAACTATTAAATGCTATTAAAATACCATTAAGTGAAAGAAAATACTGTTAAATGCTTTAAAATATTGGTTGTTTGCAATTATTATCACGTGTTAGGGAAATTTTATTTTTTTGCCCTTGATCTCGACACCCTTTTTGTGGCTGTCAAGAACGACTTCAAGACTCTGACAGCTACAACATTTCCAAGGATGATCTTCAAATACAAATCATTTTAAAATATTTTTTGTGCTCATGACCAAAGCAGATGCTGCCTATAATATTTATAACACAAAGAAATACATAAAAACGCTATATTCAATAACACTTACTATTGTGGCGAGTATCACCGTTATATCAGTTCTATTTCTCTGTATTTTCTGTTTATTCAGAAGCAATGAACAGACACATTACTGTCTACAGAACCCAGAGAGGTCAAAAGCTTGTTCTTCTATCCGAGAGTCGGTTCCAAGATATCAAGGTTGACACAATTAAACAACATTTTGATATTCAATATGTTGATTTCTCTCTCTATCCCCTTACATTGTCTGGAGATAATGGCCATCTTAAACGCAGAGAGAACAATGATGGTGACTTAATTTACACCCTAGACCACGAAGTTTCACAGTTTACAAGATTCTTATCACCTCTTGTTTATTGCCTAATGCTGATGGCTCAAAGGTTTCACTGATAGTGATCAAAGAAAAATTAGACGACCTGTGGCTTCCATGTGCGAGTGTCATTGACTTCATTAGAACCCTGCCCACTGCAAACTAATCTTGTTGTGGCTTTGAGTCAAGTTCAGAAAGTTGTGCAGGTGTCTGTGTCATTATGATGGGTATGTTGCTTTTGAGTTACCTCCACAAGTTGAAAACTCAAGTATGAATGGTATGGAGCAACATTTTGATGGTCATTCTTGGGTAGAATATGTGACTTGCATCAGTTATTTGTTCAAAGGTGTCGTGCAATTTAGCAGATGTTGTGGCTATCTACGACGTGTCAATCTTAATTGTAGTTATCATTTGAGAACAAAGCTTCCAAATGAAAGTCAGTGGCAGGGACGATTATTGCGAGCACCACAAAGCGGATTAATAGGAGAAGAATTTGGCAAGCTTGTGTTTCTCCATTGCCATCAGATGCCAAAATGTGTAAATGCTTGTGTTGCAATCATTTATTACTGTATCCCTATTAAAAAGGAGTTTGTTAGTAGATGTGTGATTCATCTGGTTATCACAAGCATCCACTGGCTGAGGGAAAAAGTAGAGCTACTGATAAAGTTATTTCCCAAGCTTTGCTTGCACGTGCAGCTTTAGATCCTTTGACTACAGCGAAACAATTAGAGAGAGCAACAATAGAAAAGATAGTAATGGATAGGCTCATGGGCCTAAGTTCCTCTAGCAATACTCCCTTGGCTGAAGATGAATTTGCCACGTTCCTTGACACAGTGACTCCACTCTCTAATAAGCTATCGTGTGCAACAGAGTTTGGAAACAACCAAAAAAGCCAAGGTTATCACTTCAATGGGATTTGAGTCCATATTGAAATTAAAGAGAAATAGCCGATACCCGTACCTACACAGTGTTCTTTCTCCAAGCCAGTTGGGAGCACATAAACAACCTCATGTTTTCAAAATGTCTACAATGGGTCCTGGTAGTGGGGTGGACTTGGTGAATTGTATGCATCCTGGAGGTAACTTGTAAGATATGTGGTACACTTTGACCACGTGCATAGAGTTGATGGATGGCCTACTATGTCAGCACATGTATATGATCCTTACGTTCGCAAACTTTTAACTTTTGCAATATGTGAATTTATAGTTGAAGATAAGCATGTACAGATTGAGTTTTGGAGAATGCTTAACAAGGTGGTGATGGATTTGGGATTCTAGAAACCCAAGGTTAGAGGTTTCATGGCAGATGAGGCTAATGCAAATTGGATTGCAATTCGTACGATTCACTTTGGTGGTGCAAATAAGAAAATTCCTGAAAAAGAAAGATCATGCGTGTTCCATTGGGAGCAAAGTATGGTTAGGCATACTTCAAAGTGTAGCCGTCCCTCTTACCAAGAAGAGCACAAACTTAAATGCTGAAAGTGGATGCATGCCTCCACAAAGAATGCTGCAAATGTTTGTAAAGAGGAGCTTAGACAATTTTGGCATGTTGGGCATGCCATTGAGTCAGAGATTCCATCATTAGAAACATGGTTGTCTTGGTGGGATGTAAGAGTTCCTCATTGGGGTGATATATTTGTTTGTCAAGATGCAGCAGGTGCTTTTGTGCCAAGAACCAATCTCGCAGAGGCAAAGCATGCTAGAATGCGTGCAGCTATTGGATACAAGTCTAGTATTAGTTTGTACGAAGCAACTTGTGCAGATATGGCTCTAGTTGTGTTGCAGAGTGTTAGATACAATGCATACCTTAAAGGGAGTAACACATGCACTAGACCAGTAGTGGCAGATTTGGCTGCAAGGTTTATAGGTCAGCAGGCTACTAGTGGGTCAGGTAAGAAGCTCATAGACCTAGCTAATTCTTCTTTGAGGGAGATGTGCATGCTAGTCCTGAGATGAACAGAGAATCAATGAGGGAAAAGAGTGTTCGAAGATCTAGACCAATATTTGTGGACCCTGATGAAATTCTAGAAGATGACAGTCATAGACTTGAGTATGTGACCGTCACAATGGCAAATGGGCTACCTAGGAGTACACATTAGCATGATTCCACAGCTCCCCTCATGTGGTTGGAGCAAAAAGTGTCTCGGACTTTGTGGGCAATTAGGCGTACTTATCCTGAGAGAAAAAATGACATGCTTTGGTGTTCTTGCAAATCATACTATAGCTACAAGATGTGGGAGGTTCATTAATGAAATTTCCCCTTCCGTGAGCCCACGAAGTTCCTGCACCAAGCTTTTGGGGTAGGCAAAAAAGGATCCAATCTCGGAGGCATTGTTGAGGGGTTTGTGTGGTTCTGCAACAGTAGTAACCCTCATACATGGAATGTGGATGACATGATTGTCGGTCCTCCTAGACCTGCACCTGGGACTTGGGTTGTGGATGAGGGCACTAATTTGCAGTCATCTGAGGTTGAAATGTTGTTGAACAATGGGTTTGTTCTTAAAGAAGCACATGCAAATGCTGAGTGCAGCCGCAATGTTAGAACATGTGGTAGCACACCAAGTTCATTTCATCCAAAATTTAGAGATGGAAAACTGGTTAGATGGAGATCAAAACTTACAAGAGATTTCATGATAGGATTGCACAGGGAAGAACTATGGCTGCCAAATTAATACGGGAGGTAATTGTGGTCCAGAATGTATCACATGTGTTTCATGTTAGTACAATTGGGTCAGTGGAGAAAGGTGTTACATATGCTGTCACACTTGCAGACTTCCCTCGATGCTCATGTAAGGATTTTCATAGGCGTGATAGCAAACGTGTTGCATATGTGCCTTGCAAGCACATCTACTTTGCGTTTTTTAGAATCTTGGGTCTGGACTCCATTGCTCATGAGTTTGTGCATCAATCTACACTTACAAAAGTAGAGCTATTTCAAGCTTTGGGAGGTTCTTGGATAGCATTGTCGGTGCTAGAGTTCATGTGTTGAATTTTTTTGGAAAATGTACGTGCCAAATTTTTGGTGGACTATTTTGGAGAGGATCACCTAGAATTATGCTATGTGTTGAGTATTATGTTTTATAAATGGTTTTAAAATCTAAATTTGTCTCCATCGATTCACAGATTTCGATTCACACATTTGTGGTACTAAAAATATTATGCATGGCATAAATATTATAATTCACAATTGTTTCTATTGTATCAATTTACCCTTGGACTTGCTCGGAATGTGACTTCGCTCGTTTTTTTTTTGTTCTCGATGATTAGAAATCCCGTCACCCACTGACTTCATTGACCACTTACCTTATTCTCTCTACATAAATGAAAAAGGGGCCTCACTCATGTAGTAGTGAGTACTCCACCCTCACACACTCTATCACTCTACACTCATTGCACACACACACCCGCACCCACACCATATAGCTTTTGCATTCGCATGCTCTTCAATATACATGGTAACAAATTCCCTTTGGGAGTGATGTTGGGAACTAGAGCTAGCACATAGAGCATATGGAATTGGCATGCCCTATGGACATGATCAATCCACAAAAAGAAGTAAGCCCAAAGCTTTGCAAAAAGCTTCAAACTTCTCACAAGGCAACGCCCACATATTTTCAAGGTTTTTTTTGCTGGTTATAAGCCAAGCTGATCTCTCCAGTTGAGATTCTCTTCCTGACATAGTGATCATGCACCTCAATGTACTTTGTGCAAACATGAAAGACTGGGTTCCTTGCAATTGTCAATGTGCTCTGACTGTTAATGTAAATGAGAGTGCCCAAATCCCAAATTATCCATTAGGCATTTGAGCCAGACACACTCAATCGTAGCTATAAAAGTTGCCATCATGTACTTAGCCTCACAACTAGAAGTGGTCATAGTAGCTTGCTTCTTGCTCAACCACCATGACATGCATGAACCATCGAGCATGAAACAAACAACACTCGTGTGTCATAGCAACTAGCCCAATCTGAGCCAGAAAAAGGAGACTGCATATGGCTCATAAAGATGAATCGAATGCAAACGGGTAGTGTAGGTCTTACCTCCAAACTATGTGGTTTGGAGTATTTAAACACTTTACAAATATGTGTCATCACTTTCTATTTGGAACTTTGTTGATGGCCTCATCTTTGATTCGTAATTTCCCTTGCTTTTTGGAATCTAAAGGGATTCAATGATGATGGTGCACATGTGGATGCACGTGGCTTTGAAATGGGTTTGGTGCATGCACATCATAGAGGTACAAAAAATGAAATAGGAGGGTCTTACCATGTCATTGAGACAAGGAGTGTCGATCTCGTTTGTTGTAGACATTTGCATAGAAGTGCTCACGGGTGCCATGTGGGAGCTTTGATGACTCAAATTGTTGCATACATTACAAGCATATCCAAAACCAATAATGTCATCACTATAGACGGGAATAAATAAATGGATCCATGAGAAGGAGGAATTTTAGCTTTTGACTTGTAGCTCAAATTGCTTGAATGCTTGATGTGCCAAGCAAGTAGCACCAATAAGCAAGAAAAGCTATGAGAATTTGGGCTTGACCAAGGAGCAATGGATGGTGTGAGAACTAGTGCTTGGTAAAGCAAAAGGAATAAGGTGTGAGGCCAAGGGATGTAAGAGCATGGCCTTGTAGGAGGCGAACCCAAAAAGGTACTTGAATGGAGGAGTGGCATTTGGATAAGGGTGAACTTGGCATGGTAACTTAAGCTTAAAGGTAAACCCCAATAATAAATAAAAGAAAATCAATAAGGCCAAATGGGATGGGCATGTTGACAATAGGCAGGATTGAGGGTGGGGTTGGTCAATTGATTGTAGTGGGCAATAGATGGTGCAAAACAAGGACTCTTCAAGGTCATGACAAGCGTGCGTGGAGCAAAGCTTAAGTGAGCCAAGGATTTGGATCATGTACACGAGTAGATGGGGCATGAGGTATGGTTGAAGGCGTTTTGGCAGGGTAGGAGGTATAGCTTGTTGATAAGCACTTGTAACTTGTGTAGAGTTCTTGAAGATGGGTGGGGCGGATGATGATGATAGTTAGGTAGTGAGCAAAAGAAGATTAGTGGCTACACGTGGTTTGTTGGTTGATGCTTCCAAAGGCTTTAAAAATGGATGATTTAATAAAAATCTCTTTTTTTATAAAATTGGTTTCCACCACTTGTGTGTGTGCACATGCACGTGCACGCACACGCGCACACACACAACTAAATCGAGTAGGCGCTTTCGTCCTCAAGGTCACACACTTAGAAAAAAGGGCACACTTTAATCAAAGCACCATTGTTTGATGCTTGGGCCAAATGTGGCATGGATGAGTGTGTTTGAAAGCTTGTGAAAGTTGAGCCTATGCACACACATACAGTTTTTAATTCATTCTCTCAAGCAAAGTGACTTGGCTTGAAGAAAGTGAAAAAAGCAAAGAGCAATGCACACACAATCAAGCAAGATGCAAAAATGCAATGAAATTATGATTGCAACCACAAGGGGAAGGAGGAATTTGAGTGGTCTAGAGGCGCATTGATTCTCTTAATATCCAAAGTAAAGGAACTTGGCTTAGAGAAAGTGGAAAAAGCAAAGAGCAATGCACACACGATCAAGCAAGATGCAAAATCTCAATGAAATTATGATTGCAACCACAAGGAGAAGGAGGAATTTGAGTGGTCTAGAGGTGCTCAGTTTCCTTGAATGCCTTGGTAGTGGCCCAAATGTCTTGAGATTTTACACATATCCAATGAGATGTAACTCAATTGAGCTTTAAAGCTGCAATCTAATGCTAATAATAATCTACTAGGATCATGAAGGTGATTAGAAAGTGCTAATCACCTTCACACACCATGTTTTGATAACACATGTAAGGGCTATGGCGGATACACCATTTTAGCATTAATGGTTGTGTTTGCACCATAGCAACAGATACTAGGTGGATTAGAGAGAGCTCAATACGTAAAGTAGAAACAAGAACTTGCTTGATGGATTGTAGAATGCTAGAGAGATTACCAGCTTTGGATAGTGGCCTTATGAAGGCTCAAGTTGGAGGAATGGAATTAACGAGTGGATGGATATGCACCGCATATATGGCAATGGAAAGGGTCATGTGAGCTACCACAAGCAGCGTGTGGCTATCAAGTGTGTAGCATGTGTTTATGGAATGAGTAGCATGTGTGAAGCTATAGGGTTCCATGGGAAAAGTGTGACTATGCACATAATAATGCATTCTTGTCTTTTAGGGATTATTTTCACTGTACCCCAACACACTGAATGGTTAGGAATGACTTCACCTACAACAATAAGTTGCTCATTGATGTTTTTGATTTCAACAAGAAAAATGTCTATTTCATCTTCCTCATGCATGCTTGGCGTTTAGGGATTTTTCTCAATGTACCCCAACACACAAGTGAATGATTGGAAATGACTTCACTTACAACAATAAGTTTCTCATCGATATCTTTGATTTTATTAGAAATGCTATTTTTGCCTCATTGTGATCTAAATACAATCCATCTAGAATGTCCCAATCTGTAGTAGCAAAACTATTAGAAACAAAAACATCCTCCATAGAACGTGGATCCACACAACGTGGGAGTACATCAAAACCTTTAACAATGTTTGACACACACTTGGAAACAAATACATGTTGCATCATGTAAGCCCACAATAAATATTTCTCTCAATCTAGTTTGTCACCAAAAGATAACATCTTGAAAACATCATTACTCTCAACCATAGTGAAAGACTCAACCTGATGTAGAAAATGCCTTTGAATAGAAATTAAAATAAAACTATTCGTGCTATACAACACAATCCATAGTAGACTATCAAGACCTGCTATGCAAAATTTTTATGTGAAAGAAACTTTGCACAAAAGGACGAAATTTCCTATGTAGTATCTCTAGTAGTGGAAATGAAGGTCAAATGAGCACGAATCAAAATGTTGAGAGCACCAAGCTCTACGAGTTCTTCCAAATTGTTTACCAACCTGTTGATGCTCACTATGCTCACCAAAATCAAAGAAAGTAAGCAAGGACTACTAGCAATGCTAGAAACTATGCCCAAGAGAATGCAATCTACATACCAATTGTTGGAGCTAGGGTGCATGAATTCACACACAAATCGAAGATGGAGAAGAAGCTCAGGCACACAATAGAGAATGCATTACTTGGTGTGCAAATACAAGATAAGACAACATATACAAATCAAGGGGTGAAGCCTCATAGTGAGAAACCTTTGTCACCATATACATGTGGTAGTGATGTGTGTGAACACAATAGGACTGCCGGGGCATTTTTCCCCTCTTTAGGAGGTTTTTCCCCCCGTGCAGTATATATACGCCCATCACTCTAGGGCTATCCATGTTGCCATTGCACACTAAGTAACACACTCTCTATTGTGTGCCTTGAGCTTCCTTCGTCTTCTCCAAGTTGTGTGCGTTTCTCTGCAACCCTAATTCCAACAATTGGTATTAGAGCAGGTCACGTCCTCCCTGGCTCAGTCGCTAGCTGCTCCAGCACACACTTGCTCACTTTCTCTGATTTTAGTGAGCATTGGCAAGCGTTTGCAGGTCGACAAATATTTTGGGAAAGCTCAAAGAGCATTTGCAGCTCAAAATCTCGATTGGGGCTCCTTTCGCCCTCTGTTTCCACTACAGGCAGTACTGCACAGGCTATTTCGTCATTTTGTGCAGAATTTCTATCAGTGCCATTTTCTGCATAACAGGTGCCTTATAGTCTTCTACGGTTTGTGCTATATAGCACAGGTTGTTCCCGCTCCGTTTCTCCTATTTTCAGGCAGTTTTCACATTAGGTGCAGCATTTACCATGGTTGGCAACATCAACACAGATGTGTTCAAGATGTTTGCTGCTGAGGACAGGTTGGATGGGGAAAACTACCCTATGTGGGCTTATATGATGCAACATGTTCTTGTGTCAAAGGGTGTCTGGAACATTGTGCAGTGCATTGATGTACGTCCTAGTTCTCAAGATGTAGGAGATGTTGAGGATGTTGCAGGTCTTGCTGCAAGGATTGCTGCTGTTAGAGTTGTTTTGCCTATGGTAAAACAAGCTCGTTGGGATGTTAAGGATGCGCAGGCTCATACATTAATTACATTGTCTATGAAGCGCACCATTGTTCCTCACATCCATTCAGCAAAATCTGCAAAACAGGCTTGGGATATTTTGGCTGATCTTTATGCAAGTCGCAATGAGACTAAAATTGCTTTGTTGCGTAAAGAGTTGGAGTCGAAGATTATGCATGAGGAAGATGATATGGACACTTTCCTTGCTAGTGTTAAGGATATCAATGAGCAACTTATTTCTGCAGGAGAAGTCATTTCAGACAGTTCCCTTGTGCAGATTGTTCTTGTTGCCTTACCAGATTCCTACTAGACTTTTGCTGGTACTTGGACACTGATGACCCAATGAAATCCTGAAGTTGTCAAGTTTGATGCATCATGCACATTGCTGTTGCAAGAGTCACTTTGTAGAAAAAACAGGACTAGGTAGCGTGCAGTTGAACAGGCTTTTATTGCCTTTCAAAGAAAGGGTGGTAACAGTAATGCAGCCACTTCTTTTGGTTCTGCTGCGAGTGGCAAAAATTCTGTTCCTAATGCTTTTGCTGGCAGCAATTCGTTTGGAAATTCTGGTGATAAGGGCAAAAAGAAGATGCGTTGCCATTATTGTAAAGCTAATGATCACTTGATCAAGTCGTGTCCTAAGTTGAAGGCCAAAGAGGCTAAGAAGAAAGAGGGTGGTTCCACTGTAAGTGCTGGCTCCACTACAAATGCAGCCATTGTTGAGTCTTCTGTGAAAGGAGACTGTGTTGCTGATGTTGATGCAGAATGGGCTTTTAGCGCAGAGTGCACTTACAATCCTGTTGTCCATGATGCATGCTTGTTAGTTGCTGCAGATTCACATGTGTGGTATTTCGACAGTGGTGCTACAAAGCACATTACCTCACATCGTGAATTGTTTACCTCTCTCGAGTCTGTCCCTCATGGGAATTCAGTCACTTGTGCCAACAACGCCTCTTATCCAGTTTAGGGAGTTGGAAAGATTGTGCTCACTATTGCTAATGGCAGTTCCTTCACACTTGTTGATGCACTTTATGTACCTGGGATCAAGAAGAATCTCTTATCTGTATCCGCACTTGCTAGACTTGGACTTGTAGTCAAATTTGTGGATGACAGATGTACAGTTCATGATCTCAGTTTTGGTGATAAAATTGTTGCATCTGGCCTTTTGTGCCGTGGGTTGTATAAGATCACTTTGTATGACAAGTGTGGACAAAATTTTGCAAATGCTGTTGCAGATTCAAGGGCTATTTCAGATGCAAAACTTTGGCATGCACCTTTTGGTCATCCTAATTTTGCTAGTTTGCTGCATTTGCAAAAATCTGATATGGTTGCTTCTTTGCCGCCTCTTGAAGCACCTGTCGAACATGTTTGTGAAGGCTGTATCTTGGGTAAGATGCAGCGTTTTAAATTTCCAAAGGATTTTTCAATTCGGGCCACATGCAGGTTGCAGCTTGTGCATAGTGATGTTTGTGGGCCCATGCAAACTCTGTCCTTGGGCAATTACCTGTACTTCGTGACTTTCATTGATGATTACTCCAGGTATGCATGGGTATTTCGGCTTAAAGCGAAGTCCGAAGTTTTTATGTGCTTCAAACAATTTTTGGCTATGGCTGAAAATGTCTCGAAATGTACTATGGGCACCCTCCGTTCCGATCGAGGGGGGGAGTATATGTCTCATGAATTTAATGCATTTCTGGCTAGTCGTGGGATAAAACACCAATGTACAGTGCCTTATACACCTCAGCAAAATGGTGTTGCTGAGACGAAGGTCACTGACGAAAATGGAACGATGTATGGTCAAAAGTCAAGCTTTGCCGCATTTTTTTTGGCTTGAGGCCATCATGTGTGCCACTTATGTACTTAACAGGTGTCCTACGAAAGCGTTGCAGTCTATTACTCCATATGAAGCATGGCATGATAGAAAGCCTTCTATTGAGCAGATGCGTGTTTTTGGCTGTTTGGCATATGCTTTCGCGCAGAAAATTGGATGATAAGGCTGTTGAAGGAGTACGATCGGAAGTGCGACGCAAGAGAGAGTGCGAGAAGAAGAGCACAACGATATGGTGAACTCGCTCTACTGTAATGTGTAGAGCATAGTGAGTTCTTATTAGGTTTTTACAAAAGAATATGTGTACATACCTGGCGGCCCCCCACTTACCTGGGCGACCACAGTGGGCTTTATACCCCAACAACCTCCCACTTAAAGTCCAATGTGGTACTTTAAGTGTGAGAGAAGCTACTATACAAGCTAATATACAAGAGATGTAGAGAAGTGATGTACTACCCTACACCTAACTGCTTGCGAAAATGCGCAAAGCTCCTTGAGGGAAGTCCTTTTGTAAGTAGATCAGCAGGATTTTCTGTGGTGTGAACTTTGACAAGCAGAAGTTGCTTATCCTCGAGCATTTCCCTGATGAAATGATACTTCACATCCACATGCTTTGTCTTTGAGTGATAAATTGGATTGCGAGCCAATTGTATAGCACTTTGACTATCACAATATAACACAGGCATCTCTTCTTTGATTCCCAAATCTGTTACTAGTCGATTAAGCCAAATTGATTCTTTGCATGCCTCTGATGCTGCAACATATTCAGCCTCTGTAGTAGACTGAGTAACACAATCTTGTAATCTAGAACGCCATGATACTGCTCTGCCAACCAATGTAAAGACATACCCTGACGTAGACCTTCGGTTGTCTAAGTCACCTGCATAATCTGAGTCTGTAAAACCCTTTACACTTAGCTTCTGACTCCCATAGCATATACGCATACTCTTTGTAGCTTTCAGGTATCTCAATATTCCTTTCACTGCCTCCCAATGTTTCTTGCCTGGGTTTGACATGTATCGACTTACTACTCCCACTGCAAATGCAATGTCTGGGTGAGTAGCAATCACTTCATACATCAAACTACCCACTGCAGACGCATATGGAATCTTATCCATTTCAGCCTGTTCTTCCTCAGACACAGGACAATCTTGTTTGCTAAGTAAGCATAATGGTAGAAAGTGCCAATTCATCCATTTCGCTCCATTCATCTTCGTCCATATCTTCTGGTTTTATCCCCTTGAGCTTTATAGGTTTTATCTGCTTCTTTTGTACCAACACGTGCCAAATCTGCTGCTTCCACAATGGGAAATTGGTTCCATCCAGCTTCTTGATATTGTAAAGAGCAGTGTCCTGTGATCCAGCCATAGCTACGCTTCACAGTAGTTTACTTTCCTGGGAAAATTTCGGCAGAGTTTCCCCTATAAACTGACCTCTGAACCAATATCAACCTGTCAAATGAACCAAGAAAGCTTCAGATTCTGCATAAATTTCGGCAGAGTCTCCTTTGTAAAATGGCTCTAGTGTACTAAAAAACAGACCAAAAAACAGCTCAAAAACACTGTCTCTTTGACACTGTAAGTTGTGGGTAAACCTGTCCTGCACCTGTACTGTCTCTGACTGTCCTGTAATCATAGACTGCGACAATGCCTCAACGACAATAAAGCAAAGATGCAATCCCAACTGTCTAACTCACAGTCAATACATCCTAGCTGCCTATCTAAGGGTGCTCGATGGATCGCTCCAAGACCTGTATCACCGAAAGGATCTCAACATTCGAGAATCCCCCAGCTCAATAAAACCTCACTCGACCCTCAACAAAGGCTGCAGTGAATCTGACAGTACATAGACTTCACACAAAGTCATACATCCACAAATTTCCCACTGTATGCTGTAACCGCTGCGGCGGTTGTTGCTGCGTGACTCACAGCCAGCAAACCCTCAACAGACATACATCATCTCTGACAATACATCCCATGTGGAAGTACCTGCAATGTCAGGATGAAATCTGGAATATCAAGCACCAAACACAAGCTACCTGATGAACTAGTGGATGTCGCCTACAGTCTGTGTGTAGATGCGCCCGTGTTGTATGTGACACGCCTCCAAGAACTGTGAGCCGTCCTTCGATGTGTAGACAACCACAAATCAGCACTCTGGGAGTGTCGATATCCTCAGCACCTGCAGTCGTAGGCTGAAAACCCCAAATTTGCAGAGTCGGATCTGCACCTGTCGAGACCACGTAGTCGAAAATGGCCTGTGCAGACCTTTGTCGAAGCCGAACGGTGGCCGAGATGACCTCAGAATGAAATTCTGACAACACCAAGCCCTTCGAGCTTTCCCACGAGATTTGGGGCCGTGTCTTCGCCTGTCAAATTTCACTCCAATCTGAGCTGGTGACTCTAGCCTCCTGCGGTGCTGCCCCGAGCCTCGATCTGAGCTCTGATACCAGTTGAAGGAGTACGAGCGGAAGTGCGACGCGAGAGAGAGTGCGAGAAGAAGAGCACGACGATATGGTGAACTCGCTCTACTGTAATGTGTAGAGCATAGTGAGTTCTTATTATGTTTTTACAAAAGAATATGTGTACATACCTGGCGGCCCGCCCACTTACCTGAACGACATAATTGGGCTTTATACCCCAACAAAGGCTGTCAAATGTATTTTTGTTGGTTATAATGCTGAAAGCAAAGGTTACAGGTTATGTCATCCGCAAACAAAACGTATTCTGGTTTCACGGGATGTAGTGTTTGTGGAAGATTCGGTTCAGCCCTTGCTGTCATGTATTAGAGACAGTAATGTAAGCTCACAGGACATTTATGACACTCTGTTGCCTCTTTTTAGTGGTGGAAATACGAATGTAACTTCCAATGAGGCAAATGTACAGCCTATGGGGGTTTCTGAAAATGTTTTAGATCATCCTATTATTGATGCAGATGTACATGATGTACTTCATGAGGAAAGGGATGAAAATGAGCAGGCTAGAGGTGTGCCAAAATGGCTGGTGCACACTTTGTGTGACAGTAAATTGGATGCACCTTTGTCTAGTCGTACTCGTTCACGCTCTCGCCATGCATCTTATGCATCAGATTTTTATGCTTTGGCTGTGTCTAGTTTACATGATGTTGAGGAGCCTCTGTCTTTTATGAAGCACAGAATTCAAAAAATTGGATGGCTGCCATGCAATCAGAATATGATGCACTCATAGAAAATGACACGTGGACTTTATGTGATTTGCCTCCTGGCAAAAAGGCCATTGGTACGAAGTGGGTTTACAAGTTGAAATGCAAGCCGAATGGTGAGATCGATCGCCATAAGGCTCGACTTGTTGCAAAGGGTTATGCACAACAAAAAAGGCATAGATTATGAAGAGACTTTTGCTCCCACTTGTCGTATGACTACTGTGCGTTTTCTATGTGCATTGGCAGCTCATTTTGGTTGGGATGTACATCAATCAGACATTGTTACTGCTTTCTTGAATGGTGACATATTTGAGGAAGTTTATGTTATGCAGCCTCGCGGTTTTGTCATAAAAGGACAAGAGGACAAAGTGTGCAGATGTAAGAAGGCTTTGTATGGGTTGAAGCAATCTCCTCGTGCTTGGTATGAGAAATCTGACACTCATTTGGTTAAACGAGGCTTTCGTAACAGTCCAACAGAAAGCACATTGTATGTAAAGCGTGAGGGTGATGTACTTCTCATTGTGGTTCTTTATGTTGATGATTTGCTGATCACTGAACCAAATGAGAGACATATTGCTGAATTTAAAGCTGATTTGAATGCTACTTTCAAGATGAAAGATTTGGGGCTGTTGCATGATTACTTGGGTATACAGTTTAAGCAGTGTGATGGTGGTATTGCTTTGTGTCAGAAAAGTTACATAGAAACATTGCTATGTAAGTTTGGACTTGAGGATTGCAAACCTATTGCCACTCCCATGGAAACAGGGTTGAAGTTGAGTCTATATGATGCTGGCGATCCTGCTGATGTCACTCTTTACCAAACCGTTGTTGGCTACCTCATTTATGTATGCAACACGAGGCCGGATATTCAGTTTGCAGTCTCACAGGTCAGCAGATTTATGCATAGCCCAGGGTCTAAGCATTGGCAGGCTGTCAAAAGGATTTTACCTAAGTGGCACTTTACATCTTGGCTTGTTTTATCCCAAGGGGGGATCATTACCGCCAGACTTACATGCTTTTTCGGACTCAGATTGGGCTGGATGTTTTGACACGCGAGTGTCCACAAGTGGTTTTTGTTTCATGCTTTGCAGTTCATGAATATAATGGTTGAGCAAGAAGCAACCTACTGTGGCCACTTCGAGTTGTGAGGCTCAGTACAGGGCAATCTTCACAGCTACGGTTGAGTGTGTATGGCTCAGACGCCTTATGGGCTGATTTGGGTGTTGGACAGGACATTGCCAACACTATCTACACTGACAGTCAAAGCGCATAGGCAGTTGCGAGGAACCCAGTTTTTCATGCTCACACAAAGCACATTGAGGTGCATTACCACTATGTCAGGGAGAGGCTCTCAGCAGGAGAGATCAGCTTGGCTGATGTGCCAACAGAGGACAACCTTGCAGATCTTTTCACAAAGGCATTGTCTCGTGAGAAGCTTGAAGCTTTTCGCAAAGCTTTGGGCTTACTCCCCTTTGTGGACTGATTATGTCCTCAGGGCATGGCACTTCACTTTACTCATGTGCCAGCTCTCGTTCACCGCATCACTCCAAGGGGGACTTGTTACCATGTACATGTGGTAGTGATGTGTGTGAACACACTAGGACCGCCGGGGCATTTTTTCCCTCTTTAGGAGGTTTTTTCCCCCGTGCAGTATATATACGCCCATCACTCTAGGGCTATCCATCTTTCCATTGCGCACTAAGTAACACACTCTCTATTGTGTGCCTTGAGCTTCCTTCGTCTTCTCCAAGCTGTGTGTGTTTCTCTACAACCCTAATTCGGCTTGCAAGGCAGGATTGCTCATAACTTGTTGCAACCTAGTAACAAGATAGTTCACAAACATTGGGGTAGTAGCACCTTCACGTGCAAAATCAAAGTTGTCAACATTCATTCTACTCTCTTTATTATTGTCATCCATGCTAACTAAACTTATGTATATGCTACTTTGTGCTTTGGTACCCTCAAAAACCTTAGTTGCTACTCTTGTTTACCTTTGAAAATTAGCTCTCAAGCAACCACACCCATGGTTTAGAGATTGTTTATTGCAAAGATTAGTGGAGAGGGTCTAACATTGCTCGGTTGATTATGGCTCCTTGTTGAGCTTTCTAGTAGCTCAATAATGGTTAAGCCGAAGTCATGCCCCAAAAGACTCCATTATTAAGTCTTTAGTTCCCTACGGTGTACCTTGAACAAAGTCCTTTTCAACCAAGTTAATAGATCCCTATCCCACTTACCCTCTTGCAATGAACAGGTCCAACTTTTCATGGACAACTTAAGGACGTCTCTTCTAAGCAAGAAAAGAGAAACAAATAGCTCTGATACCAATGTAATGGAACATGGCTATAATATTGTTTGTAGCGGAAATTGAAATTATAATAGTGAGCATTTCCTTTAAGGAAATTCTTAAAGAGCATAAGAAAAGTAATTGATCAAAGGTAGCAAAATGAACATTACACCTAATTAGCTTGGCATGAACAATAATTGTAAAAGAGAGAGAGGAAGGGATAGAGAAATTGACAACAGTTGAGGACCGGATTTATGTTGAGCCGGTCCATCCTCCAAAAGGATTTTGTATTATAGATTCCCCCATAAACAGAGACTTGGTACAATACAAGATTGTGTTCCTTGAGACCTCGTTGGTGCAATGAAGACGGTAGACTTCATACACCAAAATTATGCAAAAGCATTAACATATCCTCGGCCTCAATCCCAAGACCTCAAATACCTTCAAAGGTGGAGAGAGCTAGGCAAAGAGTGAGGGAAGGGAAGAGGAAGAAGAAGTAACATATGAGAAAGAAATAGATTCCTCTCTTGTATTACTCTTGTAGCTTAGCATAGCATAGTAGCATAGTAATGGAGATGAAGAAGATGGTACGCTTGCACTTTAGAGCATGGCTCTTGGTTGGATTTGCATTGCATAGCCAAGAGTTGTTGGTGTAGGCTCTCAACTTCTCAAGCTTGGAGAAAGAGATGGAGTTCTTGCACAACACACTATGAGAATGAGAGTGTGATAGAGAGAGTATATGGTCAAGCACACCCCCTATGAGGTCCAATCATTTTCAGGCATGATCTAGAACAGGGGGTCGACCAAATCCTAGCCAATCACATGCTTTGTGCATGTCAAGCAACAAGGGTAGCATTAGGACAAGTATCCTTCTTGCCCCTTTGAGAGAGAGGGCTTGAATAATGCTTGAAAAATAAATTAAACAAAGTAACTTTTCATTGAACCCCTTTAGAGGACAACCAATAGGCTTTAGGCACTACATCCGGGCATCTTGTGTAGGTGCTTGACATGTGTCTTTATTACCTCTTGAGTGTTGGGCTTGCCTTGAGAGAGAGAGAGAGAGAGAGAGAGAGAGAGAGAGAGAGAGAGAGAGAGAGAGAGTGTTCTCTCTCTCATTACCCTAGCTTTAGGATTTGCCCCCTCCTTTGTAGGGATCATGTTGACTTTGGAACACCACAAGCCCCTCAAGCACCTCAAGCACCTTAGTCATAAAGCATGATAAGCACCTCAAGCACCTTAGTCATACAAGCACCTCAATCACCTTAGTCATCAAGCACGACAAACACCTCAAGCACCTTAGTCAGCTCAAGCACGACAAACACCTCAAGCACATGGTTAGCTTGTTAAAGGTCTAAAATATCCTAAGGTCCTAGGTCTAAGGACTTCTAACATTAACCTTTGGAGGTCTTCAATGAAGCTAACCCTAATTCTTTTAAGCTCCATTATGTGGTCATTACTCTTTGATAGGTCATCTCCCTTTTGGACCTATTGCCTTCTCTCCCTTTGGTCCCGTGCTGAGATAGACTTAAAAGCACATGTCTATATAACATGATTCTAAGCATGCACACTACTCAAATTTGTGCACAATAAAAAGAGAGATTTAGTCTTATAAGAGAAAAACATTGATC
Organism: Adiantum capillus-veneris; assembly: GCF_014529385.1. NCBI lineage: Eukaryota > Viridiplantae > Streptophyta > Polypodiopsida > Polypodiales > Pteridaceae > Adiantum > Adiantum capillus-veneris. The sequence goes on from NC_140931.1 coordinate 162,967,813, forward strand.
ATTAGAAAAAAAAACATTTACATTTGCTTACTCTAGTGTAGCATTGTAAGCATTGATAAGGTTCATACTATCCTTAAGTGTGTTCCTTGCATCCATCTAGCATCTCCAAAAAGATAATTTTTGAATGTAGTAAGATATCATTGGATAATCTTACCATGTTGTAGTACCTTGTCCTCATGTCGAAAGATAGCTAGCACCTCTTCTTGATCTTCGATTTCTGGGGGGTCTTCAATAATTGGATTTGTTTGTGGATCTCCTTTGTAAGGCTTGAGTAGGCTCACATGAAAAGCATTGTGTATGAGCTAATGATTGGGCAACTTGAGTTGATAGGCTATCTCATTGATTGGCTTTAAAATTTGAAAAGGACCATAGTATCTTTTTGCTAATTTAGCATAATACTTTTGATAGCCCATAGGATTTTTGCCTATAGTTTGCCTCAATCAAGCCTTGGGAAATTTTAGTAAGACCCAATCATTTTCTTTGAATGTTAAGGCCCTTCTGTGCTTATTAGCAGGAGGCTTTTGTCTTTGTTCGGATATGGATATAGTCTTCTTAATCTTTTGGAAACGTTCTTGTAGGTCTCGGCTATACTCATCGGCAGCGAAGATCTTCCCATGTACCTTAAGTAGAAAGGGACTTTTAGGTCTTCCCTCAATGATTTCAAAAGGTGCCTTTTCCTGTAGTAGTATGAACGATGTTATTGTACGCATACTCTACAAGTGGTAGATACTTCTCCCATTGTGAGCATTGATCTACTTCTATAGCATAAGTCTTTAGTAGATCAAGAATCATAAGGTTAGCTATCTCACTTTGGCCATCTGTTTGTGGGTGATAGGCTGAAGAGAAATTCAACCTTGTACCTAGATTTTCAAAGAGACCTTCCCAAAAATTAATGGTCATTCTAGAATCTCTATCTGACACGATGGATATTGGCAATTCATGGTGTCGAAAATCTGGGATATAAAGAGGGTTGCCATTTGGTATGCCTTAAAATAGTCTCTTTGACAGGAATAAAGTGTGCTTGCTTGCTAAACCTGTCGACTATTGTCTATATTCCTGTATTCCCATGGATAGAATTGGGTAATCCAAAGATAAAATCCATGGATATACTCTCCCAGGGCAAATTAGGGATTGGCAATGGTTGGAGTAATCCAGGTTGCAGGTTACTTCCCTCTATCATACTTTGTCTGTTGGCATACCACACATTTGGAACATACTCTTGTATGTCCACTTTCATGGTGGGCCAATAAAAATATGTCTCTACTCCTCAAAGAGTAGGTTGAATCCCTCTATGCCCCGCATAGGGATGAGCATGGGATTCATACATCACTTTCTCATGAAAGGAATGAGTAACACATAGCCTATTGCCATGGAGAAGATAACTATCCTCCTAAAAGTTAAATGGTTCCTCTTTCTTCCCTAAGGCAAGGGATAACATTATATCCCTAAAATCAAGGTCATTAGCATACTCATCTATTATGGAAGATAGATCATTGTGAGTTGCTATAGACACCGCATTTGCCCTTGGTCATCGTGATAGTGCATCCACCACTTAATTATGTTTACCAACAATATGCAGATGAGAGCAGGGATCTTTATCTGGAAACCAACCATAAGTACAATTAATTAGAACTAATTTGTACTAAAATGGGTGACAGGTATCCAAGCAATCCCCACTACTTGTTATTGCTGTCACATCCCAGACCCCAACCATACTCCTATACATAGATTATATTTTCTTTAGCATGTCTATGTAAGTAGGGTCTATTACGGTCTTTGAACATTTTTATGGATTTGAATGGTTTGGAAATATGGTCCCTAATTGCTATTATGAAAATTGAATTGCGAAAAGAAATTTGCCCACCTCATTTGTTTGTCAAAAATCTTGGTTTGTGTCATGAAGTACTTGAGACTTTGGTGGTCCGTTCATAAGATGAATGAAGTCCCCAATAGATATTGTTTTCATGTGTCTAGGGCATGTAGAACAGCTAGTAGCTCTTTTTCATATATGCCCTACACTCGTTCCTCGGTATTGAGTCTTCGACTTTCATATGCTATGGCATTCCCTTCTTGGAGCAAGACTGTTCCAAGGCAATCTCCACAAGCATCAAATTGGACCTCAAATGGCTTTGAGATGTCTGATAATGTAAGCATTGGTTGGGAGGTAAGCTTTTCTTTAGCTTATTAAAAGCATTTTGCTCTTTAGCGGTCCATGCATACGTAACGTTCTTTTTTATTAAGTCATGTAATGGTCCTGTTTTTTGAGAGAATTTTTCTATGAAGCATCTATAGTATGCGCACATACCAATAAAGCTTCGTAGCTCATGTAGATTCCTTGGGTTAGGCCATCCTTTTATTACCTCTAACTTTGATGGATCCATACGGATACCATCTTGAGAGATAATGTGACCTAAGTATAGAATCTATTGAAGGAAAAATTCATTCTTCTTTTGGTTAATGAAAAGTTTATTCTCCCTCAACGCTTGAAAGATTACCTGGAGATGTTGCTTATGCTCCTTAAGATAATTGGAGTAGATGATGATATCATCAAAGAACTGTCATAAAATCTAATATCTAGCTATTCAAATGATTTTCTCATATTAAACTAACCACTTAATGTGGGATAATAATGGGAACAAGAGTTAGAATATAGATATGTGCCTCTAGACCTATCTCAACAGGGGACCAAAAGGGGAAATGGTTGCATCTCAATAGGGGTCCAAAAGGAGACGGTCTACCAAAGAGCAATGTGCAATAAGTGCTTCTAGACTCATCTCAGCAGGGGACCAAGAGGAGAGATGGTTACATCTCATAGGGGTCCAAAAGGAGGTAGTCCATCAAAGAGCAACGTGCATCTAATGGAGCTTAAAAGACCTTAGGGTTAGCTTTATTAAAGACCTCCAAAGGTTAGTGTTAAAAGTCCTAGACCTTAGGCAAGCTAGGGCTGTGCTTGAGGTGGGAACCCGCCGACCCAAGCTTGAGGTGCTTGTCATGCTTGATGAGTAAGGTGCTTGAGGTGCTTGCTGACTAAGGTGCTTGAGGTGCTTGTCATGCTTTTCTCAAAGAGGTAAGGAGGACACTTGTCCTAATGTTGCCCATGTTGTTTGAGCTGCATTATGCATGTGATTGCTAGGCTTAGAGAGGTCCAATGAGCTTCAATCTTGAGCTACAAGGTGCTTGCTGACTAAGGTGCTTGAGGTTCTTGTCATGCTTTTCTCAAAGAGGTAAGGAGGACACTTGTCCTAATGCTACCCATGTTGTTTGAGCTGCATTATGCATGTGATTGCTAGGCTTAGAGAGGTCCAATGAGCTTCAATCTTGAGCTACAAGGAGCGGTCAACCAAAGCAAGCAAGGGGTGTGCTTTGGGGTATACACTCTCTCACACACGCATTTTTCACACATTCTCACTCGGTGAAAGTGGAAGAACTCCATCTCCTTCTCCAAGCTTGTTGAGAAGTTGAGAGCCTACACCAACGCTCTTGGCTATGGAATGCAAATCCAACCAAGAGCCATGCTTCAATGCTTATGCTTACCATCTTCTCCATCTTCATTACTATGCTATTATGTATGCTAGCAAGAAGAGTGATGATAAGTGAGAAACTATTTCTTTCTCCTATGAATGTTTCTTCTCCCTCATTCCTTGCTAGCTCTCTCCACCTTCAAAGGCGTTTGAGGCCTTGGGACTGAGGCTGGGGATGGTTAATGCTTTTACAAAGTTTATTTTATGCTCGTGACACATGAAGCTTTCCATCTTTATAGCATCACCAAGGTCACAAGGACACAAAAGATTGTATTATACCAAGTCTCTCTTTATGGGAGAATCTATAATACAAAAGCCTATTGGAGGGGGGACCGGCTCCACATGAATCCGGTCCTCAACTGTTGTCAAGTTCTCTAATTCTCTCTCTCTCTCTCTCTCTCTCTCTCTCTCTCGCAAAAGTATTGTTCATGCCAAGTTAATTAAGTATAATGGTTATGTTGCTACCGCTAATTAAGTTCACCCTGTATGTTCTCAAATTAGTCTCATAAAAATGCTCACTCTAATTCTCTTCATTCCACTATTCTCAAAGTTCATGGCCATTTCCATTACATTGGTATCGGAGTGAATGTTTTCTCTTTTCTTACTTAAGAAGAGAGGTCCTTAAGTTGTCCATGAAAGGTTGGGCCTGTTCATTGCAATAGGGTAAGTGGGATAGGGATCTATTAGCTTGGCTGAGAAGGACTTAATTCGAGGTATACCATTGGGACTATAATCTTAATAATGGAGTCTCTCAGGGCTTGCCTTTGGATTAACCGTAATTGAGCTAGGGTAAAGGATCCAGTTGTAACACAGGTGCCTTTTAAACGTTATACACGCTGTCGTGCAGTGACACGTACATAGTGGGAACGCATGCTACAAGATCTATCTTGTATTTCTTTAGATACATAATTATATTTCCTATAGTGTACATATGCATATTTAAGTATAATAATAAGCCTTCTATCTCATCCTATTATTTTTCTCAAGGGTAACATATCCTTACTTTACCATCAGAAAATACTATGGGAAAAGCATCAATAGCTCCGCCTCTTTAACTTAGGGCAAAAAGCATTGATTCTTTATTTCTACTATTTCATTATCATCTCACACCCTAGCTAGATCCTATATCTAAGGTAAACTCAAATATATATATATTCTATGTATTTTTTATACTTTTCTTATATTTCTTTTTAAATAGCTACTAGGAGATAATCAAATCCTAGTGGGACACTAGGTGGCATGATTTCAAAGATACACTTATTTTAATGCATTATTGCAAGCATGATTACAAAACTTTGTCAAGGAGCAATGTCATGCTTTCATATGGCATGAGGTGTCCTTTGGAATTAAATGAAAGTCTAAGCTAAGGAGACCACATGAAGACTTTTGCTGCCATAAATGGACCCTATTTTGATGAATTTTTTACACAAGGTTCCAATCCGAATTGGAAAACAATTTTAAAATGGAAATCGTAGCTAATGAGCTGAAGTTTTTGCCCATATTTTTACTTTTTTATTTGGAGCCACGGTTGAGGAGATATGATCAAAATACTGGACCCCAGTCTGCCCACATCATGCAGGGGCAACTCATTTCCAACTTTTCCAATTCCTGTTCACACTGGCTCCTCTCTTCTTGTGTAAACCCTTGGGGGTTCCCTTCACCTATAAAAGGGGACCTCTTCTTCCTTGGAAGGAACTCAAGCATTTAAGCCATTGATGAGAGGAATTCTTGAGGGAGTGAGTAGTAATGCCTAATTGTACTTAGCCATTAACATAAGCCTTAGCCTACACTTTCTCCTAGAGGAAGACTAGCCATCCTTGCATGCTATCCTTGGAAGATCAACTCTAATCAAAGAAGGGCGTGGACTTGGCGTATCAATCAAAGTTGAATTCTCCCCTCTTCTTCTCTCTCCATCAATAATGGTGCCGAAGGGTTTGTCAAGTAAGATGTGTCCTACATTGATGTTTTCTTGATTTCTTGTTGTTTTCATTTTCATCTCTAATTCCAAATATATATATATATATATATATATATATGTATCTGATCTCATCTCCTTAACCAAACCTATCTCTCTCACTCTTAGTAATTCATCCTCTCTACGAATTTTAGGTTCTCCTTGGTACAGGTACATCTCTCCCCGCAGTATCCTTATTGCCTACGGGCAAGAATAGGGCTTGGGAGGGAAACTTCTCATCTCTTCACTTCTCTCATATCTACATTTCTCACATACTATCCTAGATGAATAACCCACATGATGATCATTTCTATCGCTTTCACTCTGTACGATCTATTAGAATTAACGTATGGATTAGCCGTAAAATACACTTTCAACAACGTATAGTGTTTCTCTTCGGCCCTGAAAGGCTCAATGAAATACTTCTATCACCGGATCCCATCATACTACCTCTCATAGACTATAATTTTTCTTTTGATGTAAGCGTAGTTATCTTGCTATGAACCAAGAGGATTTGTACACACAATTAATCCCAATCACTAGACAAAATATATATATTATGGTAAGCACAAAACTACAATTCCAAAGAACAATTCGTAGCCTATTTGGTCAGCCAAGATTGAATGCCATTAACTCATCCATTAACCCTTTCATATTACCCATGATACGATATGACCATAGCCTTGATGTTTTCATCTTCGTATTGTTTTGACATTCTCTTTTGCGTTCTTTCTTTGTGTGTGTGAGTGCAAGAGAGAAAGAGTGAGTTTTCTTTGATTGCACTTCTTTCCAAACCCTATTCTTCATGGCATCTATGGTTTAAACTCCTTCATATAGTTTTGTTGAGTTCTCTCACAAACTCTCACAGCCATAAGCCCGGTGCTTTCCTGGCAAGACCGCAAATTTCTCGACAACGCCCCAATTTAGAGACCAAAATTTGGAATATACTAGGAATCTTGCTTATGTGTCAGCTTGTGATTTGCTGAAAACTGTCCCACTACTGGGCCTTGGGTGTCTCTAGCCCCTAAAAGACCTCAAAATTTAAACTTTCTCAAGTTGATTGCCCAAATTAAATTAAAAAAATATCAATCTTGGTATTACCTAATCCGCCTTTGCATGAGGAATCTCAATCAATTTCAAAATTCAAGTATGACCAAATTTGCAAAATCCCGCCCAAAATTACACTTTTTTTCTTGAGTGTCTATAAACTGGCTCCTTTACCCTACTAGCAAGCTCAACAGGAACTATAATCAACTGAGCAATGTTAGACCCTCTCCACTAGTCTTTGCAATCAACAGTGTTTAAACCACGTGTGTGGCTACTTGAGAACCGATTTTCAAAGGTAAAAAAGAGTAGCGACTAAGGTTTTTGAGGGTACCAAAGCACAAAGTAATTTTATACATAAGTTTAATTAGCATGGCTAACATTAATCAAGAAAGTAGAATGAACATTGATAGCTTTGACTTTGCACATGAAGGTGCTAATGATGATGCCCCCATGTTTGTTAATTGTCTTGTTACTAGGTTGCAACAAGCTATGGGAAACCATGTTTTGCAATCTGAAGTTACTCAACAACTTCGTGCTTATGGGATTTCCCTTCCTCTCCAAGAGGAGAGAGAGCTTAGGAGGCCTCTTGATGAGACTCCCAAAAGAAGACTCTCTTCCATACGAGAGGAGCAATCCAAAGAATGAGAAAGTAATGAATCCCTAAGTTCCACTAAAGATGTGGCTCCACGAAGACGACAGTCTAGACGAGCGACAACTCCTCCCAAGGGGAAACGGTCAACCCATAGTCCTTCTCCTCATCACTCCAAAAGGGAAGAGAGGAAACAAAGGATGAAAAGGGTAAGAAAGAGGTCACCTTCTTCTCCCCCTTCTTCACCTTCCTCTTCCGACGAAAGCAATAGCTATTCTCCTAGGGAATACAAAAGGGGAGGACATCACAAATCTTACCTTGCATGGAGAAGGTCTCAAAAGCTCAAGAAGTTCAAAGAGGGAGGAAATAGTATTTCTTTTCTGACCTATGATGGCACCTTTGGTGCTACCAACAAAGTATTGGCCTTCATCCAACAATTTGATGCGGCCTTTGGAGACGAGGGCTTCACGGAGTCCTCCAAGCTATGTCATGTAGCTATGCACTTCAAGAAATCTACTCATCAAATGTGGGCTAGCCTTCATGGAAACGGAGAAGCCCCAAAGACATGGAAAACTCTACAAGTTTCCATCATGAAGCAATTCCTTGCAAGCGATGCTTCTCTCTCATGAGTCTATCTGCAAATAGGTGGACAAGTTTTGGGATTTACATCTCAAGGCTACTGTCTTTCAGAAACTAGACTTTGTCGAGAAAAAGCAACAATTATGTGCTCGATTACCTAAAGAAATGGCCGAGTATGTCAACTCCCAACGGCCTGATTCTATCACGGAAGTAATCCACCACTCTATGGTTGCTTCACGCATCACTTTCCAACAAGGGGCTAAAAGGAATGGCAAGCCCATGGAAAACAAAGATCGAAATGAAGCAAAGGGGAATAACAATGCTCAAAATTATTCCCAAGGCAACTCTATCAACAACAATAAAGCTAAGGAGAAAGGAGTCTACAAAGGCAAGAATAGATTTCCCCCCAAGGAGCTAGAGTGTTATCGCAAAGATAACCGGTGCTTCAAGTGCGTGGAGTAAGGACATGCCTATCGTGCCTGCTCCCAAAGGAATGTGCGCAATGAGCCGCCTAGAGCCTCTATGGTTGAAGCTCCAAAAGAGGATGCTCATTGCCAAGGATTTCTCCTTCCTATGCTTGGGGAAAGATGCAAGAGCATGATGTTTTTATTTTGTTTGACCCTGGTTTGACCCTGGTTCAGCTCACGACTTCATATCCATGGATTTGGCCACCAAGCTAGGCATACAGGCCCACGAGATGGGAGATACATTGAAAGCCGATGGAGATATCAAGGGACAAGAAATCTCAGTTACTCCCTTAATTGGAAAATTCAGGCTTCATGTCCAAAGCTATGTGGACAAAGAGGATTTCTTCATCTCCCCTCTCAAACATGAGGATGTTATTGTTGGGGCACCATGGTTTAACCGAATCGCTTCTGACATGAAGTTCCCTAAAAGGAGAATCTACTGCACCTACAGGGAAAAGAGCATGTATATAGATGCTAATGAGTCAGAGAACACCATATCCCTGGTAAATACGCTTGTTTTTTATAAGTCCATGGAAAGCTCTACTTCTGCGTATATGATTTTTTTTGGAGAATCTGTAAATGATTCCAATGGTTTCACAAGTAGAAATAAAGAGAATAAAGAGGAATTAGAGTTGTCTAATTTCCTAAATGGATTCCAAGATGTTTTCATTGATGACATCCCTAGTGAGCTATCTACAAAATGAGGGATGATGACCATGCAATTGAGCTCCTACCAAGAAGCTCACCACCTAACAAGCCTCCTTATCAAGTTTCCCAAGCTCAACAAGAGGATATCATGAGGCAAGTGCAAGAATTGGTGGAAAAAGGGATGGTGAGGCCTAGCTCCTCTCCATTCTGTTCACTAGTACTTCGAGTGCAAAAGAAAGATGGCACATATCACATGTGTGTTGACTATAGCGCACTAAATAGGATCACTATAAACAAAAAGATTTATCATGCCGTGGATAGTAGATCTATTTGATAAGTTACAAGTTTTGGCCTGACAAACGCTCCAACCACATTCAAACTCATGATGGACAAAAATATTCAGGCCACTCGAATTCTCTTGAGGAGTACAAGCGACACCTCCATGTAATCTTTCAAGTTGTGAGAGAGAATAAGCTTTTCATTAATCAAATGAAAAATGATTTTTTTCAATAAGAGATTCAATATATAGGTCACGTTATCTCTAAAGATGGCATGCGTATGGATCCAACAAAGCTAGAGGTAATAAAAGGATGGCCTAATCCAAGGAATCTACATGAGCCACAAAGCTTTATATGTATGTGTACATCCTATAGATGCTTCATAAAAAAAATTCTCGCTAATAGCACACCCATTACATGACTTAACAAAAAAGAACGTTAAGTATTCATGGACTGCAAAAGTGCAAGAAGCATTTGAGAAGCTTCAGAAGAAGCTTATCTCTCAACTTGTGCACAGACTACTAGACCTCTCAAAGCCATTTGGTCCAATGTGATGCTTATGATGACTACCTCGGAGCTATTTTGCTTCAAGCAGAGCATGCCATAGCATATGAGAGTCAAAGACTCAACTTCGACAAGCGAGTATTGGGCAAATACAAAAAAGAGCTACTAGCTATTCTATATGCCCTGTGGAAACACTCTCTCTTGGGGACTCCATTGATCCTACAAACGGATCACAAAGCCTCAAGAACTTCGTGGCGAAAACCAAGCTCTTCGAAAAACAAATGTGGTGGAAAAATTTTCTTTCGCAATTTAAATTTTATATTGCTCACATTGCTAGCAAGCACAATCAAGTGGCCGATGCACTTTCACGACGGGCAAGGATAAATGTGGTGTCTATAGCAACTCACAATGATCTATCTTTTATGATACATGAGTATGCTACTAACAGAGACTTTAAGTACGTAATTGCAGCCTTTGCATTAGGGAAGAAAAAAGAACCATTCACCTTGGAGGATGGTTATCTCCCAAACGGCAATAGGCTATGTGTTACTCACCTATACAATAAGAAAGTCATGTATGAATCCCATGCTTCTCCTTATGCGGTGCAAAGAGGGATTCCATAATCTACTCTTCGAGGAGTAGAAATGTATTTATGTTGGTCTACCATGAAAAGTAAAACATACGAGGGGTATGTTTCAAAATGCGTGGTATACCAAAAAGTTGAAATTTGACTCAGGGAAGTAACTTGGATTGTTTCAGTCGACAAGCTTAACAAGAAAACACACTCTATGCCTATCAAAAAGACTATTAAGGCACATCAAATGGCAACTCTCTTCAGATCTCAAATTTTCAAGTATCATGGCTTGCCAACATCCATACTGTCGGACATAGATCCTAGAATGACCAACAATTTCTAGAAGGGTCTCTTTGAGAATCTAGGAAGTAGATTAAATTTCTCTTTCGGCCTATCATCCACGGCCTATCATCCACAAACGGATGACCAAAGTGAAATAGCTAATCTAACAATTCTTCAATCTACTAAAAGCCTATGTCATGGAGGTAGATCAACGTTCTCAATGAGAGAAGTACCTACCCCTTATAGAGTATGTGTACAATGACATTGTACATACTTCTATGGGGAAAGCACCTTTTGAGGTTAAAGAGGGAATATCCAAAAGTCCCTTACCACTTAAAGTACATGGGAAGATCTTCGCTATTGATGAATATAGCCGAGACTCACAAGAATCTTTTCCAAAGATTATAGAAGTTATATCTATCTCAAAGCAAAGGCAAAAAGGGATGTTTCTAATAAGCACCAAAGAGCCTCATCCTTTAAGGAAAATGATTGGGTCTTGCTAAAGTTTCTCAAGGCTCATCTAAGGCATACTACATGCAAGAATCCTACGGGCCACCAAGAGTATTATGCTAAACTAGCAAAAAGATACTATGGTCCTTTTTAAATTCTTAAGCCAATCAGTGAGATGGCTTATCAATAAAAGTTGCCCAACCATTGGATCATGCACAATGTTTTTCATGAGAGCCTACATAAGCCTTACAAAGGAGTGCCACCAAAAGAAGCAATACTGGCAGACCCTCCAATAATCGAAGATCAGGAAGAAGTACTTCAATCTGAGTCCATCCTATGACATGAAGACAATGTATAACAAATTGTAAGATTATCTGACAATATCTTATTAAATTAAAGAATTGTCCTTTTAAAGATGCTAAGTGGATGCAAGGAACCTAAGTTAATATGAACCTTGTCAATGCTTAAAATCATGCCTTAAAATAAGCATATGAAATGAAATTTAAATGAACAATGTTTTTGTCTCATAAGGCTAGTTCTCTTTTTATTGTGCACAAATTTAAATAGTATGCATGCTTAGGATCATGTTTGTGGAGACGATGTTTCCCAAACACCAAGTAAAACTTGTCACTCTACTTTGGAAGTATGATATGGACTAAAGAGCAGACATGCTTGCGGCAACTAAGTCTCCCGAGCACCAAATGGATTAGTCATCCATTCTGGAATGATGTCGGGGGTAAAGAGGGATTCTCTACCCGCTAAGAAACATGGACCAATGACTAGGCTTTATCTTCTCTACCTCGTAGTTGAGAACGACTATGATTTCAAGAGAGAGGCAATGTCATAAAATCTAAAATCTGGCTAAACCAAATGATTTTTTCACATTAAACTGATCATTTAATGTGGGATAATAAACAAAAACAAGAGTTAGAATATAGATATGTGCTTCTAGGCCTATCTCAATAGGGGACCAAAAGGAGAAATGGTTGCATCTCAATAGGGGTCCGAAAGGAGACGGTCTACCGAAGAGCAATGTGCAATAAGTGCTTCTAGACTTATCTCAGCAAGGGACCAAGAGGAGAGATGGTTACATCTCAATAGGGGTCCAAAAGGAGGTAGTCTATCAAAAAGCAACATGCATCTAATGGAGCTTAAAAGACCTTAGGGTTAGCTTCATTAAAGACCTCCAAAGGTTAGTGTTAAAAGTCCTTAGGGTTAGCTTCATTAAAGACCTCCAAAGGTTAGTGTTAAAAGTCCTTAGACCTTAGGCAAGCTAGGGCTGTGCTTGAGGTGGGAACTCGGCCCAAGCTTGAGGTGCTTGTCATGCTTGTTGACTAAGGTGCTTGAGGTGCCTGTTATGCTTGATGAGGAAGGTTCTTGAGAAGCTTACCATGCATGGGGGGTAAGGTGCTTGAGTAAAAAAGAGACCCTACAAAGGAGGTGGAAAGCCCCAAAGTTAGGGGAATCTTTGACTTAACCTCACACTCACCGAAGGGCACCCCCTTTCTCAAGGGGCACATGGACATATGTCAAGCTCTCCCTATGCTTAGCCACATGGTGTGCTTGAATACCATTGGCTTGGCTAAAGAGGGGTCCAATGAGCTTCTAGTTCAATTCAACAAATATCTAGATATTTTCAAGTTCTCTCTCTCAAAGAGGTAAGGAGGACACTTATCATAATGCTACCCATGTTGCTTGAAATGCATTATGCATGAGATTGGCTAGGCTTAGAGGGGTCCAATGAGATTCAACCTTGAGCTACAAGGAGTGGTCAACCAAAGCAAGCAAGGGGTGTGCTTTGGGGTATACACTCTTGCACACACTCATTTTTCACACATTCTCACTTGGTGAAAGTGGAAGAACTCTATCTCCTTCTCCAAGCTTGTTGAGAAGTTGAGAGCCTACACCAACACTCTTGGCTATGGAATGCAAATCCAACCAAGAGCCATGTCTCAATGCTTAAGCTTGCCATCTTTTCCATCTTCATTACTATGCTATTATGTATGCTAGCAAGAAGAGTGATGATAAGTGAGGAACTAATTCTTTCTCCTATGAATGCTTCTTCTCCCTCATTTCGTGCTAGCTCTATCCATCTTCGAAGGTGTTTGAGGCCTTGGGACTGAGGCTGGGGATGGTTAATGCTTTTATAAAGTTTATGTTATGCTCGTGATGCGTGAAGCTTTCCATCTTCATAGCATCAACAAGGTCACAAGGAACACAAAGATTCTATTATACCAAGTCTCTCTTTATGGGAGAATCTATAATACAAAAGCCTATTGGAGGGGGGACCGGCTCCACATGAATCCTGTCCTCAACTGTTGTCATGTTCTCTAATTCTCTCTCTCTCTTGCAGTCTCACAAAAATGCTCACTCTAATTCTCTTAATTCCGTTATTCTCAAATTTCATGGCCATTTCCATTACAAAGAACACTCCATTAAACTTGTGGTAGGGCCTAAAATTTTTCTCCATTAGGCAGTTGAATGTGGCCGGAGCATTTGTCAAGCCAAAAGGCATGACAAGATATTCATAAAGACCAAACTGTGCAAAAACCAGTCTTTATAATATCTTCATTCACTATCCTCTACTTTTTAGGTCAATCCTACTGAAGTAGGTAGAGCCTTGTAGCTTATCAAACATATCTTCTACCCGTGGTATGGGAAATCTATTTTTGATAGTGATCCGGTTTAGTGCTCTATAGTCGACACACATACAATATGTGTCATCTTTCTTTTGCACTAGTAGGATTGGTGAACAAAAGGGAGAGGAACTAGGCCTCACCATTCCCTTATCTACTAGTTCATGTACTTGCGTCATTATCTCCTCTTGTTGAGCTTGAGAAACTCTATAAGGAGGTTAATCAAGCGGTGAGCTCCTAGGTAGAAGTTCTATCTTATGGTCATCATCCCCTCTCGTTTTGGAGGTAACTCCATAGGGATGTCATCAACAAATACATCTTGGAATCTATTTAGAAAATTAGACAAGTCTAATTCTTCTTGATTCCTACCACTTTGTTTTGTTAAAACATTAGCATCATTTAGAGACTCTTCGACAAAAATCATATACGCAAAAACTTAGCTTTTCATTGACTTGTCAAAAGAAAAATGAATTTACAAGAGGTATAGTATGACCCGACTCATTGGCATCTATATACATGTTCTTTTCCCTGTAGGTGAAATAAATTCTCCTTTTAAGGAACTTCATGTTGGCAGCCATGTAGTTGAACCATGGTGCCCCTAGAATAACATTTTCATGTTGAAGAGGGGAGATGGAAAAGTCTATTTTGTCGATCTAGCTTTGGACATGAAGCCTCAACTTCCCAATCAAGGGAGTAACAGAGGCTTGTTGTCCCTTGAAAGCTCCATCGGTAGTTATAGTATCTCCCATCTCAAAAGCTTGTATACCCAACTTAGTGGCCAACTCCGTTGATATGAATTTGTGAGTAGAGCTCACCTTTCCCCAAACATAATAAAGGGATGTGTTAGGCCCTGATGCTTCAGTAGTGGTTTATTTACTTTTATTTGTAACCGAGGTTGAGACCTTTGAACTCTAAGGGTGTTTTTACACCTATGATGGTTAGTTTTAAGTGGGGTTGCTTTTTAGCAGTGCAAGGAACTTCTTGGCGCATCATGGTAGTTAGGAGTCGTTAGTCATTTTCTACTTAGAGCAGCCGGACTGTATTCAACAGTGTGCTGAATACAGGAGTGTGCTGAATGTAGCATTTAGGAGTCGTTAGTCGTTTTCTACTTAGAGCAGTCAGACTATATTTAGCAGTGTGCTGTAGCGTGTGTTTACATGATGTAGAGTATGCAATAATACAGTACAGTTCCTTTGTGTCAATCATGTTCTACACTTTTTTGCTGCGTAGTAAAGCCATGTCGTATGCAGTTTGCTATGTATTTACCCTCAATTACTGTTAGGGAAGTTAGCCCCTAGCACTTTGGCGATCCTCCAATCGGTTCGAATTCAGCCTCAACCCTATGGCAGTCAAGAATACAGTGGAGAACTAATATGCAAGTTGATATTGACCACATGAGGGAATTCTCCAATTGGGTAACCTCGCAGGAAGAGTCTGAGGAATATGCAACCAAGTTTTTGAAGGAGTTCTTCATGAATTTGCCAGGGGAAATCAAAATTGCAGTGGCTGATAAGGTAGTTACTTCATTTCTACCTTTTGGGGCTGCAGTACCTCCAATGGCTGCACCAAATCCCAAAGTGGGCACGACAAAGTTCAACGGGAAAAAGTCCCAAGATTCTGACAGCCATGTTGGTCAGTTTCAAACAAGGCGGTCTACAAGTGGATATGAGGCAATACACCTGGATGGAGTAAAGAAGGAGCATTTTGCAGCAACACTGCAGGGGAAAGCCATGGATTGGTTCTTACAATATGGTATGCCTGCTTTTGCTAATTATAATGATTTGAAACAAAGATTTTTGTTAAGATTCAACGAAGACAAAACACCTGAAGACATTTTGAAGAAAGTGAGAAAGTTAAAGCAAAAAGACTTGTTGGTTGAAGATTATGCCCAAAAGTTTAGGAATTTAAACAACGGATTGGAAGTGGCACAACAACCTTTTATGGAGCACTTGGGGGATTATTTTTGTAAGGGACTCAAACAAGAGTACAGGAGTGCAGTACCAGGGAGACCCCCGTTAGCAAATGCACAAGATTTTATTGATTTGGTTGAGGCAACAACCAGAGCTGAAAGAAGGTATGGTCGTAAAACTGTCTTACAAGAAAAGAAGAAGAAGAAGAAAAGTGATGACTTAGACTCAGAATCTCAAGATTCAGGATTAGAAACTGATGATTCAGATCAGGATACGGGTGTTGACACTGACAGTGATGAGGATGAAGATTGGTCAGAAAAGAAGAAGGCAAAGAAAAAGGATAAGGAAAAGAAGAAGCAGAAGAAAGATAAGGATTCTCCAAAGAAGGATAAAAAGCAGGGAAAGGATGTGGTGACTACAGATGCAATCAACAAAATTATTAGGATAAGTTACCAAATCTGGGCATGAACCAGTTTGGCATTGTCAGAGAAACCATAATGTCAGGTATGTCAAAGGTTTGGACATGACTATGACAATTGTTATTACAACCTGGATTTCAGGGCAAGAAGACCTGAGTACATTACTCAAAGATGAGGGAGACTGCTACAAGCATGATTGCCCCTCAAGGTCCTAATAGGAGATATCAGGGACGTGCACCTCATAGACGGTTTCAAAATTCAAATAATTGGGGATATCAAAACAGGAATCAAAACAATATGCCACAGTCACCATGCAGTTATTGTGGAGTCATGGGTCATCGACAAGGACTTGACTGTGAACTTTGGTGTAGACATCGGAATGATAGAGGAATTCCTATTATTAGGTACAATAATAACAATAATAACAATAATAATCGATCTCCATAACAGAAACCACCACTTCCACCACAGCAACAGTAGCAAAGACCTCCGGGTCAGGCTAATTTAGTAATATTGGAGGAATGGACTTAAGAGGCATGGACTGAGAAAGAATGGATTGAAGAAAAGGTAGAAGTTATCAAAGTAGAACATCAAACTGATCCACAGGTACAGGAGACTAAATTTGCTCAGGAAACACCTAAGCTTCGCAATTTTGATTGTACAACCTGCATCCTCATTGAGGATATTCTAGAAATCAGTAGGTGCACTGATGCTATGGTGGTCACTAGGGCAAAGGCCAAGGTTGGAACCTCCACCTTGGAAGAAGTACACAACTTGGACAATTTGAATTGGAAAGATAAAAAAGCAGTAAGGACATGGGTACTCAAAGAAGTGAAAACCTCTCAAAGAGGGGGTGTACCACCTGTTATAAGATCCTTGGATGACCAGGGGAGACAAAATTTAGACCGCAGTCAAACTGAACTGCAAGAACAGGTTGGTGGTGATGACTTTTATGAAGCATTGTTGTCAGCTCCAATGACCATCACAGTGAAGCAAATGTTGAGGGTGGTACCTGCATTTTCACAACAATTGTTGAAAAGACTTACTAGAGAAGTGGAAGGAAAGAATCAGGAAACCGGAATGGACCCTGAGGATACTATTTGTGGAGAATCTTGTGAACTTCAACCTTTGGATATTGATTACAAGGTACCCGTAGTTGGGGCTTCCATTGGAAAAGTGTTTTTCCCACGTGTACTCTTGGATGGGGGGTCAAGAGGTAATATTCTCTCGGAGTCAACTTACAAACGATTGAATCTTTTGAAGTGGGATCCAGCTCCTTTTCAGGTGAAAGACCAGACACGGGCTCAACCTTTGGGCATTTTGAGGAATTTGCAAATCTCAGTTGGGGGACTGCAATTTGTAGCCAACTTTGTAGTACTCAAGTTGGAGGAATCTATTTGTTCTTATCTAATCATGTTGGGAAGACCATGGTAAAGAGCAGCAAGAGTAAAGCAGTTATAAGGAGTAGACTCCATTATGATCAAAAGGGGTAAGAAGAAAGTTAGAATGCAAATGGATGTCAGAAAGGTAATCCCACCAGGTTTTAGGGCAATGCATGCAGAAAGACTGAACATGGTAGAAGAGATTGGAGAGGATGTTGAAGAAGAATTTATTAGAACCAATTCATCAGTGGTACCTATCTTTGAAGTGGATGTGCAAAAGATAGCCACTAAGTATGTCTTGCAACATCAGGATGATGGGCTAAAGTCCTTGACTCAGGAAGCACTGATTGCTCAGGGGGGGTAAGCAGTCACCTACCAAAATGGGTAATGAGTTATTGAAGAATTTGCAAAATGAAAACAAAGAAGAATTGGAAGCCATTGAAGCAGTAAAGTAGGCAGAAAGAGTATTTGAACATCAAATGGAAAGGATTGCAAGAGTCACTCAGGATGAATTGCAGGAACTGAACCTGAAAACTGAGGAGGAACCACAAACAGTAAAGGTTTTAGCAGAACTAGATGAGGAGTTTAAGTAGAGACTGAAGCAGTTGTTGTTGGAATTCAAAGATGTTTTTGCATGGAAATATACCGTTATGAAGGGAGTAGATGCTAGATTTTGCCAACGTAAAATTAACTTGAAAGCAGATGCAGTTCTAGTTGTACAACAATGGTACAAGATGAATCCTAACTATGCCAAACAGGTTAAAGATGAAATTGACAAACTATTGGCTGTGGGTTTCATTTACCCATTGGATGAGGTTACTTGGTTGTCGCCAATTGTTGTTGTTCCAAAGAAGAATGGCAAGATTAGGGTCTGTGTAGATTACTGGAAACTGAATGCTACTACAGTAACTGATTCATTTCC
The DNA here is from genome assembly GCF_014529385.1 of Adiantum capillus-veneris. Lineage (NCBI taxonomy): Eukaryota > Viridiplantae > Streptophyta > Polypodiopsida > Polypodiales > Pteridaceae > Adiantum > Adiantum capillus-veneris. Next base: position 162,985,975 of record NC_140931.1, read on the forward strand.
TTTACCTTTTTGTGATACATTATTGGATGCAGTAGCGGGACATGAGATTTACAGTTTCCTGGATGGTTTTAGTGGATACAACCAAATTTTAATGGCACTTGAAGACAGAGAGAAAACAGCGTTTGTGATTGAATGGGGAGTTTATGCTAGTAATGTGATGACATTTGGCTTGAAAAATGCTCCACCAACATTTCAGAAAGTAGTTGAGCGTGTATTTGAAGAATACCTTACAACATTTATGAGGGTTTTCTTGGATGATTTTAGTGTTTTTGAAAAGAAACAAGAGCATTTAGAGCACTTGAAGTTATGTTTTCAAAAATGCAGGGAATTTAGGATGTCACTGAACCCAACCAAGTGTGCTTTTGCAGTTCAAAGAGGAGTTCTCTTGGGACATGTCATCTCTAAAGAAGGAGTGTCTATAGATCCAAGCAAAGTGGCAGCAAATCAATAAAGCATAGGACCAAAGACCATTAAGCAATTGGGAATATTTTTGGGTCAAGTGAAGTGGCATAATTGATTTTTGAGATATTTAGCACATGTTTGTACACCACTACCTAGACTTACAAAGAAAGGTGCAGTTTTTGAATGGGGAGAAGAGCAGGGTAGAGCATTCAGGATATTGAAGAAGATGTTGACTATAGCACCTATTTTGATTGTTCTTGATTGGAATTTACCGTTTCATATCTTTGTAGATGTATCTCATGTGGAAGTGGGTGCAACATTGATGCAGGAAACAAGGAGAGGTTGGTTTAGACCATTTCACTATGCCAACAGGGTATTGACACTTGTAGAGAAAAATTATTCAGTGAATGATCTATGCATTGCAGAAATTTAGACATTACCTTTTGGCCAATAAGGTAATTTTCCATGTAGATCATCAAGCTCTTATTTATTTGCTGCACAAACCACATTTGTCAGAAAGGTTGGCCAGATGGATACTGCTATTGCAGGAATTTGATTATGTGGTCATACATACTCCTGAATGACTTCATGTTTTGGTTGATTATCTCAGTAGATTGGAAACAGGTGAAGCTGATTCCTCATGAGTACTTGACCAATTACCTGATGCAGATCTGTTTTTTAGTTCAAGTGACTGACCAGTCAAGGGATTGGTATGAAGATATGTTTCAGTTTTTAACTGGAGGAGTATTACCTGACTCTATGACCGAAGATCACAGGAAGAGGATGGCATTAAGAAGTAAACCATTTACAGTTATTATAGGACTTTTATATAAGAGAGGCATTGATCACGTAATATGGAGATTTGTGCCACAGTTTGAGCAAAAAGCAGTTTTGGCAGAAGCTCATGCAGGGAATGCAGGAGGCCACTTCTCAGGAGATATTACTGCAAGGAAAGTTTTTCAAGTAGGACTCTGGTGGCCATCAGTAATTAGAGATGCTTAAGAGTTCAGTAAAAACTGTTTGTTGTGTCAAAGAGATGGCAGGCTATTGAATGTGGATAGAATGCCATTGCAACCTATTTTGCCTTTGGAACCATTCCAGAAATGGGGATTGGATTTGGTTGGTCCAATCAAACCACTTGCCAAATTTACACAAAACAAGTATATCTTGGTTGCAACTGACTACAATACAAAGTGGGTAGAGGCAGTGGCTTTAAGAGACAATAAAGCAAAAAGTGTAGCCAAGTTTTTGTACATAAACATTATGACCAGGTTTGGTTGTCCCATTGAGCTAGTTTCTGATCAGGGAGGACATTTTATTAACAAAGTAATCAATAAACTGACTGAACTGCATATGATTTTGCATAAGAAGTCAACAGTGTACTATCCCCAGGCCAATGGACAAGCAGAAAGTGGCAACAAGATTTTGGTCGGAATTTTCAGGAATGTCATGCCAAGGGTAGAACTATAGGAGGGCACGTCCCTGGCCAAGGGCCGATGGATACACACGTGCTACAGGGGCTATATATAGGAGGTCCAAGGGCCTATATATAGGTATGGTTGGGTGGTTATTGGCATGTCTATCTCCCTATCCCCTTTCACTGGTATCAGAGCAAGGTGGGAGGAGGAAGAAGGGAGCTATGGAAGAGGGGAGATGGAGGTCTCGCATGGAGTTTGTATGCTCTCTCTCTCTCTCTCTCTCTCTCTCTCTCTCTCTCTCTCTCTCTCTCTCTCTCTCTCTCTCTCTCTCTCTCTCTCTCTCTCTCTCTTTCGGGATTATTCGCATGGAGAAGTAGGAGAGCAAGGCGGTTTGCCAAAAGGCTTTGGTTGCGAGGAAGGCAAGGCTCGACAAGCAAGCAGTAGAATTGGCCTCTTGCTTGGCGGGTATCGATTGAACCGAAGCCGCGGGAAAGCACCCCGAGAGAGGCCCACGCAGATCCGAACCTACACCAAGTTAGGCATGCAGGCTCTCATCGGGTTCGCTTTGGGCCAAAGAAGCAAAGGCGACACAAGGTCGAGGCCCGAGAGGCATGCCTTGCGGCGCTCGGCCTCTACTTCTCTCTTGCTGCGCTATTCGGCCGCCATGGCTACTGTTAAACTTCGTTTTCCCCTCCTCTTCACACAATGGGCACCCCAAGGCCAAGGGCCTTAGGGTTTTAACAAATTAAGGGAGGGTCCCCACCGGGCACATCCCCTTTTCTGTTCCGGCTTAGACGAGCAGCACGAAGCGCATCGATTTTGGGGGGTGAAGGTGATGTACAACCATTGCTGTAGTCGCAGTGCTGCAAATAATTTTTATTTTGGTATTTCCATCGCTTCTTCCCCTTTTCTACACGAGACTACGAGCCACGACTCGGGGATATACACTATTGCAAATTGACACGACCATGCTCTTGCCATCAAGGCTACATTCACTTGGCAGTCGGAAAAGAACTATCAAAAGACAGGCCTGTGGTGAGGCAATGACAAGGCGCTTGCTACTCGTGATGGCAGTCTCAGGGTAGGCTACCATGCAAGTGTTGTCAGCAAGGGCATTGCCCTAGGACGGCAGGTGCTCCAACAAGGTTGAAATTATCAGGTTTGCGCTTTCACGTTCTTGCAGTTTTCATAGTTTTATGTGTGCAATTGTATTGCAGAAACATGTAATTATGCTAATCTTGGCTATGTTTCCCTGCGAGACTACCTATGGGTCAAGTATGACCATGGTCATTATGTCCACTTTTCTTGCACATCGGGCAAGGCCCTTGATAGCAGGAGTAGATCATCTATTGCACCAAGCAACAGTGTCTAGAAAATCATTTCTCGCTTTTCTTACTACTTCCAAATCATTCAATTTCTGGGTCGGCAAGATTGGTTAGCAGGTGTACTTAATGAGATACACAGTTGATTTTTGTTTATTGTCATCTGCATAACTGGTTACACAATTATGGCCGTATCTCTACATAAGGTACTGTATGAGAATGGCATGAGGCAGTTACCATACATCTTTTGATCGTCGACCACGAATTGATGTAATAACAGCAGGGTTGTCAATTGCTTGTGAAGCATTTGATCTAGATGGAACATGTATCACCTCTATTGCATATATCTAACATGCATCAAAGGTGATGTACTTTTCTCCACTCTAAGCACAAGCACGGCCTCTGACAGTTCACATAAGCACTCAAATTTTGTTGCATACATTAATGGCAAGGGCCTATTTTTTAGTAGCTCAAGGAGACATTCATGGCCTCTTACTGGACTAGTTGAAGGAAGCAAGTTCCTCGGCATGGCCGACTCCTTGTCACGGTTTCTACACGCTGACAGAGGATGCTTACGACATAGTATTGGTTAATTTCAATTGATTTCTCGACACGGTCGATCCTTTTTTGTGATGATATCTACCACCACATCCGTTGGCTCTCAACACAAACATATTTATGTGAAGCAAGGCTTTACATTGAGATTTTTCCTGTTTGGGGTATGCTATGAGCACACGCCCTTGGGGAATTTCTCCATTTGTCTGCAGGATATTTCAGGACAACTTTCTCTCGCGCAAAAGAGATGGTTATGATCTACATTTGAGCGACCTTTTCTTCCGACATCTCTAGACAATTGGTTACAACAAGATGACTAGGTTAGACCATATTCAGTTTTGTTTGTTCTCCATGTTTACACGTTTCATTTGGAAACTATTGTCGGTTGTGTAAAGCAAAGTGCTTTGACAATTTCACATAAAGCAAGGCTTCTCACGCATGCCATGCTATTGCCTATTGATTTGGTATCAAGGGCATTGGCACGCCAGTTTGGGGAACTGTTACGATTAGAAATTTGTTCCCCTTTTATGTGTGGTGACATCATGTTATGATGCATCACTACCAATGCAGATTGTGCAAGGCACTTATGATTTCGGCTCTCACGCTTGAGGCCATCATAGTGGCCAAGGGCTTACAATTTCGCATGCAAGGCATGTTGGTCAGGTGGAATCAACTCCACTGTCTCATAGATTATGCTTCCGCTATAACACATTCTTTCAACATGCTTCCTAAAGTTTAAAAATGCTTTTTGGTTGCTGTCAACGCACAACAACATTAAAAGAAACCTACATCTAAGACTTAAGACTTAAGTCATAGGCAAAGTGCCATATTTAAGTCATTTTCGTACAGTCACTATCCCCTATACAATCGGTGAAGCAAGATGTGACTTGTGTTTTCTGTTACCTATCTCGATGAGAGCGTTATACAACCAGATTATTGCATGCGTATAGGATAAGCTGCACGCTACGCATAAGATACACACAAGCATGGGCGCGGTATATACAAGGCAATAACTTAAGGAAAGTTCCTCAGCCCAGCATTCTCTCTCTCTCTTTCTTATTTCTCTTGAAGAATAATGAAAACTTTCAATAATATTTTGATACCTATTTGTTTGGGAGTCGGCATGAGCCAAGGTGCTCTAACTCTCGGCTAGAAATTGGGCACGACGCCCTCTACATTAGTCTTCATCATTTCGTCGATTGAACAATTATTGCCATAAGGGGTATGAGCCACACACACTGACTAAGAGTCATTGTCAGATCTCAGGTACGACCCAAAATGTTGGCATTCCTTGGGTGATTGTTCTTAAGAGCGAACATATCTACCCACTGGAGTACACAACGATGTTAACGAACAAGCAAGAGTCTTGTCATTACGGATGTTTAGGGTGTCATTTTTGTACGGCATGGTTTCAGTGCGACACTCGAGTTGAGTTTTTGATAACCATAAATTCAACTCAACTAATTTCTACCACGCATATTAGATGCAACATACCGTTGCGACAACATGGCTGTCCATAAGAGCTAGGCTTTCCCCTTGTGTGGATCTCCTGCTCTCTCTATAGCACTACGAGTGTTGCGACAACATGGCTAATTTCTACCACGGATATTAGATACAACATACCGTTGCGACAGCATGGCTGTCCATAAGAGCTAAGCTTTCCCCTTGTGTGGATCTCCTGCTCTCTCTATAGCACTACGAGTGTCTATGGACGCACTGTTTTGGGGTAAGACCCCGCGGGTGCTTACTAAATCACCCCATAGGAAATTGAAGATCACAGTTTGATCTATTCCCGTTATACTTTCAAGGAAAGAATTCCACAATCTACCACGCGATGGTGGAAAAATTCAACTTTTCAAGTTGATTCTCATCATTTTGTACACGGCTAACTATGTTGGTTACTGTTACTTGCTAGTTGAGCAGTTTCTACTACAAAGGGTCTTACTTAGGGGTTGACTACGTAGATTCTACCCAACGGGTTTGGATAGCGAAGGCAACACCCAGGGTTTCCAGTGCAATGTTGCTTGGTTTTTTCACAGGTGGGAGACGTGCTCCTCTGCATTTGAATACGGGTAACTAAACTTTCAGTTCAATCCCTAGGGCCATGCCAAGGGCATGTCGGAACAAGTATTTTGGGTCGTAGTGTCCAATGTACATTATGCTATTATGAATCCACTTGTCGGATTCGATTTGGCACATGTTGTCACATGGGATACAACATGATCTTGGGACTCAAGGAGTTCGGTTTAGCCAGTGTGGAGGCAATGAATGAGGCTCCCTCTCACTCTTCTCGTGGGGTGTTTAGAGTTACCTCCACACACAAGTACATCATGTACTCGAAGGATGTTCTTTTTTAAATATCCTTACATAAGACATATTCCACATGTCGAGAATATGAGTATCGGGACTAACACTGGTGCCCATTATTTCAAGTATGTGTCATGACAAAGTTCCTAAGTGCTGGTCAAATCTGTTTTCCAAGACCATTTTCAACACGATGTATCAGGAGCAATTTCAATGGCCAGAAATTGTCGGATACTTAGAATGACTTGTTAAGGTACAAGTGCTGCTAAACAACATTACAGATGGTTGTTTTACATATAGAAAGGCTATGAGTTGTTAATGAAAAAGTTTCATTGTTTGTACCTAGAAGTGATCATTGTTTCACCTTCTATTATGGTTCAGATGTTTCAGTAAAGCTTGCAAATGATTGCAACTGAAAGTATTTAGTTTCTTTTTAGAACTATTTACATTCCTCTTTAATGTGTGCTACGCGCATCACATTTGCCATAAATATGGGCAAGGATGATCATGGATATACAGGTTTGGATCTGTTTTTTGCTAAATGCATGCACACTAGGTGTTATGGGCCCTAGTGTTTAGCAAAGGCTGATTTGGAACGACATGCGTATTCAACAAGTTGTTGCTTATGAAGCATTTTGCACTCTATGTGCAGTATCTCTATGAGATTACTTTTGCGTCTACCAATCACCAACAGAGGTCGTGCTTGTGGATTTTTCAAGTTAACCATGATGGTTATTTTGGACATTGTTGATTCCCATTCATCTGGGAACACTGTCTGTAAACAGTGGGGGAAACACACCTCAGTACTGTCAGTTATCCAAGGGGATAGGAAAATTACAAAGTGTAATCTTATGCTAAAGGATATGCAAAGTGCGTACATTAGCACCAAGAAATCCAATTAATAAGCATTTATTGCTCTACTTGGAGTTTGCTTACCATCATATAAAGCATGTTTGCGATTAGGATTGGTCTCCTCATGTTTAAATCAGGTTCTCAACCTTGAACACTAGTTATGGTGGGGTTGTTTACTTATGAAATTTGAGAACAAGTCAAGGACTTATACTTGGTTGATGAGTTATGTCAGCAAGTTACTTTCATGGAAAGTGAAAAGCGGTACTCTTTCAGGTACATCTTTGTTGTGATAACTCGTTTCAGCATGCTCATGTGCAGTCTAAATGGAGTCTACACACTAGATGGTTCCAAAAGGACAACAATGTGCAAAATCGCGATGTTATTCTTGATTTCATTGAACCTCCTACTGTACCGTGTTTTGATCAAACAAGCAGCTGGATCCATGACGGATACCACGTTGGAAAACATTAGTGTTCTTATGAAGATCCTACCACTTTTGTTTTCGCGAACGAAAACGCTTCTCCAAGGGGGGAGTAATGTCATGCCAAGGGTAGGACTATTGGAGGGCACGGCCCTGGCCAAGGACCGATGGATACACATGCAGTACAAGGGCTATATATAGGAGGGCCAAGGGCCTATATATAGGTATGGTTGGGTGGTTATTGGCATGTCTATCTCCCTATGCCCTTTCAAGGAAGCTCGTCAATCAACACAGGATAGATTGGGATGAAAAAGTGGATTCTGCACTATGGGATTTTAGAACAGCATACAAAAGTTACTACTGGAATGACACCATTCAAGTTAGTGTATGGGTTGGAAGCAGCGGTGCCCGTGGAATTTATAATGCCAAGTCTCAGGGTTGCAATTCAAGAAAAGTTGTCTCTTGAAGACTGAGTCAGTTACTACAGGAAAGAGGCTTTATTGAGATTGGAAGAGGATAGAATCCATAGCTAGTACATTGCTGACATTATCCAACAAAGGCGACAAGCTTGGATTAAAAGAAATATTAATTCAATTTTTTTCCTCCAGGTGATTGGGTACTGGTCTATAACAGTAAATTGGGCCTGAAACCAGGCAAACTCAAGCTCAGGTATGTGGGGCCATTCCAAATTGTAAAATCAGTGGGGCCCAATACTTTTTTACTGTGTGATCAGGAGGGTACAATTATTCAAAAACCTATCAACGGATTCCAACTTAAACCATTTTTTGGGCAAAGGGTCGAGAATCAAGGGGGGCATCTTATAAATGATGATTTTTTAATGGTGACTAGTTATGCATGTGAAAGGGTAGCATACAATCACAACCTGAGGTACAACCCATTCTTGTGTTTTACAATGGGGCTGAGGATGTCGACAGTTCACAACTCCTCTGCGAGTGTTGGCCCGAATGCAAGAGAAGATAATGAAATTATTGCCACGTTAAGAAGCTCTGCAAGAAAGACTCGCTTTCAAGGCCCAACGTTGCAAGATCCAAGATCTAATGATGAACCAGAGATGGTAACCCCTACCTGCATGGTACAACCCAAAGAGGAAGCTTTCTCCGACTACACGTTTCTTGATTTCAAGTATGACTTGAAAAATAATGAAGTAAACAATGCATTGCTTAGAAAAATTGGTCTCCTTGATTTTTCAAGACTCCCGTGGGTGAGTTGGAGAAACAGTCACATGGCCACAATTTACTTGAAGCAACTGCAGTCAAATGATGGACAAGTTTTCAGGGAAGACTATTAATTGACTGAAGAGTTAGTAGCTAAGGTGTTTGACCTCTCTATTGCAGAGGATAATGAGTTCAACAAGGCCCGTGAGAAAGATATGACCAAGGCTTTTGGTCCATCTTAGGGAGAAAGGCATTATTACCAACTATCAGGAATGAAGAATGCAGTTAGGCTGCAGAGCAGCAGGCAGGTCAGGTGGTTTATAGAAAGGGTCTTTTTGTTAGTAAAGTCTGAATACATCATTAGGGAGAATTATGGCATCTTGTTAGCTGCAGAAAGTGGTAGCCACATGGGGTGGGCTAATATTTTGTTTGATAGGATGAAATTTGAAATTTACACAAAGCAAAGAAGGAAAGATAGGACAACTAAGGTTGGGACTTATCTTGTTGCTGTGTTTTAATATATCAATAACAAAAGCATTTTGCAGGGGATACAGTCCCAAGTTTCACCACAGGTAACTGAAGATGTGGGCTCTTCAATAAGAAGAGAGAAGAGACAGAAATTGTTCTTGGACCACAGATTTGTGTAGATAGATAAAGATATTCAGGATCTTTTGTCTGCAGATTACTCTAAACAAGAATCTTTGAATGCAGTGAAAGATAGGATGGACAAGGAGTTTGGCGATTTGTTTTTTGATACTCCAGCACGTGTGCCTAAAAAGCCTGTGATACCTGCAACTGCCAAAACAGGTTTTAAGATCAGGAGACTTCATAAGTTGTCAGAGAAGGAGCCTGTAGCTACATTTGGAGATCCTATTTTGGAGAGACCTGGAATTTCTAAAGCTTAGTTTGCTACTATCTCTTTTGTTGAAGTGCAAACTGCACTAAATTTGGTTAAAGAGTATGTGGAGCAGCAATCTCTAGATCTCACATTTTTTAGCAAAGAAAATGATGGCCTTCAAACTGAACTGAAGAAGGTCAAGAAAGGGGCTTTAAAGGACAAGAAAGCACATAATTAGATAGAGCTTTTGGCTAAAAAGGTTCAGGACTTAACCAAAGCTCAGAAATTGATGAGACAGGAGTTGGACTCTTACAAGCAGGTAGTGTCAATCAAAGAAAAGACTTCAGCCAAAATTTCTAAATGGAAGGAGGAGTGGTTCCAAGTACTGCAAGATCAATTGACTGAAATGTCTACTGTTAATGCATCTTTGGAGAGTAGCAACATGGTACTATTAAGTAGGGTTGCAACTTGTAGAAAAGTGGAGGAAAAGATTAGACACCTGTCAGAGGAAGGGCTGGATCTAGAAGGCTGGTATGTCAATTCAGGAGATTTTGACAGAAAATGAAGAGGTCATGGAGTATATGAAAGGAGTGTAGGAGCAAATTAAAACTAAAATGTATGATGTGGTTAGTAAACCCTATCAGGATTTTGCAGAGGAGGAGTCCAAGGAGGAAATTTTGCTTTTACAAAGACAATTAGCTTATTTGAAGGAGCAGAATGCAGAATTGCAACAGAAGATGCAAGTAGAGGTGGAAAATGGATATTGCACTAGCTGAACCAGTGGAAGCTAAGGATACAGTTCAGTTGTCAATTCAAGAAACAGTTCAGGGATCAGTTCAAGAAGCAAGTTAGACTGCAGTTTCAGTTCTAGTTATACATGTTGATGACACATAGGATCAGGAGAACCTGGAAGAACTTTTGCTGAAGAGTGCTGAGGCAATGTCTGAAGATCCAGGTATTGATGCTACTTTACTTGAAGCTGCTCAAGATCCAGGTATTGATGCTACTTTACTTGAAGCTGCTCAAGATATGGAGGAACAGTCAGGAGATCCTGTTGAAACTGAAGATTCTGGTCTTCAAGGGCAGTAGCAAGAAGAATTTTATTTTGGTTTTCAAGCTTGTTTTGTCAAGGGACATTGTGGGTTCTTACAATGTTTTGCAAACATTGCCCACCGGATGTGCCAGGTGTTAGGCCCTGATGCTTCAGTAGTGGTTTATTTACTTTTATTTGTAACCAAGGTTGAGACCTTTGAACTCTAAGGGTGTTTTTACACCTATGTTGGTTAGTTTTAAGTGGGGTTGCTTTTTAGCCGTGCAAGGAACTTCTTGGCGCATCATGGCAGTTAGGAGTCGTTAGTCATTTTCTACTTAGAGCAGTCGGACTGTATTCAGCAGTGTGTTGTTGTCATAATAATCAATATCTAATTCTCCTAAATGATTTTCTCATATTAAACTGATCATTTAATGTGGGGAAGTGCCAAGGGAGAAAAAGCTAGAATATTGGTTAAGTTAGCAGACCGGCCACAATAGGGATCCAAAGGAGGGAAAATAGGGATCCAAAGGGGGGGCCATCTGCAAAAGATCCATGTGAAACAACGGGCTAAAAAGACCCTAAGGTTCAGCCCATTAAGACTTCCAAAATGCTAAGGTTCCAAAATTCAAAGGTTGTGTCCAAAGGTCAACCTTAGGGAAAATTGGATGCTTAGTGTGTGTGCCCAAAAAGTCTTTCTGCATCCCTACATGGGAGGGGGCGAGCCCCAAAGCTAGGGGATGAGAGAGAAAACCACACACACACACACAGGCTCCCTTTACACAAAGGGAATGAGGGACACATGTCAGCTCCCTAGGCCAGATGCCCACAAGGTGTGCCCAATTCCTATTAGAAGACCCTTGAAGTGGACCAATGAGAATTAAGCTAGAGTAAATCTAGTTTAATTAATTTAAAAACATTTAATAAAAGAAACCAATAAGAATTAAGTGTCCTAGAAGACTATTGGGCAGTCTCCCAAGGGGTCCAATGAGCATTCAGAAGCCCCATGGCTTGCCTGATTCCTATTGGCCAGGAGGCAAAGGGGTCCAATGAGAGTTTAGTTTAATTATTTAATTATCTAAAGCTCTCACAAAAGGGGAAAGGGGGACAGATGTCAGAAGGCTATCACTTATGCTGCTTAATTCCTATTGGCTTGACCTGGGGAGGTCCAATGAGGAAAAAGCCAGCCTAACTTAGCAGCTAGGGCTCGCCCAAGAGAGAGGGGGGGCTGATTTTTGCTGGGCATTCACTCTCACACTCTCACACTTGACCATGTGTGAAGGGAAAACACTCTATCTCCTCCCAAGCTTTAATGGAGAGCTCATCACCTACTCCAAGCTTGTGAGATAGAAGCCTACATCAACACTCTCTTGGCATGTGGATGCAAATCCAACCAAGAGCCAAGCTTCAATGCATGCTCATCTTCTCTACCAAGCTAATTACTAAGCTAAGCTATGCTAATATGAGTGATTATGTGAGGAGATGTACTTCTTTCTCGTAAGATACTTCTTTTTCCTCTCAATCTACTCTCATACCCTGCTAGCTCTCACCATCTTCGAAGGTGTGTGAGGTCTTGGGTCTGAGAACGGGGATAATTCAAGTTGTGTTTGATTAAGTGTTTTGCTTGGTGTATGAAGCTTCCATCTTCATTGCACTAGCTAGTCTTGAAGGAACACAAAGAATTGTATTGTACAATGTCTCTCTTGATGGGAGAAACCATAATACAAAGCCTTTTGGAGGGGGGACCGGCTCCATGCAAATCCGGTCCTCAACTGTTGTCAATAGTTTAATTGCTCTCTCTTTTGAAAGTATTGTCGATGCTATCTAACTAGGTGTTATGCTTTTTGTTGCTCTCTCCACCCAAGCACTCTTGTAATTATCATTAGGAATCTATTCTAATGAAATGCCCACTATGTTCATGCTAATTTCCGCTACAAATAAGATTCTAGGCCATTAAATGTTACAGTTGTAGCATGTGTTTACATGATTCAGAGTATGCCCTAATACAATACAGTTCCTTTGTGTCAATGATGTTTTGCAGTTTTCTATTGTGTAGTAAAGCCATGTCGTATGCAGTTTGCTGTGTATTTACCCTGAATTACTGTTAGGGAAGTTAGCCCCTAACAGGATGACCCTTTGCAATGAGCATCCTCTTTTGGAGCTTTCAACGTGGAATCTCTAAGAGTCTCATTGCATGCATTTCTTTCGGGGCAAGAACGGTAACCATGCCCTTGCTCCCCATACTTGAAACATTTATGATCCTTTCGAAAAGCCTCTAGCTCTTCAAGAGAGAGTTTATTTTTACCTTTGTAAACTCCCTTCTCCTTGGTCTTGTTGTTGTTGTTGTTGGAACTACCTTGGGAAGAGTTGTGAGCATTGTTTTTCCCCCTTGAATCATTTCGGTCTTTGTTTTCCATGGCTTGGCATTCCTTTTAGCCCCTTGTTGGAAATTAACGCAAGAAGCAACCATAGTGTGGTGGATGACTTCGGTGATAATACTAGGCCGTTGTGAGTTGACATACGCTGCCATTTCTTCAGGTAGTCCCGCACAGAATTGTTGCTTTTGCTCGAAGAAGTCTATCTTTTGAAAGACCGTAGCTTTGAGATGTAAATCCTCCACATATTTGTGGATAGACTCGTTGGAGAGTAGCTTTAAACTCCGCCATTCGGTGAGCACTTTATCTTTGGCGTCGCTTGCTAGGAAGCATTTCATGATGGAAACTCGTTGAGTTTTCCATGTCTTTGGAGCTTCATCGTTTTGCCACGAAGGCTAGCCCACGATTGTCGAGCAGATTTTTGAAAGTGCATAGCTACATGACTTAGCTTGGAGGACTCTGTGAAGCCCTCGTTCCCAAAGGCCACATTAAATTGCTGGATGAAGGCCAAAACTTTGTTCGTAGCACCAAAGGTGCCATCATAGGTGAGAAAAGAGATATTATTTCCTCCCTCTTTGAACTTCTTAAGTTTATAGAACCTTTTCCAAGCAGCATAGGATTTGCGATGTCCTCTCCTCTTGTATTCTCTAGGAGAATAGCTGCTGCTTTCGTCCGAAGAGGAGGAAGGTAATGAAGAAGGAGAAGAGGGTGACCTCTTTCTCACCTTTTTCTTCCTTCATTTCCTCTCTTCCCTTTCAGAGCGATGAGGGGAAGGACTATAGAATTATCTTTTCCTCTTGGGAGGAGTTGAAGATCGTCGAGACTGTCGTCTTTGTGGAGCCACATCTTTAGAGGAATTCGGAGATTCACTTCTTTCTCGTTCATTGGATTCCTCCTCTTCTGTTATTGGAGTGAGTCTTCTTTTGGAAGTCTCAACAAGAGGCTTCCTAAGCTCTCTCTCTTCTTGGAGAGGTAGGTAAATCCCATAAGCATGAAGTTGTTGGGTAACTTTGGCTTGCAAGGAAGGGTTGCCCATAGCTTGTTGCAACCTAGTAACAAGATAGTTCACAAACATTGGGGCATCATCAGTAACACCTTCATGTGCAAAATCAAAGTTGTCAATATTTATTCTACTCTCTTTATTATTGTCAACCATGCTAACTACACTTATGTATATGCTACTTTGTGTTTGGTACCCTCAAAAACCTTAGTTTATACTCTTCTTTACCTTTGAAAATTAGCTCTCAAGCAGCGACACCCGTGGTTTAGAGATTGTTTATTGCAAAGAATAGTGAAGAGGGTCTAACATTGCTTGATTGATTATGGTTCCTATTGAGCTTGCTAGTAGCTCAATAATGGTTAAAATCCCCGAAAGACTCCATAATTAAGTCTATAGTTCCGTACGGTGTACCTCAAACTAAGTCCTTTTCAACCAAGTTAATAGATCCCTGTCTCACTTACCCTCTTGCAATGAACAGGTCCAACCTTTCATGGAAAACCTAAGGATCTCTCTTCTTAAGCAAGAAAAGAGAAACCAATAGCTCTGATACAAGTGTAATGGAGTATACCTATAACATTCTTTATAGCGGAAATTGAAATTATAATAGTGAGCATTTCCTTTCAGACAATTCTTAAAGAGCATAAGAAGAGTAATTGATCAAAGGTAGCAAAATGAACATTACACCTAATTGGCTTGGCATGAACAATACTTGTAAAAGGGAGAGAGAGGAAGGGATAGAGAAATTGACAACAGTTGAGGACTAGATTTATGTTGAGCCGGTCCCCCCTCCTAAAGAATTTTGTATTATTGATTCCCCCACCAAGAAAGACTTGGTACAATACAAGATTGTGTTCCCTGAGACCTCGTTGGTGCAATGAAGATGGTAGACTTCATACACCAAAATTATGCCCTTAATTAACTTGCAAAAGCATTAACATATCCCCGACCTCAATCCCAAGACCTCAAACACCTTCAAAGGTGGAGAGAGCTAGCAGGGAGTGAGGGAAGGGAAGAGGAAGAAGAAGTAACATACGAGAAAGAAATAGACTCCTCACTTGTATTACTCTTGTAGCTTAGCATAGCATATCAACAAGGGTAGCATTAGAACAAGTGTCCTTCTTACCCCTTTGAGAGAGAGGGCTTGAATAATGCTTGAAAATTTAATTAAACAAAGTAAATTCTCATTGGACCCCTTTAGAGGCCAACCAATAGGCTTTAGGCACTACATGAGGGCATCATGTGTAGGTGCTTGACATGTGTCTTTATTACCTCTTGAGTCTTGGGCTTGCCTTGACTCTGTGTGTGTGTGTGTGTGTGTGTGTGTGTGTGTTCTCTCTCATGCCCCTAGCTTTAGGGCTTTCCCCGTCCTTTGTAAGGATCATGTTGAATTTGGAACCCCACAAGCCCCTCAAGCACCTTAGTCATGAAGCACTTCAAGCACCTTAGTCATAAAGCATGACAAGCACCTCAAGCACCTTAGTCATTAAGCATGACAAGCACCTCAAGCACCTTAATCAGCTCAAGCACGATAAGCACCTCAAACACATGCTTAGCTTGTCTAAGGTCTAAAATACCCTAAGGTCCTGGACACCAAACTATAAATGATGAGGAAGAATGTAAAAATTTCTTAAAAATTATTTTCAATATGCGACAAGGCCTTGTTTTGCATTCGCAACTTTACTATACTCAATGAAATAAAATAACGATGCATTAATGGTTGTTGGAATGAGGGTTGTAGAAATTCATAGACAAAGCTGGAAGGAGGAGGAGAAGCTCAAATGTGCACAACATCGGAAGTGTCATTCATTAGAGTGCAATTACAAAGATAAGAAAAGCCCATGGGATGTGAGTGTATATACAAGCTAGGGTAAAAAAACCTCTTGACATGAAAGCTAGTAAAGGAGTGAGATGGGATAGTGCAATCTGTCAGGAGGATGGTCCTTGTAGTCTTACCTCTCATGTTTAACATGAAGAAAGCCATGGGTAACTCCCAAAGAGGCATACTATTAAGTCACGAGATCCTGCGGTATCTTACAAAAATAGAGAACCATTAATAGCTGCTAGATTGATATGCATGCGAAGGGTCTCACCATGACATAGAAAATCAATGTGCTTCATGCAATCATGAAACTCGAAGTTCCTTGCCACTGCAAATATGCTCTTAATGCCAAGACGGTGATGAGAGACTATTGTTGAGCACTCAAATCAGCCACAAGGCATCTAGGCAAAGGCACTCATTTGTAGTTCTGGAAGTTGCCTTGTGCGTAGCTTCACAACTAGAAGTGGCCACAATAGGTTGCTTCTCCCTCAACCACAACACCCCTGAGTTGCCAAGCATGAAGCAAAAACCACTAGTGGACATGCGATAACAACCACCCGCCCTGGCAATGACCGTCTCTTGGGATAAAACAATCCAAGATTCTTGTTAATGCTACTCAAGTAGCGACATATCCACTTCACAACCTCCCAATGCTTAGACCATGTGCTATGCATAAATCGGCTCACCCATGATACTGCATGCTAATATATTGCTTTGTAATTCATACATAAGTAAGGCAACCAAAAGTCTACTGATAGAGAGAGAAATCATGAAGACTAAGCTTCAAAGTTGTCTTGGAGACCTCAAGGCCGAATCTATGCTACAATGTCTTAATATACTTTGTTTGACACAGAGCAATGCCTCTATTTGCACTACCTTAAGTGGATGTGCGTCAATGTTTGCAAAGTTTATTTGCCCTTGGTAGTTGTTGGTTGTTCCTGTCCTGGCCATATTCAAATCAGGATTTGCTGGAGCATTAATTGATAAGGTTGACCAGTAATTTGCTCCCGAGTCCCATGTATGTAATTTTATATATAGCACTGTCCATGGTCGCTTTGCCACCTGTGATGGAATGTGTTGCAATTAAAAGGCCGTTGATTTTGGCACAAAATCCAGCGCAGGTTGTCGAGACGGCGAGCTCTCGTGCTGCACGCACACGAGAGAGAGAGAGAGAGAGAGAGAGAGAGAGAGAGAACACAGGTATACGCAGACAGCTGCGATGGCGAAGTAGGAGAGCAGACGGACGTGTGAACGAAGACGGATGATCTTGCCGCTTATTGATCTGTACGTTTGTGCCTTCTTGTAGCCCACCATGGCGATCCATTATGCCATGGTCGCTAGGGCTTCTGTTGTCCTTGCAGAGTTCAGCGCCACCCCCTCCAATGCTAACGCGATCACCCGACAGATCCTGGAGAAGCTCCCTAATGTTGCAGATAGCCATGTCTCTTACTCTCAGGGCCGCTTCATCTTCCATGTTACCAAGGCAGATGGGCTCACTTTCCTATGCATGGCGGACGACTCTTTCGGCAGTAAGTTGATTTTCCTCCTCGATTATGTCAATGTACATAATTACTGATAGAGAGATTTGATCATTTCCTCTTGAATGTTGATAATGAAGGCTTTCAACAGCAAGTTTTCATGGCCTAGCAAAGCATTAGTGATGTGCATTGTGCCTTATGAGGCTTTTGTTTTGAAAAGGATCAAGGTTTTCTTTAGGTATTGGGAGTGAACTCACGATGCAGATCTTTGGATCAATTTCTGCTCATGTGTATGTGTGTGTGTCTATCAGAGATTGGTACGTAGTTCTACACCCACACCCACTATTTCACAGGGATGACATTAGTGATAGTATGCAGTAAATACTATGTATCGTGGAATTGATGGTCATATTGTCTTGTGCATAGTTAATACGAGTAAATAACTCTATAGATGACTTCCTAGATGCATACACTTATTTAGTCAAGTCAGATCAGAAGAGATGCAAATTTCACTTTTTGGGCTTTTGTCCTGCATCAATTTATTTTCACGTAAATTTTCTCCATCTGTGTTGCGAATATGTGCCACCAAAATTGTTATATTGTGTTGTTTCTTTCAATATAAGCATTATATTGCCATTAGGCTTCATTATGGCCAAGTTTGCCCGCATCTCTTGAGTAATGATAGAAACTCAATATGCAGATTTGTATATCAAAGTATGCGTACATGTGTGTAACTTTTTTTTTTTTTTCCGAGAAAAAGATCCTTGACAATGGGCCCTAATGACGTTTTCCGGGTGTCAAGTTGTAATAGTGGACGTGTGGTTTTATGTTATGCAATTATCATCCGGGTGTCCTGTCTTGTTGATTTTGAGTAGATTTTTTCGATCTTTTATGGTGCATATGCCTATTACTACCTTTGTGTTGTCTTTTATTTAGCTTTAGGATTTCTTATGGCTCAGTTTCTCCATTAGACAGTATGCAGATCTTTGTATCTAACTACGTGTATGTGTGTTTTTTTTGGTGGAGGGGGCTATGTGTATGGGAGATGTAGGCCTACTTATACACTACTATGTGCACTGATGACATCAATGGGCGTCAATACTATGCAACTAATGGTTATAATTGTCTTGTGGTTATGGATTATTGTTAGTCTCTCGCCGGATCCATCCTGCACACATGACATGACACAAGCGATATTCATGCATAATGAGCGTAGAGAGCGGACATCAGACTCACCTCCTAGTCATAGAGCCAATACGGGCTCACCCCCGAGCGTGAGAGCGTGTAGCAAACGGGCTAGCCTCTACCGCAAGGGTTGGTGTCCCATACCACCAAGCCCACACCAAGCAGGTGTGTGGATAGAGCTGCCAAGGGCCTAGAGTCCAAGTGTGGTGATCACACAAGATAGCTCACAAATGAGCCAAGGGTCCTATTTATAGGATTCCTTAACTGCCCTAACCATAGGGCCATGTTCACACTTGGCCGGACATAGCGCAGGCGCCCATCCTGATGTCTTGGGACGTAACAATGAATCTGGGCTTTGCCTAGGATTATCTAGTTTTATTTACTTATAGCAAACCATATATTGTGCATAAACTATACAATGCTGCATTGGGTTTTTCTTGCCACAATATGTGTGACCACATATTGTGCATACATTATACAATGCTGCATTGGGTTTTTCTTGCCACAAAAGATGAAAGACAAAGTAACTCGACAGATTACTACACGTCAACTTTACAGGAGGTCGCAGTAGGTGCTTGCTAGAAATGCTAATAGAATGATGGTACCAGTTTAATTTTCATTCAAGCTCTACACAAGAGTGCCAAGTTTGCAGCTACGTATCGTGACCGTCGGGCTTTGATACTTTTGTAACAAAAATTCTGTATCTATGTTATGCACGATTGTTTTTCAGTCTCAGATCTCTACAAGTGGGTCTTTTCGGTCTATCTTAAAGACTTAACGGGAAGTTCAATCTTATTTTTCTGCATGATTTTTCATGGTTTACATTCGGATGTATGACGTATTCGTTCATGTTTGTTTTCCTTATAAACAGGGCGTATACCTTTCGCCTTTTTAGAGGATATTCGGTCCAAGTTCATGAAAGCTTATGGGAGGACATCAAGTACAGCTCTTCCTTATGCAATGAATGATGAATTCTCACGAGTGCTCAATCAGCAGATGGAATATTTCTCAAAAGATCCTAATGCAGACAACATTAATAGGATGAAGGGAGAAATAAGTCAGGTGATGTTCAGACGTGCTCCCTTTTTTATTTAAAAACAGAGTATATGTTTTAGTATACTCAGGTATTCATCTATTATATATCATAGCAAGCATATTATGCTTGGTGAATGGAAGAGATGATGGGTCGTGCAAATTGACTGGAACACTAAATTTATCGTATTTTTGGGTCATCTTGATAGATGTGCAGTGATTTTGTATTTAAGCTTTTATAAAGGTTCTTCAAGCTTGGTTGTAGAGGTGGATCGTTATTTCTGCTAGTTGCTGTGATCGAGGAAAAAAAAACTGAGAAAACATGAGCTCCTTAGATGTATGTTGCCAGAAAAAAATGCTCTTTTGATGTGTGTGTATTTTCATTGAATGGCACCTGTTTGATTATACTATGGGCTTCTTGAGGACTTTGTGTGTAAATTGGTAGACTTTGTTATCAGGTTCGACATGTGATGATTGAGAATATCGATAAGGTGCTGGACCGAGGTGAACGGCTGGAGTTGCTTGTGGATAAAACAGCGAACATTCAAAACAAGGCATTCCGTTTTCGAAAGCAAACTCGTGAATTTCGCAGTGCTGTGTGGTGGAGAAATGTGAAGCTTGTGTAAGTATTGTGCTCCGCTGGCAAGTTGGTTCCGAACAATAGTGTCAGTTCCACTTTTCAAGCTAATTAATAATTACTTCTGATTTAATGTTTCTTTGAGGGCTAGGCTTGATTTTGACTGAGTCTGCCCTCCATTTGTGTGACAAAAACTCAGTATGCAGATCTTTGTATTGATGTATGCTCTTCTGTGTGTGTGTGTGTGTGTGTGGGGGGGGGGGGGGGGGGGGGGGGGGGGGGGGGGTTTGGGGTGCGTGTGTCTGAGGATATATCGGTACCTAGTTCTACAGCCACTATTGAGTACCGATGACGTTAGTTAATAGTGGGGATGTCGTAGTATTTAGTGAATACTATGCATGATAGAGCTGATGGTTAGTTTATCGTATGGGTGACTACCATGAGTCTATACTCTGCACTTTCCTTTAAAGGTGAATTTGGGCTTATCCTGGATTCATTTAGTTACTCATTCTTCCTATAGGACATTCAATTAAACTAAGCGATTGGCTTCTTGGCTGTGCAGGTCACTGTTGGTGATTCTTGTCTTGATAGTCATCTATGTTGTCTTGGCTATTGTGTGCCATGGAATAACACTACCTTCATGCCGCTGAGTTTAAGTTTCTGCCACTCTTGAACCTTGTTTGGCTGAGTTTGGAGAACGTGAAATAAAGGGCAATCAGTCTGTCGAAGACTGCAGTCATTCCTGGTAGATGCAGATTCTCATGTGGCACGGCTCATGCAAGTGCCCCTGTGTATAGATTTCTTGCGGCAATTCGTGTGAAGGAGCTTTTAGGCTTACTCTTTGCTTTTGCATGTATTCTAGTATTACATTCATGAACCAGTTTCTTATAATGAGGAACTTGTTTGTAAGAGTGAGAAGTTACCAACTCTGTTCTTTTTTGTTTCCATGTACCTTATTTGGCAGGAATAGAGTGCGACCCAGTGATGTGAGATTTTCTGATGGGTCATCAAGAGTTTATTGAGCATGGAGTGGTTGAGCAAGTATAGTCAATTCGTTCGGGTAAGCTGACTGTGGTAAAGTGTGGGGTTGGTAGCAAGTGAATAATCAAAGACATTGTAGGAGCTGTATTTGCTCTTTCGCTTAAGGTGTTTTTGTCCGAGGCACCTTTTTTGTTCATCAATTTTGTAGCATGAAGCTGCGGCAGACTCAAGAATGCAGTCATGCATCTGCATAATTGCAGGTTGAAATTTGAAGAATGAAGTGAATACCGTTTGGAAGGAAGGTGTTCTATGCTTGTCGTCAAGTATGCAACTAAGAAATTGCTTTTCATTCTCCAAGTTACCTGCAAGGATTTGATGGCCATCTACAATACGGCCATCAAGGAGATAAGAGAGAAGGAGATAGGTGAGCGATGACAAACACACAGGAAAAGAGATATGACGCAAGAGCAATAATCAAATGACTAAATAACTCCTGAGAGAATGAGATATTGTATATAGTAAGGGCTCAGGTTATTTGTATGACTTTGAGCCCAAAACTTGACCTAAAATGGTACTCTCTAAATACAGAGGTTTGTACCTAATAATCCTGGATGTGCACCTCACAAGGCAGACTGCGAATGGTCACGTTGGTGTTAATCAAGGCAAAAATACGCATGTGAGGCACTGTGATCTTGCAATGACATCTTCACCATCTTGTGATTGATTGGAGCAATCACGACAGTCAAGACCACCATCCAAACAGTGCCTTGCCCTTCAGGGATACGTCTCGTCGCTTGGAGTAGACACAACATTAAAGGACCTACCTAGATTGTCATCCGTTGTACTGCTACAAGCTTTGCTTCGTACCTCAAAGCCCTCAAAGGCTCCTACCTGAAATCTACATCCCACACCCTCGAAAAATATATGTTAGGTTTGTAATATTTCCTTGTGTAATTTATCTAGTAGGATGGTTTTTGGTCCCCTTGCTATCAATCAAATGCTCATGTTTGCCTCGATTTGACAATTTGGTCTCCCCTTTTTTAGGATTGCTCTTTGAAGTAGCCCTATGACCATGCATTAATTGTTTAGGAGGCCCTCTAATAGCACCTTTAAAGGGTCTATGGGGGAGCCCGAGATAAATAGGGAATGATTATTCCAAGGCATTTGAATCTCTCTTGGAACACCAATTGTGGTCTGTTTACGTTGGTTTTGTAATTTGAGTATGATCTTATCGCAAATTGAGTTGTTTCTAAATTTTGAAATGCAATGCTTATTATGCAACAAGGCGCAGAGAGTTGAGCTAGAAAATTGATCTTTACAAAGCTTTGCAGAGTTGTCAGATAACTTAGTCTGAGTTAGCCAAAGCAGAAGACATAAGAATGCAAATAGAAGCCAACTTGACATTTGAAAGAGCTTAAGCAAGCAAGGTTTTTTTTTTTTTTTTGGCCACGGGTGATGCATCTAAATGAATGATAAATGGGATGTCTATGGGTCCAAATCGTGGACCTACCTCATATCCAGCAAGTGCAACCCTTGAGGGAACAACCCTTCTTGAAGGAGAGATTGAGAGGGTACGACTTGTTTGAATTCTTCAATGAAGCAAACCAAGCGATTGGAGCGTTAGGGCCCACCCATGATGGAGGTTTAGACACTACACCCTATCTGTTTTGCACACAAGAAGTTTCTTAGGAAATTTAAGAACTCTCAAAGTTTCCAATGTGTGGTACACAGCCTAGTTAAAATAATGCTTGAAACCTTTATCAAAAGACACGATGCTTCCCAACCAAATAGCTCACGATGCTTTACCAAATGATGGTGAGCCGCCAAAAAAAAGGTTGGGAGCTCACCGTCCACCATGTGTCCTCCCCCCCTCCCCTCCCCTCGGTCTAGAGAACATGTCACGCACTTGTCCATTTAGTTTGAACTTTGTGCAAGTGCAATGTCTATATGAGTCTATGCATAAGAGTAAACTAGAAGGATTGCCTTTGGTATGCATGTATTACAAAGGATTGCATAATGGATCTTTAGCAGCTATTGAGGGAGGATGTCCTTCAACCATCTTGTATTAATTTATTTCAATATTGATACAATTGGACGGACTTTAGGATCCACTAAATGGACTTTAAGGATCCCCCCCCCCCCCCCCCCCCCCCCCCCCCCCCCCAAAAAAAAAGAAAAAAAAAAACCCCACCCCTTCAGTTTTGCAAGGTGGCCTTCTACTTTTATGGAAGGTTTAGCTTAGAACCTACCCTTTTTCATCAATGCCACTTCTAAAAAATTTCCCTTCAAATGACACAT
The DNA here is from genome assembly GCF_014529385.1 of Adiantum capillus-veneris. NCBI lineage: Eukaryota > Viridiplantae > Streptophyta > Polypodiopsida > Polypodiales > Pteridaceae > Adiantum > Adiantum capillus-veneris. Next base: position 163,009,037 of record NC_140931.1, read on the forward strand.
ACATTTTCTCGTGCCCTTCTAAATACAAAATTGCCAAATCTACACTTAACTTTTAAAGCTAAAAGTCAACACAAAAATGTATCAAGTCACATAGATAAAAGTGCAACCTTGGGAATTTGGTTTCCAGCCTCAAGCTCTAAGAAGAAAATCGTTGTATTATACTTAGTGCTATATAATATACATGTACATGTAACGGTTTTTCAAAGAAAAAGTGCCCTTCAAGGGCAACGTTTTCTTTGGTCGCCCTTCCACAAGGAGGACAAATTTTTAAAATACCCCTTCATATGTAAATCCTCGAAATGTTGCCACTTCTCTTGACAATCAAAAGTGGCCTTGAAGGGCTCTACAGCCATGTGAGACAATGATGGCTAGTGTTTCTGAGGGCTTTTGACATGGAGGGTGGTTCATGGAAGAAATTGTTCCCATAGTGGCACTGGGGGCCATCTTTCGATGGAATGGGCTTACCTCAAAGCTTGAAACGCTAGTGCTGGCTCTCTTCTAGTCATAGTGAACAATGATGATCGTGCATGGCTCTCCGTTCAAGCCTGCGGCTCTTGTCTTCCTGCGGGATCCTAGGGATGGTGGAGCTTCTTTGTGAGGGGATGGAGGTGGAATGCTTCTCCCTTATGCGGATTTACTTTGGTATATGGTAGGTCCATCACAAGAAGATTTAGAAATTTTCTCATGTAGGAAAATAGAGTCTTTTTTAGTGTTTTTCATACAATGCATAACATCATGAACTTCTGCTCGAGAGGCACCGCATACCTAGCTAGGTACAATTGGGGGCAGGGAACCACCGGCCCCCCCACCGGGCCGGCGGTCCCCTGCCCCCAATCGTACCTAGCTAGGTATACGGTGCCTCCCTCACAGAAGCTCATGATGTTGAGGTAAGTCACAATGTGGGAATTATTGTGAGAATTTATCCAAAACTTCTTGTGCATTCTATAGGGTGGCTCCCTTATCAGAGTGTTGTCATATTAAGTGTTTAGGTACTACTTCTTGTCTGGGCTGCTGGTTTTGCTGGGGTGGGCTTTCCTGTCAGCTCTGGAACAATTTGTAATTCTTTTTGGACTTTCTTGGCCTTCATGATTCGTTTTGAGCATGGTGTGTGATGTATTTTATTGTTGATTATATAATTTAACCTGACTCTCTCTATTTGGAGAGAGTATTGCAAAAAAAAAAAACTCTACTCTCTTTTTGGCTTTGAAACAAGTCTTAGGGATTAGGGAAGAGGAGAGTTAAGCATACATTTTGATATTTTATTATTTCCTATACTAATGGACTTATCTTTTTGTGTGACGCATTGAAATTTTATTTTGTTTTTAGTTTGTCAAAAGGTCCATTCCTTTCATAGCCTTGCATAATTTGACTTTTTTTTAAAAATTTATTATTTCAAAATGCCAGCGTGAGCCTCCAACGTCATTTTATTGTTTTAGAATTCCATCATGAACCTTCATTTTGTTATACAATGGAGTGGTTGTATGGAGAGAAAAACACGTGTTCATGAAATGCACTAGTAGCTATCATATTCTATCAAATGGTACAATTTTGACCATGCAAGAGCATCTTTAAAAAAAAAAAAAAAAAGGAGTAACCTTAGGCATAGAACCAAAGTCAATGCCAAATCCTTAAAGCTGATTGCCAATTTTCTTTGCCTTTGTCATCTTCGCCTTCTCCATTCTTGCCCAAGAGCAAAAAAAAAAAGAGAGATATGTTGCGGAGAGTGATCTTCTTCTCCCTTGCCCCCCAAAGTGTAAGGTCTGATCTATTACTTTGATGAAGATTTTGATCACACAGTTCGAAAGGGGGGTAAAACCTCAAGATGCATGGGAAAAACTCTCATGAATTGCTCCTTATTTGCTTTCTATGCTTGGAGTATTGTTTGCCCTGTTAAAACCACGATTGCAAAAGACACGAACTTGAGAGCTTCTTATACTTCTCCAAAAGAAGTTTCTTGTTGTATAAATGCTAATATTATCTAAAAATATTTGCTTTTATTTGCATGGAGCTCTAAAATTAAAAGTTTTTACTACTTTTTCTAAAATTAAAGCGAAATTATGTACATACATATCCAAGAACTACAAAAATAGCATAAAATTGTTGGGGTTCAAGCCAATTGACCGGATGTCCACCACTAACTCATCATCTAAGATTAACTTATTCTTTAATATACAATTGAATAAGGAGCCTGAGGCTGAGTTATCTTCATTGAGCTCCACCCATTTTCTTCTCCCTCGCACTCATGTATTGCACACTCTACAAAAATTGTCAATTTTTTAAAAAAACTCTAACAATTCCTTAGTCTTATTGTAAAGAGACTAAATGAAACATCTTCAATTCCATATGCATAAAGCAAAAAAAAACATTTGTTGGTTCTTTCTCATCATGATCGTGTTGTCATGTCGTGGCACGTACATCATGAGAACAAATGTTATGATTCCATTTTTAGATGCGTGATAACATTTGCAATAATATACATAAGTGTGTGTGTGTGTGTGTGTTATCAAACTAAGTTATTTATCTATTTACCCAATAACCTTCAAGGTAACTTTCTAAAGTTTACTACTGAGATTTACGAGGATAAAAATCCTTAACGATTGTCAGTTTTCTTTTTTATTTATCTACATTTATCTCATATCTAGATCCTATAGCTATCATGATTATATAATATTTTATCTATTTTGGATTTTATTAAATTTTATTTTTTATTTTAAATTAAAATTGATTTTTTTAATGCATATAAACTCTTGGACACTCTTTTTAAAGATCAAGGTCATGCTTACATGCACTTTGATGTGTGCATTCTTGAAGTCATAAGGAAGTTCAAGGTCTAAGGTCATGCTTACATACACCATGATTGGAGTCACAAGGAAGTTCAACGCAAAGGGATCCACTCAAAGACTTTTGCACAGAGAAAAAAAAAAAGATGTTTTTGTGGAATTTTTGGCATCTACTTTCCATCCAAATGTGAAAAAGTGTTAAACATAAAAGTTGTAGGTAGTGAGATGAAAAATATGCTCATATTTTTCATAATTTTTGGAGCTTTGGATGAGGAGATATGATCAAAATGGTCGACCCCAGTCTGCTTGTCAACACCAAAAGAACACGTCATTTTCAACTTTGCTAATCTCTTGTTCACATTGGATCAAGTGAAAGTCTTGAGGGTTCTCCCTATCTATATAAAGGACCCTCTTCTCCCTTGTAAAGAAGTCAAGAGTTAGTGAATGGAGAGATGTTAGTGGGAGGGAGTGAGACACAGAGAACCAAAGTCAATGCCAAATCCTTAAAGCTAATTGCCAATTTTCTTTGCCTTTGTCATCTTCGTCTTCTCTATGCTTACCCAAGAGAAAAAGAAAAAGAGAGATATGTTGCGGAGAGCGATCTTCTTCTCCCTTGCCCCAAAAAGTGTAAGGTTTGATCTGCTACTTTGATGAAGATTTTGATCACACGGTTCGAAAGGGGGGTTAAACCTCAAGATGCACGGGGAAAACTCTCATGAATTGCTCCTTATTTGCTTTCTATGCTTGGAGTATTGATTGCCTTGTCAAAACCATGATTGCGAAAGACACGGACTTGAGAGCATCTTATACTTCTCCAAAAGAATTTTCTTTTTGTATAAATGCTAATATTATCTAAAAAGATTTTCTTTATTTGCATGGAGCTCTAAAATTAAAAGTTTTTACTACTTTTTCTAAAAATAAAGCGAAATTATGTACATACATATTCAAAAACTACAAAAATAGCATAAAATTATTGGGGTTCAGGCCAATTGACCGGATGTCCACCACTAACTCATCATTTAACATTAGACTCATTCTTTAATATACAATTGCATAAGGAGCCTGAGGCTGAGTTATCTTTATTGAGCTCCACCCACTATGTGTGTCTGCTTTTCTTCTCCCTCGCACTCATGTATTGCACACTCTACAAAAATTGTCTAATTTTTTTAAAACTCTAACAATTCCTATTTTAGTCTTATTATAAAGAGACTATATGAAACAACTTCAATTCCACATGCATAAAAGCAAAATAAAAACATTTGTTGGTTCTTTCTCATCATGATCGTGTTGTCGTGTTGTGGCACGTGCATCATGAGAACAAATGTTATGATTCCTTTTTTAGATGCATGAGAACATTTGCAATAATATACATAAGTGTGTGTGTGTGTGTGTGTGTGTGTGTGCGATCAAACTAAGTTATCTATCTATTTACCTAATAACCTTCAAGGCAATTCCTGAAATTTACTACTCAAATTTACGAGGATAAAAATCCTTAATGATTGTCAGTTTTATTTTTTACTTATCAACATTTATCTCATATCTAGATCATATAGCTATCATGATTATATATATTTTATCTATTTTGGATTTTATCAAATTTAATTTTTTATTTTAAATTAAAATTATTATTTTTTGGATACATATAAACTCTTGGACACTCTTTTTAAAGGTCCTGCTTACATGCACTTTGATGTGTGCATTCTTGAAGCCATAAGGAAGTTCAAGGTCTAAGGTCATGCTTACATACACCATGATGTGTGTATTCTTGGAGTCAAAAGGAAGTTCAACGCAAAGGGGTCCACTCAAAGACTTTTGTAGAGAGAAAAAACACATGTTTTTGTGGAATTTTTGGCATCTACTTTCCATCCAAATTTGAAAAAGTGTTAAACATAAAAGATGTAGGTAGTGAGATGAAAAATATGCTCACATTTTTCATAATTTTTGGAGCTTTGGATGAGGAGATATGATCAAAATGGTGGAGCCTAGTCTGCTTTTCCACACCAAAAGAACACGTCATTTTCAAGCTTGCTACTCTCTTGTTCACATTGGATCAAGTGAAACTCTTGAGGGTTCTCCCCATCTATCTAAAGGACCCTCTTCTCTCTTGTAAAGAAGTCAAGAGTTAGTGAATGGAGTGAGACACAGAGAGGTCCCTAACTTCTCTGTATGCCTTGGGAAAGTTTTAGCTAAATTTGTAAGCACCTACACATTTTCATAAGCTTGTTATTATCTAATGTACACATCTTTCACTCATCAATTAAGGATTTTGGTTGTCCAAAGAAGGTGTCGAAGGCTACTAATTGTTTGCTTCTTCGACAAATCAACAACGTACTTGTGGGCATATTGTGTAAGGCATTACTCTTCACATTCTTTGTTGTTCTATCTCTCCATCTATCTCTCTCTCTAACTAAATCTATCTCCCTCTCCCTTATATTCTTTGTTATTCTCTCTCTCCATCTAACCACATATCTATCTCTACATATACCTCTATCTCTATCTCTAGCTTCCTCATATCCTAGATATCGATCGTAACTAGACCTTTTCTTTATCCTTATATTATCTTACATGAATAACCCACATAATTCCAACCTTCATTGTTCCATTTTGTGCAATCTCTTAGGATTAATCTGTGTATGTCACAAAATTCACTTCCAACCTTGATGCTCAATAGATGCAAGGAGTTGTTGAGCTAGAGCATTTACCACATTTTGTTTGTTAACTCTGTCTATATTAGGGTTGCATTGTCAAAGTAACAAAGGCATGAATGGGATTCTTATTAGCTTGAGACTTCAATCTATGTTGATTTACTTTCCATTGCTAGCCGTGGGGTTACTCTACTCTGTGAATATTTTGTTGGTCAATGGGAGGGTGAGGTGAGGCGTTATACTTGGGTCCATTGTTGCCCCCTTGCTAGCCGTGGGGTTAGTCTACTCTGTGAATATTTTGTTGGTCAATGGGAGGGTAAGGCAAATCATTGTACTTGGGTCCATTGTTCCCCCTTGTAGCCCTATGGGAGGTTGGTTTTGTCTAAGGTTTCAGAATAGGAAAGGCACTGGCACATCTTAGACGACGATAATTTTTTCCTATGTCTAGTCTAAGTCAAATAAAGCACACTTGATGTCAATGAGCTATATCTTAATTGCTTTATTAATCTCTAGGGAAGGGCCTTGATGGGAATGAATATTCTTGAGGTTTGATACTTTTGATTTTTCAAGTGTGAATCTGGTTATTCTTGCCTTTCTTGGGATGATTGATCTCACCTTCCATAGGTGTTTCCACATCTAGGACATCCAAGACATTGGTGCATCAAGACCTTGGAGTAAATGCTAAAAAGGAAATGTGGGCTTGATTACAAATTTGGCAATGTTCACTTCTTTGACCATTCGCATACTTGACCAATGTCGAGAAGTGTTTGGAGCCTCCTTCCAAGTCTATAGCACTTGCAATAATGGTAGCTAGGGTTTTGGTATCTCTTCTTTGAGATCTTAGAGTATACTCACAAGTCATTAGCAACTTCACTATGATGCAATAACTCATTTATACACTCATAATGGCAATTGGGGTTTTGGTAGCTCTTCTTTAAGAGAGACTCTTGAGGTATTCACACGTTATATTTGTAGGATCAAAGTGATGTCCGGCTGCCAATGTTAAATTCCTTGAAAGAAGAATCTCCTTTAAGTTCAGGGAAAAAGATATGTATATAGATGCTAAGGAAATGGGTAACACTATACCCTTTGTACATACAGAAGCTTTCAACAAGTCAATAAAGAGCTCTATTTCCGTGTACATGATTTTTGTTAAAGATTCTCAAAGTGAATCTAATGTTTAGCAAAAGAAAATATACACAATCAAAAGGAATTAGAGTTATCCAATTTTCTCAAGGGGTTTCAAGATGTCTTTATTGACGACATCCCTTGTGAGCTACCTCCTAAATGAGGTAATGATGACCATGCAATTGAACTTCTTCGAGGAAGTTCACCGCCTAACAAAACTCCTTATAGAGTTTCTCAAGCTCAACAAGAGGAGATTATGCGGCAAGTGCATGAGTTAGTTGAGAAGGGCATGGTTAGGCCTGGCTCATCTCCATTTTGTTCTCCTGTGCTACTAGTGCAAAAGAAAGACGGCACATATCGTATGTGTGTCGACTATAGAGCACTAAATAGGATCACTATCAAAAATAGGTTTCCCGTTCCACGGGTAGAAGATAAGCTACAAGGGTCCACCTACTTCAGTAGGATTGACCTAAAAAGTGGCTATCATCAAATAAGGATAGTAAATCAAGACATTGTAAAGACTGCATTTCGCACTACGTTTGGTCTTTACGAATACATTGTCATGCCTTTTGGATTGACCAATGCACCAGCCACATTACCGCTTGATGGAGAAGCTATTCAGGCCTCACTGAACCTTTACTGGAGTGTTCTTTGATGATATCATCATCTACTCTAATTCATTAGGTAATATTTCAAGTTCTAAGAGAGAATAAACTTCATGTTAATCGAAAGAAAAGTGATTTTTTCTTACAAGAGATTCAGTATTTAGGTCACATTATCTCTCAAGATGGCATCCAAATGGATCCATCAAAGTTAGAGGTAATAAAAGGATGGCCTAAACCAAGGAATCTTCATGAGTTAAGAAGCTCTCTCACTAATAGCAGGACCATTACATGACCTAACAAAGAAAAATGTTAGGTACACACGGTTTGCCAAGGAGAACAATGCTTTCGAAAAGCTTATTTCTTAACCTGTGCTTATATTACCGGATCTCTCAAAGCCATTTGAGGTCAAATGTGATGCTTGTGGTGATTGCCTTGGAGCTGTTTTGCTTCAAGAAGGACACACCATAGGCTATGAAAGTCGAAGGCTCGACCCGATTGAGCAAGCTCTAGGCATATATGAAAAGGAACTTCTTGCAGTTCTACATGCCTTAGACTCATGGAAGCACTATTTATTGGGGACTCCTTTCATTCTGCGAACGGATCACCAAAGTCTTAAGTACTTCATGACACAGACCAAGCTCTCCGACAAACAAATGAGGTGGGAAAATTTCCTTTCGCAATTTCATTTTCATATGGCTCACATTGATGGCAAGCATAATCAAGTAGCCAATGCACTCTCAAGACGGCCAAGAGTGAATGTTGTTTCCATAGCAACTCACAATGATCTATCTTCTATGATAGATGAGTATGCTATTGATCTCGATTTTAGAGATGGGATTTCAGCCCTTGCACTAGGGAAGAAAGAGGAACCATTTACATTACAAGATGGTTATCTTCTCTATGGCAATAGACTATGTGTTACTAGCTCACTACGTGAGAAAGTAATGTATGAATCTCATGCTCCTCCTTATGCAGGACATAAAGGGATTCAATCTACCCTTAAGGGGATTGAAACATATTTCTATTGGCCTACCATGAAAGCAAACATACAAGAGTATGTTTCTAAATGTGTGGTATGCCAAAAGACAAAGTTTCATAGGGGGAAGCAACTTGGATTGCTTCAACCTTTGCCAATCCCTAATTCACCATGGGAAAGCATATCCATGGATTTCATCTTTGGATTGCCTAAATCTATCCATGGGAATACGGGAATATGGATGATAGTAGACAGGTTCAGTAAACAAGCTCATTTTATACCTGTCAAAAAGACTATCAAAGCCCATCAAATGGCAACCCTCTTCATTTCACAAATTTTCAAGTACCATGGCTTGCCAATGTCCATAGTGTCGGATAGAGATCCTAGAATGACCAGTAATTTCTGGAAGGGTCTCTTTGAGAATTTAGGAACAAGGCTAAACTTCTCTTCGGCCTATCACCCACAAACGGATGGCCAAAGTGAAATAGCTAACCTAACAATTCTCGATCTATTAAAAGCCTATGTAACGGAAGTAGATCAAAGATCCCAATGGGAGAAGTACTTACCCTTAGTGGAGTATGCCTACAATAACACTGTACATACTTCCACGGGAAAAGCACCTTTTGAGGTAATTGAGGGAAGATCAAAAAGTCCCTTGCTACTTAAGGTACACGGGAAGATCTTCGCTGCAGATGAGTATAGCCGAAACCTACAAGAATATTTCCAAAAGATTAAGTATGTTATCTCTATCTCACAGCAAAGGCAAAAGGCTGCCTGCTGACAAGCATAGAAGAGCCCAAGCCTTTAAAGAAAATGATTGGGTCTAACTCAAATTTTCCAAGGCTCGATTAAGGCACACGACGGGCAAGAATCCTACGGGACACCAAAAGTACTATGCTAAGTTAGCAAAAAGGTACTATGGTCCCTTCCAAATTCTTAGGCGAATCAATGAGATGGCCTATCAACTCAGGTTGCCCAACCATTGGCTCATACACAATGCTTTCCATGTGAGCCTATTAAAGCCTTACAAAGGAGAGCCACCACAAGAACCAACTATTGAAGACCCACCGGAGATCGAGGACCAAGAAGAGGTGCTGCAACCCGAGTCCATTCTCCGACATGAAGACAAGGTACTAAGAGGCGGTAAGACTATCTGATGATATCTTATTAAGTTTAAGAATTATCCTTTTGAAGATGCTAGATGGATGCAAGGCATACAATTAAAGGATAACCTAAACCTTGTCAATGCTTACAATGCTTCCCTAGAGTAATCTATTCTAATGAAATGCTCACTATGTTCATGCTATTTCCGCTACACACAAGTTACTAGGCCATTAAATGTTACACCCAGTACTACCCATTAGATATTTAATAATTACATTTAAAAAACATCATAAAAGAACCAAATTTAAGTGTGAATCTGGTGATTCTGAATGGGCTAAATCTATCTTGAACAATTTTGCTCCGTGTTGTAAAAGCTCTGGCTCTCTAAGTACCTTCCATGGTGTATAACGCTCTTTTCTACTCGCGCTCACATCTTTTGATTGAAAATTCTGAGTTTTTGACTTGCCTCTTCTATCACTCAATTCATTGCGTCATTGTATTTATATGCGTCATTATGTCATTGTATTTAATGGTCTTTGCGTCATTGTCTACTCTATTCATTCAATATTAAGTTTAAATATTCGTGTGTTTAATGCAGGTATGGATGATGAGGAGTTTCTTTCTTCTTTGTCACCGCAGCAGAGACAGTGGTACGTGGAGCGTCATCGCTCTGGCGCATCATCGCGCGTTCCTACTCCATCCGCATCTCCCTCTCTTTCGAAGCATTCGGCACGCTCCGAAGCTTCGACGTCGACGAGACGATCTTCACACTCGTCTAGACACCGACGCTCTAGTGGTGGCGGTGGCGGTTGTTGTGGGGATTCCGCCGTCGATGCCTCCACACCGCCTCGTGTTCGACGAGGCTCTTTACCCTCCCCTTCTTCTCCCGCCCCCACACCAGCCACAGCATCGCCATCTACGCCAGGTTTTGCGCGGCTGACTGTTCCTAGCAGCTACACACCTCTACCTACTCCGCCAGGAGCCACCCCACTCGACACTCCTCGCTTCGGGGCCCAGACGCCGGTGGAGACACCTGACGTCCGTACCCCCATCGACACACCGCTAGAGACCCCTGCCGGGACACCCAGGTTCACGCGTCACCGGCCAGAGGGCTTGCCTTACTCCGTCGACTTCAGCGGCGGCATCATCATGGATGATGACGGCAAGAAGGTGATCTCGTGCATGCGTGGTCTTTGCTCTCAGCTGTTTAGACACTACATACTAAACAAATGGAGTGAAGTACCAAGTGATTTAAAAAACAGAGTCATCAGCATAATTCATGATGAGTTTCCCGTTCCAACACGGGATCAGCGCTTCAATGAAGACCTGATGAAGATTCGAATGCACGAATACTGCAAACACAAGCGTTCCGAAGTGCAAAAAGCTATCAAGCATGGGTGGAACAGGCCAGATTGGCTGGCCAAAGAAGATTGGAAGAATGCGAAGAAAGAAGCGCGCGAGAATCCCGACAAGTGGAAGCAACAAAAGGATGCAGCCGGAGCGCGAGTAGAGGCAGGGAGCTCGCACCACTTGGGGAGCGGTGGATGGACATCATTTGAGGCCGATTTTGTAAGTGTTTTCGCATTGCTCTTTATGTTCGATAGTTTAGGGTTTATGAGTTTTTTAATTCTAACATAATGAAATCTTTGTATGTTTTGACAGTGGTCGATGACAGGACGTGATCCCACACCGTACGAGCGCGAGTACGTAGGTAGGAAGGGCTTAAACGCCCTGATGGACATTCTCAATTCTCGCGGCGGCATGGTTAGTATTAGGGTTTACTCTTTTCTATTTTTTGTATTGTTTTATAAATGTCGTTATATGTTTATACTTACTGAAAGCTGTCTTATTGTCTTTTTTTGCAGAATCCGACAGATACGCCGCTTGGACGCGATGAGACGTCTGACTAGACGACGTCAGTTTAGCCGTAGCTAGATAGCATTAGTTTAGGGTTTCTCATAGCTTATGTATCATGAGACGGATTTTATACGTCTTTTTGACCCATGTCTATTATTACATTTGTCACCGCAGTTCATTTTGCCAATCAATTCTTTATGCCTATGATGTTGTACAATTGTCATTATTACATTTGCCAATCAATTCATTTTGCCTATGATGTGTACAATTGTCAATTTTACGCTTGTCAATTTTGCAAACAATGTGTCTTGTGGGTGACTATTTTTGGGTCTATTATCTACCCTTGCACTTTTTTTAAAAAGTGAATCAAGTACAATATGCTTGATGGGTGGCAGGGCATTCAATGTCCTGTCACCAAAAAAAAATTCTCTCGGGCGTCGCTATAACCGTCGCTATTTATGGCTCTTTGGCGTCGCTATAGACTTCTGTGTAACTGTCGCTATGAGCGTCTCTATATAGCGACGCATAAAGCGACGCTCTCGTAGCGACGCTATTAGCGACGCTGGGGGTTATAAAAACCCAGTGTATTTCCGTCGCTAACAACGTCACAAGAGCACACAACCTCTTGTAGTGATGGTTATGTGATAAGATGGTATGTGATACCGTAGTCTTGGGAGTTCCACCAGCCATGCATAACTACGAGGCTTTGCTTGACTTTCAGGTCACACACTTGCCTAGAGCAGACGTGTACCTATGCAAGGAGTGGCTATATAGCCTAGGCCCAGGTCTAGTTTGAAGTTATTTGCATAACATGCTATAGTTTGAGCATGATGGTAGGGTCATCACCCTACAAGGTGACCGTAGGGTCCCCTCTACCCCTCTCATTTCTTTCATGGAGTTTCATAGAGCAATCCGTAGAGGCCAGATAGCAGAGGTATTTGCTTGTTATCCTCTTTTAAATTTTGTTGTTGTAAATGAATGTAATAAAAATGTTTTCATAGATGAAATTGCAAGTAATGTTTTCATAGACAAACCAACATCTAATCGAAGTAGCTCTTTTATATCTAAAAGGACATGTAGGTGGCTCAAACACAATCTCCCACACTCCTTTGGTATGTTTGGAAGGCGGGTTAAAGACTAGTAAACATCTAATTACGAGTGCAAATCTCAGCAAGCACAGTACAAAGGCAACTGGCTTTTTAAAAAAAAAACTCCTGTCGATCGATCTTTGCCTTGGTAGAAGCCAAATTTATTGCGATCAAAATTCCCAATTCATGGTGGTGAATCCCACGAGCTCCAAACACTTGGCCCGTGAAGTACTATGGAGGATGATGTAAGGTCCCTTCCTAAACCCTAGAGCCATTCAGAACTTTTTCAGCCTAGAAAATAATTTAGAAAAAGCAAGACTGACAAAGAAGTCATGCGGACAACGCGACTTTACTCCACAATGAAAAGACAAGGATATTTCGGATAAGAAATTACGTCATCCCTATATTTTTCCAAAAAGATTAAGATTATTTTTATACTTCTTCGTCAGAAGCCGCATGGGAACTGATCTAGATCGAGAACTGGGAGAAAAAGGGACTTACTTGATTAAAAGATAAAGTTAAGAGATAAGAATTAAGAAGAAAATCGGGGTCCAATAGGAATTAAGAAGAGAATTGGGGTCCAATAGCAATTAAGAAGAAAATTGGGGTCCAATAGCAATTGAGAAGAGAATTGGGATCCAATAGCAATTGAGAAGAGAATTAGGGTCCAATAGTAATTGAGAAGAGAATTGGGGTCCAATAGGAATTGAGAAGAGAATACCCACCATTTCCTATATAAGCACCTCCTATCCTTTGTAATTTTACACACATTATTGCGAAGCTACTTGCATTCTTGCCATGCTCAAGATTATGCTTAAGTAAATCAAGGTTTCCATTAAACCTTGCTCTTCCTCTCTTTCTCTCTTGAAGGCCAAACCCTTGAGGGTTTTGTGAAGAAGCTCCTCTCTCCTTCCTCTTCATCTTAAATCCCTTTCCTTCATCCTTGAGCCTCACATCTCTTCAAGAAGGCCTTCAACCCCACTCCCCTCTTGTTTAGAGGAGGTAATCTTCATTTCTAGTAGGATTAATTAACCCATGTGTTTTAATACTAGAAAAGTTTATGTGAATCATTTTAGGTTTAAGCTTTAATGGTAACCTTGGAATTAGGATTAAGTATTAATGGTAGTTATGCATCATTAAGTTAAACTTCAAAGGTAGATTTGCACTTGTAAGCTAAGCTTTAATGGTAACTTTGCACTTAGGTGTAAGCTTTAGTGACTACCTTGTATTTTAGGTTTAAGCTTCAATGGAAACCTCGCAATTAAGGTTAAGTGATAAGAGTATCTATGCATCATAAAGTTAAGCTTCAAAGGTAGATTTGCACTCGTAAGCTAAGCTTTAATGGTAACTTTGCACTTAGGTGTAAGCTTTAGTGGACTACCTTGTATTTTAGGTTTAAGTTTGAATGGAAACCTCGCAATTAAGGGTCAAGTGATAAGAGTATCTATGCATCATAAAGATAAGCTTCAAAGGTATATTTGCACTCATAAGCTAAGCTTTAATGGTAATTTTGCACTTAGGTGTAATCTTTAGTGACTACCTTGTATTTTAGGTTTAAACTTTAATGAAAATCTCGCAATTAGGGTGAAGTGATAAGAGTATCTATGAATCATAAAGTTAGGCTTCAAAGGTAGATTTGCATTCGTAAGCTAGCTTTAATGGTAACTTTACAATTAGGTGTAAGTTTTAGTGACTACCTTGTATTTTAGGTTTAAGCTTTAATGGAAACCTTACAATTAGGGTTAAGTGATAAGAGTATCTATGCATCATAAAGTTAAGCTTCAAAGGTAGATTTGCACTCGTAAGCTAAGCTTTAATGGTAGCTTTGCACTTAGGTGTAAGCTTTAGTGACTACCTTGTATTTTAGGTTTAAGCTTTAATGGAAACCTCGAAAACACATAAATTATAGGACTACCTTCTAGCTTCCTAAATGGAAAGCTAGGCACCATAAGAAAAGAGTAGTTGTTTAAGCTCGATAGAAGTAGTTCAATTTTTTGGTATTGAAGAGTATTTCTAAAGTTGTCAAATTCAAGGTTGTTTGCAAATACGGGATGCGGGAGATAGGGGATAACTTCGCGAAATTGATCTCCGTGTTGTTTGAACCGAAAGCTCTACAAGCTTCCATGGAGATTCCCCATGGATGGCAAAGGATTGCAAAAACCTGGGAATCATACAAAACGGAGATTGAACTTAAAAAGTTGGCATTTCCGAAGAGACATTAATCATCAAATGCTTATGGCAAAAACTCGCTTGTACTTTCTAAAAAGACTTGGCTGGTAGATAATTAATGAAAGTAAGAATTAAGGTTGATAAACAAATGAACCTGGAAATTACCAACTAGGAGTTAAAAAAGGAATCTCGAGAGGTGATAGGGATAGCCCATTACAAAACATAGATTTAACTAGGAGTTTTGAAGATTGTCTGGAAATGACCGGAAATCAAGATGGATCTTCTTGGGGTCAATTTGATTGAAAGGCTGGCCCATTGAGAGAATTCTCTTGGGGAACTTGACGGAGATTGGGCTTTTTCGGTTAGGGCAGCGTAACCAGCAAGTTTTTATACCTTGGTCATTCATGCTCGAGGTATAAGGGATGAATGGGTTTGTTTTATTTTTGCCCGAGTACCCGCAGTTTCTTATTGGAAAATGGCCATAATCCGGGTATGGCCTGATGCCAATAGTTGGAATGGAGATAAATAGGGCTTTGGATAATTACAACCATTTTGGAGCAAAATAGTGGCTTTCAAGAATGACAAAATTGGTGACCCATCCTTGAGTTGGTTTTCCTTTTGAGTTTGCTTTATTCTAATCCCTCTTCTTTTAAGTTCCCTTTATTCTTATCGTTCTTCTTTAGACTATTTGCAACCTTTGTAGCAGCCTTTTCACAACTTTGACATACGCTTCAATCTTCTATGCACTTTTGGGGGCACAAGCACAAACACACAAAAATTGCATACAAAACAAATAACCAAGCATGCATACCTTTAGAGTTAAGTGAAGCATGTTTTCCAATGAGCCATACAAGAGAGAGAGAGAGAGAGAGAGAGAGAGAGAGAGAGAGAGAGAGAGAGAGAGAGAGCAATCATGTGCGCCTCCTATACTGAAGTGCTACACATGCACGTGAGAGAGGAGATGAAATATTGAGAGGAGAAGAGAGTGGCACAAGGATAGGGACAATGCTACTCTCCCCCACATTGGTCTCTTAATGGACCCATGTAAGAGAGGTTACCAAAATAGAGGGAGTTATCAAATAGAGAAAGTCTCTATTTATGATAGCATAGCTTATCAGATGTGCATCCTTTGTGAGACATCCAATTGGAAGGATGATCTAATGGTAGAGACCCATTCTCAGAATAATCAATATCTAATTCTCCTAAATGATTTTCTCATGTTAAATTGATCATTTAATATGGGGAAGTGCCAAGGGAGAAAAAGCTAGAATATTGGTTAAGCTAGCAAACCGGCCACAGTAGGGATCCAAAGGAGGGAAAATAGGGATCCAAAGGGGGGGCCATCTGCAAAAGAGCAATGTGCAACAATGGGCTTAAAAGACCCTAAGCTTCATCCCATTAAGACTTCCAAAATGCTAAGGTTCCAAAATTCAAAGGTTGTGTCCAAATGCCAAACACTAGGGAAATTGGATGCTTAGTGTGTGTCACAAAAAGTCTTTGTGGATCCCTACATAGGAGGGGGTGAGTCTTGCAAGTAGGGGATGAGAGAGAAACTCCCATACACACAGACAAGCTCCCTTTACACAAAGGGAATGAGGGACACATGCCAGCTCCCTAGCCCAGATGCCCACATGGTGTACCCAATTCCTATTGGATGGCCTTGGAGGTGGACCAATGAGAATTAGGCTAGAGTAAATCTAGTTTAATTAATTAAAAAACACTTAATAAAAGAACCAATAAGAATTAATCTCTCTAGAAGACTATTGGACAGTCTCCCAAGGGGACCAATGAGCATTCAACAGCCCAATGGCTTGCCTGATTCCTATTGGCCAGGAGGCAAAGGGGTCCAATGAGAGTTTAGTTAAGTTAAATAATTACCTAAAGCTCTCACAAATGGGGAAGGGGGGACACATGTCAGAAGGCTATCACTTATGCTGCTTAATTACCATTGGCTAAGCCTGGGGAGGTCCAATAGGATGCTATCAAGAGCAAATAGCAAGAGGGGTCGACCAAGAGAGAGAGGGGGCTGATTTTTGAAAGGCATTATCACCTACACACTCACACTAGCTCATGTGTGAAGTAAAGAAGACTCTCTCTCCTTCTCAAGCTTTAATGGAAAGCTTACCACCTACTCCAAGCTTGTGAGAAGGAAGGCCTACACCAACAACTCTTGGCTTTGTGATGCAAATCCAACCAAGATCCAAGTTTCATTGCATGCTCATCTCCTCTACCATGGTAATTACTAAGCTAAGCTATGCTAATATGAGTGATTATGTGAGGAGATGTACATCTTTCTCGTAAGAATACTCCTTCTTCCTCTCAATCTACTCTCATACCCTGCTAGCTCTCACCATCTTCAAAGGTGTGTGAGGTCTTGGGTCTGAGACCGTGAGGGAATTAATGTTGTGTTTGATAAGTGTTTTGCTTAGTGCATGAGGTTTCCATCTTCATTGCACTAGCTAGTATTGAAGGAACACAAGAAATAGTATTGTAAAATGTCTCCCTTAAAGGGAGAAACCATAATACAAAGCCTTTTGGAGGGGGGACCGGCTCCATGCAAATCCGGTCCTCAACTGTTGTCAATTGCTTAATTTCTCTCTCTTTTGAAGTAATGTGCATGCAATCTAACTAGGTGTTATGCTTTTTGTTGCTTTCTCCACCCAAGCACTCTTGTTAATCTCATTAGGAATCTATTCTAATGAAATGCTCACTATGTTCATGTTATTTTCCGCTACACGCAAGTTACCAGGCCATTAAATGTTACATTGGTATCAGAGCACAAGGTTTCTCTTTTCTTGCTCAAGAAGGGAAGTCCTCAAGCTAGCTATAAATGGTTGGTACGATTAATTGCATGTGAGTAAGTATAAATGGTTGGTACTATAAATTGTATGTGAGTAAGTATAATAAGGATTTTTCAGCCTTGCAGTGCACCTGCCTTTGTGTAGTTAACGGGGCATCACCATCGAGAGCTATGGTCTTAATAGTGGAGTCCTACGGGGCTTGCCTACGGCTTAACCACTATTGAGCTATTAGAAGCTTGACAGGAGCCGGTGCTGTTTTGGTGTTGAACGACCCTCTCTTCTATTCCTTGCAATTAATGGTATTCGAGCCACGGGTACAGTAGCTTGAGTGCTTTTTCTAAAGGGGTAAAGAGGAGTAGCAACAAGGGCTTGAACTGCCAAAGTACACTTAAAAAGTTTACACGTAAAAGTTGTTAGAATGGCTGACAATAGTAAAGAGAGTGAAATTAATGTTGATAACTTTGATTTTGCTAATGAGCAAGCTACTAATGATGCCCCGATGCTTGTTAACTATCTTGTTTCTAGGCTTCAACAAGCCATAGGCAATCCATCCCTCCAAAGTGAAGTGCAATGGCAACTTCGTGCTCATGCGATTCTCCAAGCTCCCCACCATGACGAGAGAACACCTAGGAAGCCTTCTTGCGAGACTTCCAAAAGAGGTCTCTCTCCAATTCTGGAAGAAGAAGAGGATCCCTATGGAGGGATCAGAAATTTTCTCCTTGATGATGCATCTCCTTCTCAAAGGAGAATTCAAGAGCCTCCACCGAAGGAACGAGAAAGAAGTCAGTCTCCTGCCACCTCGACGGAGATGGCTCCACGAAGACGACGGGCTAAACGCTCTCCATCACCTCCAAAACGGAGAAGACCATCGCATACTTCTCCACACCATACTTCAAAGAGGGATGAAAAAAAGCAAGAGAAGAAAAAGGCGAGAAAGAGGACACCCTCTTCTCCATCTTCTTCATCCTCTTCCTCTTATGAAAGTTGTCATAATAATCAATATCTAATTCTCCTAAATGATTTTTGTTGGGGTATAAGCCCAATGTGGTCGCCCAGGTAAGTGGGCGGGCCGCCAGGTATGTACACATATTCTTTTGTAAAAACGTAATAAGAACTCACTATGCTCTACACATTACAGTAGAGCGAGTTCACCATATCGTCGTGCTCTTCTTCTCGCACTCTCTCCCGAATCCAGAAAGGTTGTCCGCAGCAATGATGTTCACTTTAATGAATCCAAATATCATTCTAAACCAGAGAGGGTTGAGGAGATTAGAAGAGTTGTCTTCCAAGAAGATGGACCTGCACGTGCAAGACAGAATGTCAGGGCTCAAGAGGAGCAAGGATAGGATAGATTGGAACCACATGTTGTGGCTGAGCCTGAGCCACCTATTGTGCATAGATCTGGACGTGTCACGCGACCTCCTGATAGGTTTGTTCCATCTATGAACTATGTCATGTTGACTGATTGCAATGAGCCTTCATGTTACAAGGAAGCAGTGCAAATGAAGGACTCCGGTAATTGGCAATTGGCCATGCAGTCAGAGATGACAGCTCTGCATAAAAACAAGACATGGAAGCTAGTTAAATTACCACAGGGCAAAAAGGCTCTACCTTGTAAATGGGTTTACAAGTATAAGATCACCACTCATGATAGTCAGCCAAAGTACAAAGCAAGGCTTGTTGCCAAGGGCTTTAAGCAAGAACAAGGCATTGACTTTGATGAAGTCTTCTCTCCGGTGGTCAAGATGACTACATTGAGATGCTTTCTTGCATTGGTTGCCATATTAGATTTGGTGTTGCACCAAATGGATGTGAAGACAGCGTTCTTGCATGGTGATTTAGATGTGGAAATTTACATGCAGCAGCCAGAAGGGTTTGTTGAGAAAGGCAAGGAAGATTGGGTATGCCAGTTGTTAAAGAGTCTTTATGGCTTAAAACAATCACCGAGGGCATGGTACCATAAATTCCACAAGTTTATGCTTTCTCAAGGCTACAAACGTAGTGAGTTCGATCACTGTCTATATACAAAGAAGGCTAAGGATGGCAGTTGGCTGATCCTTATTTTGTATGTGTATGACATGTTGATTGCTGGCAAGCACTTGGAAGAAATTTCAGCTTTGAAGTCAAAGATGGCAAAATCGTTTGACATGAAAGACATGGGTGAGGCAAGTCATATACTTGGTATGCGCATTGAGAGAGACAGATCAAAGAAGCTGATTTGGTTATCTCAAACAGAGTATATTGACAAGGTTTTGCAACGTTTCAATATGGAGAAGGGAAAGGCACTGAGTGTTCCATTGCCACCATATGTGAAACTTAGCAAACAAGATTGTCCTATGTCTGAGGAAGAACATGCTAAAATGGATAAGATTCCATATGCGTCTGCAGTGGGTAGTTTGATGTATGTAATGATTGCTACTCGCCCAGACATTGCATTTGCAGTGGGAGTAGTAAGTCGATACATGTCAAACCCAGGCAAGAAACATTGGGAGGCAGTGAAAGGAATATTGAGATACCTGAAAGCTACAAAGAGTATGCGTATATGCTATGGGAGTCAGGAGCTAAGTGTAAAGGGTTTTATAGACTCAGATTATGCAGGTGACTTAGACAACCGAAGGTCTACGTCAGGGTATGTCTTTACATTGGCTGGTGGAGCAGTATCATGGTGTTCTAGATTACAAGATTGTGTTACTCGGTCTACTACAGAGGCTGAATATGTTGCAGCATCAGAGGCATGAAAAGAATCAATTTGGCTTAATCGACTAGTAACAGATTTGGGAATCAAAGAAGAGATGCCTGTGTTATATTGTGATAGCCAAAGTGCTATACAATTGGCTCGCAATCCAGTTTATCACTCAAAGACAAAGCATGTGGATGTGAAGTATCATTTCATCAGGGAAATGCTCGAGGATAAGCAACTTCAGCTTGTCAAAGTTCACACCACAGAAAATCCTGCTGATCTACTTACAAAAGGACTTCCCTCAGAGAGCTTTGCGCATTTTCGCAAGCAGTTAGGTGTAGGATAGTACATCACTTCTCTACATCTCTTGTATATTAGCTTGTATAGTAGATTCTCTCACACTTAAAGTACCACATTGGACTTTAAGTGGGAGGTTGTTGGGGTATAAAGCCCAATATGGTCTCCCAGGTAAGTGGGCGGGCCACCAGGTATGTACACATATTCTTTTGTAAAAACCTAATAAGAACTCACTATGCTCTACACATTACAGTAGAGCGAGTTCACCATATCGTCGTGCTCTTCTTCTCGCACTCTCTCTCTCGCGTCGCACTTCCGCTCGTACTCCTTCAATTTTCTCATGTTAAACTGATCATTTAATATGGGGAAGTGTCAGGGGAGAAAAAGCTAGAATATTGGTTAAGCTAGCAGACCGGCCACAGTAGGGATCCAAAGGAGGGAAAATAGGGATCCAAAGGGGGGGGGGGGGGGGGGCATACGCAAAAGATCCATGTGCAACAATGGGCTTAAAAGACCCTAAGGTTCAGCCCATTAAGACTTCCAAAATGCTAAGGTTCCAAAATTCAAAGGTTGTGTCCAAAGGTCAAACATTGGGGGAATTGGATGCTTTGTGTGTGTCCCAAAAGTCTTTAGCAATCCCTACATAGGAGGGGGTGAGCGTTGCAAGTAGGGGATGAGAGAGAGAAACACACACACACACACACACACACACGCACACACACACGCACACACACACACACACACACACACACACACACACACACACAAGCTCCCTTTACACAAAGGGAATGAGGGACACATGTCAGCTCCCTAGCCCAAATGCCCACAAGGTGTACCCAATTACTCTTTTGAAGTATTGTGCATGCTATCTAACTAGGTGTTCTGCTTTTTGTTGCTCTCTCCACCCAAGCACTCTTGTTATTCGCATCAGGAAGTTATTCTAAGGAAATGCTCACTATGTTCATGCTATTTTCCGCTACACACTAGTTACTAGACCATTAAATGTTACATGGGTATCAGAGCACAAGGTTTCTCTTTTCATGTTCAAGAAGGGAGGTCCTCAAGCTAGCTATAAATGGCTGGTACTATTAATTGCATGTGAGTAAGTAGAATAGGGATTTTTCAGTCTTGCAGTGCGCCTGCCTTTGTGCAGTTAACGGGGCATCACCGTCAAGAGCTATGGTCTTAATAATGGACTCCTACGGGGCTTGCCTACGGCTTAACCATATTGAGCTATTAGAAGCTTGACAGGAGCCGGTGCTGTTTTGGTGTTGAACGACCCTCTCTTCTTTTCCTTGCAATTAATGATATTCGAGCCACGGGTACAGTAGCTTGAGTGCTTTTTCTAAAGGGGTAAAGAGGAGTAGCAACTAGGGCTTGAAGTGCCAAAGTACACCTAAAAAGTTTACACCTAAAAGTTGTTAGAATGGCTAACAATAGTAAAGAGAGTGAAATTAATGTTGATAGCTTTGATTTTGCTAATGAGCAAGCTACTAATGATGTCTCGATGCTTGTTAACTATCTTGTTATAGGCTTTAACAAGCCATGGGAAATCCATCCCTCCAAAGTGGAGTGCAATGGCAACTTCGTGCTCATGGGATTCTCCAAGCTCCCCACCATGACGAGAGAACACCTAGGAAGCCTCCTTGCAAGACTTCCAAAAGTGGTCTCTCTCTCCGATTCGGGAAGAAGAAAAAGATTCCTATGAAGGGCTCAGAAATTTGCTCCTTGATGATGCATCTCCTTTTCAAAGGAGAATTCAAGAGCCTCCACCGAAGGAACGTGAAAGAAGTGAGTGTCCCGCCACCTCGGCGGAGATGGCTCCACGACGAAGGCGGGCTAAACACTCTCCATCACCTCCAAAACAGAGAAGACCATCGCATACTTCTCCACACCATACTTCAAAGAGGGATGACAAAAAGCAAGAGAAGAAAAAGGAGAGAAAGAGGACACCCTCTTCTCCATCTTCTTCATCCTCTTCCTCTTATGAAAGTGATGGTCAAGACAACGAAGATCAAGGCAAGAAAAAGGCGAGAAAGAGGTCACCCTCTTCTCCATCTTCCTCAATTCTTCATCTTTTGAAGAAAGTGATGGTGCAACCTTTGAACCATCAAAAAGAAGAGGCCATAGGAAATCCTATGCCGCGTGGAAGAGGTTGTCCAAGCTCAAGAAATTCAAAGAAGGAGGGAAGAGCATCTCTTTCCTTACCTATGATGGCACTTGTGGTGATACGGACAAAGTCTTGGCCTTTATCCAACAATCTGATGCGGCGTTTGGAGATGAGGGCTTCATGGAGTCCTCTAAGCTACGCCATGTAGCTATGCACTTTCAAAAGTCCTCCAGGCAATGGTGGTCTAGCCTACGGGCCAACGGTGAAGCTCCAGGAACATGGAAAGCTTTAAGAGCTTCCATTATGAAGCAGTTTTTGGCCATCGATGCCAAAGACAAAGTACTCACCGAATGGCGAAGCTTAAAGCTCTCTCCCTATAAATCCATCCACAACTATGTGGACAAGTTTTGGGACCTGCAACTCAAAGCCATTGTCATACTATGGTGGCCTCTTGAATCAATTTCCAAACAGGGGCTAAGAGGAATTCTAAGCCCCCTAAAAACAAGGGTTCCAATGAGCCTAAGGGGAAGGACAATGTCCAAAAGTCTCTTAAGGGCAATTCCAACAAAGCTAAGGAGAAGGGAGTTTACAAAGGCAAAAATAAACTCTCTCCCAAAGAGCTTGAGCGTTATCGCAAGGATAACCGGTGTTTCAAGTGCGGCGAACAAGGGCATGCGTACCGCGCTTGTCCCCAAAAGAACAACCGCCATGATCCTCCTAGAGCTACCTTGGTTGAAATCCAAGAGGAGGAAAGTCACCAGAAAGGATCTCCTCTATGCCATGCTTGGGGAAAGGTAAGAGAACATGATGCTTTTATTCTCTTTGACCCCGGTTCTACTCATAATTTTATATCTATAGAGTTGGCCACCAAGCTAGGCATACAAACCTACGAGATGGGAGATGTCCTACCCGCCGCGCAGGTGGTGCTTTCAAGGGGCAAGAAGCTTCAGTCACTCCCTTAATCGGGAAATTGAGGCTCCATGTCCAAAGCTATGTGGACAAAGAGGACTTGTTTATCTCTCCTCTCAAGCATGAGGATGTAATCCTAGGGGCACCATGGTTTGATCGCATGGCTGCCATGTTAAATTCCTTGAAAGGAGAATCTTCTTTATGTTAAGGGGAAAAGATATGTATATAGATGCTAAGGAAATGTGTAATACTATACCCATTGTACATACACAAGCTTTCAACAAGTCAATAAAGAGTTCTATTTCCGTGTACATGATTTTTGTTAAAGATTCTCAAAATGAACCTAATGTTTTAGCAAAAGAAAATATACACAAACAAAAGGAATTAGAGCTATCCAATTTTCTAATTCATTAGACGAACACAAGCGACACCTCCAGGTAATATTTCAAGTTCTAAGAGAGAATAAACTTTATGTTAATCGAAAGAAAAGTGAATTTTTCTTACAAGAGATTCAGTATTTATGTCAAATTATCTCTCAAGATGGCATCCAAATGGATCCATCAAAGTTAGAGGTAATAAAAGGATGGCCTAAACCAAAGAATTTTCATGAGTTAAGAAGCTTTATAGGTATGTGCGCATACTATAGACCGCTTCATAGAAAAGTTCTCACTAATAGCAGGACCAGTACATGACCTAACAAAAAAAAACGTTAAATACACATGGTCTACCAAGGAGAACAATGCTTTCAAAAAGCTTAAAGAAGCTTATATGTCCACCTGTGCTTACACTACCGGATCTCTCAAAGCCATTTGAGGTCCAATGTGATGCTTGTGGTGATTGCCTTGGAGCTGTTTTGCTTCAAGATGGGCACGCCATAGGCTATGAAAGTCGAAGGCTCGACCCTGTTGAGCAAGCTCTAGGCATATATGGAAAGGAACTCCTTGCAGTTCTACATTCCTTAGACTCATGGAAGCACTATTTATTGGGGACTCGTTTCATTTTGCGAACGGATCACCAGTCTTAAGTACTTCATGACGCAGACCAAGCTCTTCGACAAACAAATGAGGTGGGCAAATTTCCTTTCGCAATTTCATTTTCATATTCCTCACATTGCTGGAAAGCATAATCAAGTAGCCGATGCACTCTCAAGACAGCCGAGAGTGAATGCGGTTTCCATAGCAACTCACAATGATCTATCTTCTATGATAGATGAATATGCTATTGATCTCAATTTTAGAGATACGATTTCAGCCCTTGCACTAGGGAAGAAAGAGGAACCATTTACTTTACAAGATGGTTATCTTCTCTATGGAAATAGACTATGCGTTACTAGCTCACTACGTGAGAAAGTAATGTATGAATCTCATGCTCCTCCTTATGCAGGGCATAGAGGGATTCGGTCTACTCTAAAGGGGATTGAAACATATTTCTACCATGAAAGCAAACATACAATAGTATGTTTCTAAATGTGTGGTATGCCAAAAGACAAAGTTTGATAGAGGGAAGCAACCTGGCTTGCTTCAACCTTTGCCAATCCCTAATTCACCATGGGAGAGCATATCCATGGATGTTATCTTTCAATTGCCTAAGTCTATCCATGGGAATACGGGAATATGGACGATAGTAGACAGGTTCAGTAAACAAGCTCATTTTATACCTGTCAAAAAGACTATCAAAGCCCATCAAATGGCAACCCTCTTCATTTCACAAATTTTCAAGTACCATGGCTTGCCAATGGCCATAGTGTCGGATAGAGATCCTAGAATGACCAGTAATTTCTGGAAGGGTCTCTTTGAGAATTTAGGAACAAGGCTAAACTTCTCTTTGGCCTATCACCCGCAAACAGATGGCCAACGTGAAATAGCTAACCTAACAATTCTCGATCTATTAAAAGCCTATGTAACGGAAGTAGATCAAAGATCCCAATGGGAGAAGTACTTACCCTTAGTGGAGTATGCCTACAATAACAGTGTACATACTTCCACGGGAAAAGCACCTTTTGAGGTAATTGAGGAAAGATCAAAAAGTCCCTTGCTACTTAAGGTACACGGGAAGATCTTCGCTGCAGATGAGTATAGCCGGAACCTACAAGAATATTTCCCAAAAGATTAAGGATGCTATCTCTATCTCACAGCAAAGGCAAAAGGCTGCTGCCTGTTGACAAGCATAGAAAAGCCCAAGCCTTTAAAGAAAATGATAGGGTCTTACTCAAATTTCCCAAGTCTCGATTAAGGCACATGACGGGAAAGAATCCTACGGGACACCAAAAGTACTATGCTAAGTTAGCAAAAAGGTACTATGGCCCCTTCCAGTATCTTAGGCCAATCAATGAGATGGCCTATCAACTCAAGTTGCCCAACCATTGGCTCATACACAATGCTTTCCATGTGAGCCTACTAAAGCCTTACAAAGGAGAACCACCTCAAGAACCAACCATTGAAGACCCACCGCAGATCGAGGACCAAGAACTTGTGCTGCAGCCCGAGTCCATTCTCCGACGTGAAGACAAGGTACTAAGCGGCGGTAAGACTATCCCACGATATCTTATTAAGTTTAAAAATTATCCTTTTGAAGATGCTAGATGGATGCAAGGCATACAATTAAAGGATAACCTAAAACTTGTCAATGCTTACAATGCTTCCCTAGAGTAAGCAAATGTACAAATGTTAAAAATGAACAAAGTTTTTGTCTTATAAGACTCTCTTTTTTTCTTTATTGTGCAAAAAAATGAAGTAGTATGCATGCTTAGATCAAGTTTGCGGAGATGACGTCTCCCGAACACCAAGTAGAGCTTGTCACTCTACTATGGAAGATGATAGGACTAATGTGCAGACATGCTTGTGGCAGCCTTAGGCTCTCAAGTGCCAAATGGACTAGTCATGCATTGTGGAATGATGTCGTAGGGTAACATAGGGATCCTCTACCCACTAAGAAAAGGACTAATGAATATGATTTATCTTCTCTACCCCATAGTCGAGGACGACTATGATTTCAAGAGAGAGGTAATGTCATAATAATCAATATCTAATTCTCCTAAATGATTTTCTCATGTTAAACTGATCATTTAATGTGGGGAAGTGCCAGGGGAGAAAAAGCTAGAATAGTGGTTAAGCTAGCAAACCGGCCACAATAGGGGTTCAAAGGAGGGAAAATAGGGATCCAAAGGGGGGGCCATCTGGAAAAGAGCCACGTGCAACAATGGGCTTAAAAGACCCTAAGCTTCAGCCCATTAAGACTTGCAAAATGCTAAGGTTCCAAAATTCAAAGGTTGTGTTCAAAGGTCACACATTGGTGGAATTGGATGCTTTGTGTGTGTCCCAAAAGTCTTTAGCAATCCCTACATAGGAGGGGGCAAGCCTTACATGTAGGGGATGAGAGAGAAACACACACACACACACACACAAGCTCCCTTTACACAAATGGAATGAGGGACACATGTCAGCTCCCTAGCCAAGATGCCCACAAGGTGTACCCAATTCCTATTGGATGGCCTTGGAGGTGGACCAATGAGAATAAGGCTAGAGTAAATATATTTTAATTAATCTAAAAACACTTAATAAAAGAACCAATAAGAATTAAGGTCTCTAGAAGACTATTGGACAGTCTCCCAAGGGGACCAATGAGCATTCTTGCCCGATTCCTATTGGCCACGAGGCAAAGGGGTCCAATGAGAGTTTAGTTGAATGAAACAATTACCTAAAGCTCTCACAAAAGGGGAACATGGGGACACATGTCAGAAGGCTATCACTTATGTTGCTTAATTACCATTGGCTAAGCCTAGGGAGGTCCAATAGGATGCTAGCAAGAGCAAATAGCAAGAGGGGTCGACCAAGAGAGAGAGAGAGGGGGCTGATTTTTGAAAGGCATTATCACCTACATACTCACACTAGCTCATGTGTGAAGTAAAGAAGACTCTCTCTCCTTCTCAAGCTTTAATGGAAAGCTTATCACCTACTCCAAGCTTGTGAGAAGGGAGGCCTACACCAACAACTCGTGGCTTTGTGATGCAAATCCAACCAAGAGCCAAGCTTCAATGCATGATCATATCCTCTACCATGCTAATTACTAAGCTAAGCTATGCTAATATGAGTGATTATGTGAGGAGATGTACATCTTTCTCGTAAGAATACTCCTTCTTCCTCTCAATCTACTCTCATACCCCGCTGGCTCTCATCATCTTTGAAGGTGTGTGAGTTCTTGGGTCTGAGACCGTGAGGGAATTGATGTTGTGTTTGATAAGTGTTTTGCTTAGTGCATGAAGTTTCCATCTCCATTGTACTAGCTAGTATTGAAGGAATACAAGAAATCATAATGGGAGAAACCATAATACAAAGCCTTTTGGAGGGGGGACCGCCGGCTCCATGCAAATCCGGTCCTCAACTGTTGTCAATTGCTTAATTTCTCTCTCTTTTGAAGTATTGTTCATGCTATCTAACTAGGTGTTATGCTTTTTATTGCTCTCTCCACCCAAGCACTCTTGTTATTCTCATTAGGAAGTTATTCCAATGAAATGATCACTATGTTCATGCTATTTTCCGCTACACACAAGTTACTAGACCATTAAATGTTACAAAAGTGATGGTCAAGACAACGAAGATCAAGGCAAGAAAAAGGCGAGAAAGAGGTCACCCTCTTCTCCATCTTCCTCAAATTCTTCATCTTCTGAAGAAAGTGATGGTGCAACCTTTGAACCATAAAAAAGAAGAGGCCATAGGAAATCCTATGCAGCGTGGAAGAGGTTATCCAAGCTCAAGAATTTCAAATAGGGAGGGAAGAGCATCTCTTTCCTTACCTACGATGGCACTTTTGGTGCTACAGACAAAGTCTTGGCTTTTATCCAACAATTTGATGCGGCGTTCGGAGATGAGGGCTTCACAAAGTCCTCTAAGCTACGCCATGTAGCTATGCACTTTCAAAATTCCACCAGACAATGGTGGTCTAGCCTACGGGCCAACGCTGAAGCTCCATGAACATATCTATAGAGCTGGCCACCAAGCTAGGCATACAAACCAACGAGATGGGAGATGTCCTACCCCGTAGATGGTGCTTTCAAGGGGGAAGAAGCTTCAGTCACTGCCTTAATCGGGAAATTGAGGTTCCATGTCCAAAGCTATGTGGACAAAGAGGACTTCTTTATCTCTCCTCTCAAGCATGAGGATGTAATCCCAGGGGCACCATGGTTTGATCATCCATTCTTTCTCAGTCCATGCCTCTTAAGTCCATTCCTCCAATATTACTAAATTAGCCTGACCCCGGAGGTCTTTGCTACTGTTGCTGTGGTGGAAGTGGTGGTTTCTGTTCTGGAGATCGATTATTATTGTTATTATTGTACCTGATAATAGGAATTCCTCTATCATTCCGATGTCTACACCAAAGTTCACAGTCAAGTCCTTGTCGATGACCCATGACTCCACAATAACT
Organism: Adiantum capillus-veneris; assembly: GCF_014529385.1. Taxonomy (NCBI): domain Eukaryota; kingdom Viridiplantae; phylum Streptophyta; class Polypodiopsida; order Polypodiales; family Pteridaceae; genus Adiantum; species Adiantum capillus-veneris. Next base: position 163,037,607 of record NC_140931.1, read on the forward strand.
GCATGGTGACTGTAGCATATTGTTTTGATTCCTGTTTTGATATCCCCAATTATTTGAATTTTGAAACCGTCTATGAGGTGCACGTCCCTGATATCTCCTATTAGGACCTTGAGGGGCAATCATGCTTGTAGCAGTCTCCCTCATCTTTGAGTAATGTACTCAGGTCTTCTTGCCCTGAAATCCGGGTTGTAATAACAATTGTCATAGTCATGTCCAAACCTTTGACATACCTGACAATATGGTTTCTCTGACAATGCCAAACTGGTTCATGCCCAGATTTGGTAACTTATCCTAATAATTTTGTTGATTGCATCTGTAGTCACCACATCCTTTCCCTGCTTTTTATCCTTCTTTGGAGAATCCTTATCTTTCTTCTGCTTCTTCTTTTCCTTATCCTTTTTCTTTGCCTTCTTCTTTTCTGACCAATCTTCATCCTCATCACTGTCAGTGTCAACACCCGTATCCTGATCTGAATCATCAGTTTCTAATCCTGAATCTTGAGATTCTGAGTCTAAGTCATCACTTTTCTTCTTCTTCTTCTTTTCTTGTAAGATAGTTTTACGACCATACCTTCTTTCAGCTCTGGTTGTTGCCTCAACCAAATCAATAAAATCTTGTGCATTTGCTAACGGGGGTCTCCCTGGTACTGCACTCCTGTACTCTTGTTTTAGTCCCTTACAAAAATAATCCCCCAAGTGCTCCATAAAAGGCTGTTGTGCCACTTCCAATCCGTTGTTTAAATTCCTAAACTTTTGGGCATAATCTTCAACCAACAAGTCTTTTTGCTTTAACTTTCTCACTTTCTTCAAAATGTCTTTAGGTGTTTTGTCTTCGTTGAATCTTAACAAAAATCTTTGTTTCAAATCATTATAATTAGCAAAAGCAGGCATACCATATTGTAAGAACCAATCCATGGCTTTCCCCTGCAGTGTTGCTGCAAAATGCTCCTTCTTTACTCCATCCAGGTGTATTGCCTCATATCCACTTGTAGACCGCCTTGTTTGAAACTGACCAACATGGCTGTCAGAATCTTGGGACTTTTTCCCGTTGAACTTTTCCGTGCCCACTTTGGGATTTGGTGCAGCCATTGGAGGTACTGCAGCCCCAAAAGGTAGAAATGAAGTAACTACCTTATCAGCCACTGCAATTTTGATTTCCCCTGGCAAATTCATGAAGAACTCCTTCAAAAACTTGGTTGCATATTCCTCAGACTCTTCCTGCGAGGTTACCCAATTGGAGAATTCCCTCATGTGGTCAATATCAACTTGCATATTAGTTCCCCACTGTATTCTTGACTGCCATAGGGTTGAGGCTGAATTTGAACCGATTGGAGGATCGCCAAAGTGCTAGGGGCTAACTTCCCTAACAGTAATTGAGGGTAAATACATAGCAAACTGCATACGACATGGCTTTACTATGCAGCAAAAAACTGTAGAACATGATTGACACAAAGGAACTGTACTGTATTATTGCATACTCTACATCATGTAAACACACGCTACAGCACACTGCTAAATACAGTCCGACTGCTCTAAGTAGAAAACGACTAACGACTCCTAACTGCTACATTCAGCACACTCCTGTATTCAGCACACTGTTGAATACAGTCCCGCTGCTCTAAGTAGAAAATGACTAACGACTCCTAACTACCATGATGCGCCAAGAAGTTCCTTGCACTGCTAAAAAGCAACCCCACTTAAAACTAACCATCATAGGTGTAAAAACACCCTTAGAGTTCAAAGGTCTCAACCTCGATTACAAATAAAAGTAAATAAACCACTACTGAAGCATCAGGGCCTAACACATCCCTTTATTATGTTTGGGGAAAGGTGAGCTCTACTCACAAATTCATATCAACAGAGTTGGCTACTAAGTTGGGTATACAAGCTTTTGAGATGGGAGATACTATAACTACCGATGGAGCTTTCAAGGGACAACAAGCCTCTGTTACTCCCTTGATTGGGAAGTTGAGGCTTCATGTCCAAAGCTACATCGAAAAAATAGACTTTTCCATCTCCCCTCTTCAACATGAAAATGTTATTCTAGGGGCACCATGGTTCAACTACATGGCTGCCAACATGAAGTTCCTTAAAAGGAGAATTTATTTCACCTACAGGGAAAAGAACATGTATATAGATGCCAATGAGTCGGGTCATACTATACCTCTTGTAAATTCATTTTTCTTTTGACAAGTCAATGAAAAGCTCAGTTTTTGCGTATATGATTTTTGTCGAAGAGTCTCTAAATGATGCTAATGTTTTAACAAAACAAAGTGGTAGGAATCAAGAAGAATTAGACTTGTCTAATTTTCTAAATAGATTCCAAGATGTATTTGTTGATGACATCCCTATGGAGTTACCTCCAAAACGAGAGGGGATGATGACCATAAGATAGAACTTCTACCTAGGAGCTCACCGCTTGATTAACCTCCTTATAGAGTTTCTCAAGCTCAACAAGAGGAGATAATGACGCAAGTACATGAACTAGTAGATAAGGGAATGGTGAGGCCTAGTTCCTCTCCCTTTTGTTCACCAGTCCTACTAGTGCAAAAGAAAGATGACACATATTGTATGTGTGTCGATTATAGAGCACTAAACCGGATCACTATCAAAAATAGATTTCCCATACCACGGGTAGAAGATATGTTTGATAAGCTACAAGGCTCTACCTACTTCAGTAGGATTGACCTAAAAAGTAGAGGATAGTGAATGAAGATATTATAAAGACTGGTTTTTGCACAGTTTGGTCTTTATGAATATCTTGTCATGCCTTTTGGCTTGACAAATGCTCCGGCCACATTCAACTGCCTAATGGAGAAAAATTTTAGGCCCTACCGCAAGTTTAATGGAGTGTTCTTTGTAATGGAAATGGCCATGAAATTTGAGAATAACGGAATTAAGAGAATTAGAGTGAGCATTTTTATGAGACTGCAAGAGAGAGAGAATTAGAGAACATGACAACAGTTGAGGACAGGATTCATGTGGAGCCGGTCCCCCTTCCAATAGGCTTTTGTATTATAGATTCTCCCATAAAGAGAGACTTGGTATAATAGAATCTTTGTGTTCCTTGTGACCTTGTTGATGCTATGAAGATGGAAAGATTCACGCATCACGAGCATAACATAAAATTTGTAAAAGCATTAACCATCCCCAGCCTCAGTCCCAAGGCCTCAAACACCTTCGAAGATGGATAGAGCTAGCACGGAATGAGGGAGAAGAAGCATTCATAGGAGAAAGAAATAGTTCCTCACTTATCATCACTCTTCTTGCTAGCATACATAATAGCATAGTAATGAAGATGGAAAAGATGGCAAGCTTAAGCATTGAGACATGGCTCTTGGTTGGATTTGCATTCCATAGCCAAGAGTGTTGGTGTAGGCTCTCAACTTCTCAACAAGCTTGGAGAAGGAGATAGAGTTCTTCCACTTTCACCAAGTGAGAATGTGTGAAAAATGAGTGTGTGCGAGAGTGTATACCCCAAAGCACACCCCTTGCTTGCTTTGGTTGACCACTCCTTGTAGCTCAAGGTTGAAGCTCATTGGACCCCTCTAAGCCTAGCCAATCACATGCATAATGCATTTCAAGCTACATAGGTAGCATTATGATAAGTGTCCTCCTTACCTCTTTGAGAGAGAGAACTTGAAAATATCTAGATATTTGTTGAATTGAACTAGAAGCTCATTGGACCCCTCTTTAGCCAAGCCAATAGTATTCAAGCACACCATGTGGCTAAGCATAGGGAGAGCTTGACATATGTCCATGTGTCCCTTGAGAAAGGGGGTGCCCTTCGGTGAGTGTGAGGTTGATTCAAAGATTCCCCTAACTTTGGGGCTTTCCACCTCCTTTGTAGGGTCTCTTTTTTACTCAAGCACCTTACCCCCCATGCATGGTAAGCTTCTCAAGCACCTTCCTCATCAAGCATAATAGGCACCTCAAGCACCTTAGTCAACAAGCATGACAAGCACCTCAAGCTTGGGCCGAGTTCCCACCTCAAGCACAACCCTAGCTTATTACCTAAGGTCTAAGGACTTTTAACACTAACCTTTGGAGGTCTTTAATGAAGCTAACCCTAAGGACTTTTAACACTAACCTTTGGAGGTCTTTAATGAAGCTAACCCTAAGGTCTTTTAAGCTCCATTAGATGCATGTTTCTTTTTGATAGACTACCTCCTTTTGGACCCCTATTGAGATGTAACCATCTCTCCTCTTGGTCCCCTGCTGAGATAAGTCTAGAAGCACTTATTGCACATTGCTCTTCGGTAGACCGTCTCCTTTCGGACCCCTATTGAGATGCAACCATTTCTCCTTTTGGTCCCCTATTGAGATAGGCCTAGACGCACATATCTATATTCTAACTCTTGTTTCTGTTTATTATCCCACATTAAATGATCAGTTTAATGTGAAAAACTCATTTGGTTTAGCCAGATTTTAGATTTTATGACATTGCCTCTCTCTTGAAATCATAGTCGTTCTCAACTACGAGGTAGAGAAGATAAAGCCTAGTCATTGGTCCATGTTTCTTAGCGGGTAGAGAATCCCTCTTTACCCCCGACATCATTCCAGAATGGATGACTAATCCATTTGGTGCTCGGGAGACTTAGTTGCCGCAAGCATGTCTGCTCTTTAGTCCATATCATACTTCCAAAGTAGAGTGACAAGTTTTACTTGGTGTTTGGGAAACATCGTCTCCACAAACATGATCCTAAGCATGCATACTATTTAAATTTGTGCACAATAAAAAGAGAACTAGACTTATGAGACAAAAACATTGTTCACTTAAATTTCATTTCATATGCTTATTTTAAGGCATGATTGTAAGCATTGACAAGGTTCATATTAACTTAGGTTCCTTGCATCCACTTAGCATCTTTAAAAGGACAATTATTTAATTTAATAAGATATTGTCAGATAATCTTACAATTTGTTATACATTGTCTTCATGTCATAGGATGGACTCAGATTGAAGTACTTCTTCCTGATCTTCGATTATTGGAGGGTCTGCCAGTATTGCTTCTTTTGGTGGCACTCCTTTGTAAGGCTTACGTAGGCTCTCATGAAAAACATTGTGCATGATCCAATGGTTGGGCAACTTTAATTGATAAGCCATCTCACTGATTGGCTTAATAATTTAAAAAGGACCATAGTATCTTTTTGCTAGTTTAGCATAATACTCTTGGTGGCCCGTAGGATTCTTGCATGTAGTATGCCTTAGATGAGCCTTGAGAAACTTTAGCAAGACCCAATCATTTTCCTTAAAGGATGAGGCTCTTTGGTGCTTATTAGAAACATCCCTTTTTGCCTTTGCTTTGAGATAGATATAACTTCTATAATCTTTGGAAAAGATTCTTGTGAGTCTCGGCTATATTCATCAATAGCAAAGATCTTCCCATGTACTTTAAGTGGTAAGGGACTTTTGGATATTCCCTCTTTAACCTCAAAAGGTGCTTTCCCCATAGAAGTATGTACAATGTCATTGTACACATACTCTATAAGGGGTAGGTACTTCTCTCATTGAGAACGTTGATCTACCTCCATGACATAGGCTTTTAGTAGATTGAAGAATTGTTAGATTAGCTATTTCACTTTGGTCATCCGTTTGTGGATGATAGGCCGTGGATGATAGGTCGAAAGAGAAATTTAATCTACTTCCTAGATTCTCAAAGAGACCCTTCTAGAAATTGTTGGTCATTCTAGGATCTATGTCCGACAGTATGGATGTTGGCAAGCCATGATACTTGAAAATTTGAGATCTGAAGAGAGTTGCCATTTGATGTGCCTTAATAGTCTTTTTGATAGGCATAGAGTGTGTTTTCTTGTTAAGCTTGTCGACTGAAACAATCCAAGTTACTTCCCTGAGTCAAATTTCAACTTTTTGGTATACCATGCATTTTGAAACATACTCTTGTATGTTTTACTTTTCATGGTAGACCAACATAAATACATTTCTACTCCTCGAAGAGTAGATTATGGAATCCCTCTTTGCACCGCATAAGGAGAAGCATGGGATTCATACATGACTTTCTTATTGTATAGGTGAGTAACACATAGCCTATTGCTGTTTGGGAGATAACCATCCTCGAAGGTGAATGGTTCTTTTTTCTTCCCTAATGCAAAGGCTGTAATTACGTACTTAAAGTCTCTGTTAGTAGCATACTCATGTATCATAAAAGATAGATCATTGTGAGTTGCTATAGACACCACATTTATCCTTGCCCGTCGTGAAAGTGCATCGGCCACTTGATTGTGCTTGCTAGCAATGTGAGCAATATAAAATTTAAATTGCGAAAGAAAATTTGTCCACCACATTTGTTTTTCGAAGAGCTTGGTTTTCGCCACGAAGTTCTTGAGGCTTTGTGATCCGTTTGTAGGATCAATGGAGTCCCCAAGAGAGAGTGTTTCCACAGGGCATATAGAATAGCTAGTAGCTCTTTTTTGTATTTGCCCAATACTCGCTTGTCGAAGTTGAGTCTTTGACTCTCATATGCTATGGCATGCTCTGCTTGAAGCAAAATAGCTCCGAGGTAGTCATCATAAGCATCACATTGGACCGAATGGCTTTGAGAGGTCTAGTAGTCTGTGCACAAGTTGAGAGATAAGCTTCTTCTGAAGCTTCTCAAATGCTTCTTGCACTTTTGCAGTCCATGAATACTTAACGTTCTTTTTTGTTAAGTCATGTAATGGGTGTGCTATTAGCGAGAATTTTTTTAATGAAGCATCTATAGGATGTACACATACATATAAAGCTTTGTGGCTCATGTAGATTCCTTGGACTAGGCCATCCTTTTATTACCTCTAGCTTTGTTGGATCCATACGCATGCCATCTTTAGAGATAACGTGACCTATATATTGAATCTCTTGTTGAAAAAAATCATTTTTCATTTGATTAATGAAAAGCTTATTCTCTCTCACAACTTGAAAGATTACATGGAGGTGTCGCTTGTACTCCTCAAGAGAATTCGAGTGGCCTGAATATTTTTGATTATCATGAGTTTGAATGTGGTTGGAGCGTTTGTCAGGCCAAAACTTGTAACTTATCAAATAGATCTACTATCCACGGCATGATAAATCTTTTTGTTTATAGTGATCCTATTTAGTGCGCTATAGTCAACACACATGTGATATGTGCCATCTTTCTTTTGCACTCGAAGTACTAGTGAACAGAATGGAGAGGAGCTAGGCCTCACCATCCCTTTTTCCACCAATTCTTGCACTTGCCTCATGATATCCTCTTGTTGAGCTTGGGAAACTTGATAAGGAGGCTTGTTAGGTGGTGAGCTTCTTGGTAGGAGCTCAATTGCATGGTCATCATCCCTCATTTTGTAGATAGCTCACTAGGGATGTCATCAATGAAAACATCTTGGAATCCATTTAGGAAATTAGACAACTCTAATTCCTCTTTATTCCCTTTATTTCTACCTAGTGTCCCACTAGGATTTGATTATCTCCTAGTAGCTATTTAAAAAGAAATATAAGAAAAGTATAAAAAATACATAGAATATATATATATATTGGAGTTTACCTTAGATATAGGATTTAGCTAGGGTGTGAGATGATAATGAAATAGTAGAAATAAAGAATCAATGCTTTTTGCCCTAAGTTAAAGAGGCGGAGCTATTGATGCTTTTCCCATAGTATTTTCTGATGGTAAAGTAAGGATATGTTACCCTTGAGAAAAATAATAGGATGAGATAGAAGGCTTATTATTATACTTAAATATGCATATGTACACTATAGGAAATATAATTATGTATCTAAAGAAATACAAGATAGATCTTGTAGCATGCGTTCCCACTATGTACGTGTCACTGCACGACAGCGTGTATAACGTTTAAAAGGCACCTGTGTTACAACTGGATCCTTTACCCTAGCTCAATTACGGTTAATCCAAAGGCAAGCCCCGAGAGACTCCATTATTAAGATTATAGTTCCCAATGGTATACCTCGAATTAAGTCCTTCTCAGCCAAGCTAATAGATCCCTATCCCACTTACCCTATTGCAATGAACAGGCCCAACCTTTCATGGACAACTTAAGGACCTCTCTTCTTAAGTAAGAAAAGAGAAAACATTCACTCCGATACCAATGTAATGGAAATGGCCATGAACTTTGAGAATAGCGGAATGAAGAGAATTAGAGTGAGCATTTTTATGAGACTAATTTGAGAACATAGAGGGTGAACTTAATTAGCGGTAGCAACATAACCATTATACTTCATTTAACTTGGCATGAACAATACTTTTGAGAGAGAGAGAGAGAGAGAGAGAGAGAGAGAGAGAGAGAGAGAGAGAGAGAGAGAGAGAGAATTAGAGAACTTGACAACAGTTGAGGACTGGATTCATGTGGAGCCGGTCCCCCCTCCAATAGGATTTTGTATTATAGATTCTCCCATAAAGAGAGACTTGGTATAATACAATCTTTTGTGTCCTTGTGACCTTGGTGATGCTATAAAGATGGAAAGCTTCATGCGTCACGAGCATAAAATAAACTTTGTAAAAGCATTAACCATCCCCAGCCTCAGTCCCAAGGCCTCAAACGCCTTTGAAGGTGGAGAGAGCTAGCAAGGAATGAGGGAGAAGAAACATTCATAGGAGAAAGAAATAGTTTCTCACTTATCATCACTCTTCTTGCTAGCATACATAATAGCATAGTAATGAAGATGGAGAAGATGGTAAGCATAAGCATTGAAGCATGGCTCTTGGTTGGATTTGCATTCCATAGCCAAGAGCGTTGGTGTAGGCTCTCAACTTCTCAACAAGCTTGGAGAAGGAGATGGAGTTCTTCCACTTTCACCAAGTGAGAATGTGTGAAAAATGAGTGTGTGAGAGAGTGTATACCCCAAAGCACACCCCTTGCTTGCTTTGGTTGACTGCTCCTTGTAGCTCAAGATTGAAGCTCATTGGACCTCTCTAAGCCTAGCAATCACATGCATAATGCAGCTCAAACAACATGGGTAGCATTAGGACAAGTGTCCTCCTTACCTCTTTGAGAAAAGCATGACAAGCACCTCAAGCACCTTAGTCAGCAAGCACCTTGTAGCTCAAGATTGAAGCTCACTGGACCTCTCTAAGCCTAGCAATCACATGCATAATGCAGCTCAAACAACATGGGTAGCATTAGGACAAGTGTCCTCCTTACCTCTTTGAGAAAAGCATGACAAGCACCTCAAGCACCTTACTCATCAAGCATGACAAGCACCTCAAGCTTGGGTCGGGTTCCCACCTCAAGCACAGCCCTAGCTTGCCTAAGGTCTAGGACTTTTAACACTAACCTTTGGAGGTCTTTAATAAAGCTAACCCTAAGGTCTTTTAAGCTCCATTAGATGCACGTTGCTCTTTGATAGACTACCTCCTTTTGGACCCCTATGAGATGTAACCATCTCTCCTCTTGGTCCCCTGCTGAGATGAGTCTAGAAGCACTTATTGCACATTGCTCTTTGGTAGATCGTCTCCTTTTGGACCCCTATTGAGATGCAACCATTTCCCCTTTTGGTCCCCTGTTGAGATAGGTCTAGAGGCACATATCTATATTCTAACTCTTGTTCCCATTATTATCCCACATTAAGTGGTTAGTTTAATATGAGAAAATCATTTGAATAGCTAGATATTAGATTTTATGACAGTTCTTTGATGATATCATCATCTACTCCAATTATCTTAAGGAGCATAAGCAACATCTCCAGGTAATCTTTCAAGCGTTGAGGGAGAATAAACTTTTCATTAACCAAAAGAAGAATGAATTTTTCCTTCAATAGATTCTGTACTTAGGTCACATTATCTCTCAAGATGGTATCCGTATGGATCCATCAAAGTTAGAGGTAATAAAAGGATGGCCTAACCCAAGGAATCTACATGAGCTACGAAGCTTTATTGATATGTGCGCATACTATAGATGCTTCATAGAAAAATTCTCTCAAAAAACAGGACCATTACATGACTTAATAAAAAAGAACGTTATGTATGCATGGACCGCTAAAGAGCAAAATGCTTTTAATAAGCTAAAGAAAAGCTTACCTCCCAACCAATGCTTACATTATCGGACATCTCAAAGCCATTTGAGGTCCAATTTGATGCTTGTGGAGATTGCCTTGGAACAGTCTTGCTCCCAAGAGGGAATGCCATAGCATATGAAAGTCGAAGACTCAATAGAGGACGAGTGTAGGGCTATATGAAAAAGAGCTACTAGCTGTTCTACATGCCCTAGACACATGGAAACAATATCTATTGGGGACTTCATTCATCTTATGAACGGACCACCAAAGTCTCAAGTACTTCATGACACAAACCAAGATTTTTGACAAACAAATGAGGTGGGCAAATTTCTTTTCGCAATTCAATTTTCATAATAGCAATTAGGGACCATATTTCCAAACCATTCAAATCCATAAAAATGTTCAAAGACCGTAATAGACCCTACTTACATAGACAAGCTAAAGAAAATATAATCTATGTATAGGAGTATGGTTGGGGTCTGGGATGTGACAGCAATAACAAGTAGTGGGGATTGCTTGGATACCTGTCACCCATTTTAGTACAAATTAGTTCTAATTAATTGTACTTATGGTTGGTTGCCAGATAAAGATCCCTGCTCTCATCTGCATATTGTTGGTAAACATAATTAAGTGGTGGATGCACTATCACGATGACCAAGGGCAAATGCGGTGTCTATAGCAACTCACAATGATCTATCTTCCATAATAGATGAGTATGCTAATGACCTTGATTTTAGGGATATAATGTTATCCCTTGCCTTAGGGAAGAAAGAGGAACCATTTAACTTGTAGGAGGATGGTTATCTTCTCCATGGCAATAGGCTATGTGTTACTCATTCCTTTCATGAGAAAGTGATGTATGAATCCCATGCTCATCCCTATGCGGGGCATAGAGGGATTCAACCTACTCTTTGAGGAGTAGAGACATATTTTTATTGGCCCACCATGGAAGTGGACATACAAGAGTATGTTTCCAAATGTGTGGTATGCCAACAGACAAAGTATGATAGAGAGAAGCAACCTGGATTACTCCAACCATTGCCAATCCCTAATTTGCCCTGGGAGAGTATATCCATGGATTTTATCTTTGGATTACCCAATTCTATCCATGGGAATACAGGAATATAGACAATAGTCGACAGGTTTAGCAAGCAAGCACACTTTATTCCTGTCAAAGAGACTATTTTAAGGCATACCAAATGGCAACCCTCTTTATATCCCAGATTTTCAACACCATGAATTGCCAATATCCATCGTGTCAGATAGAGATCCTAGAATGACCATTAATTTTTGGGAAGGTCTCTTTGAAAATCTAGGTACAAGGTTGAATTTCTCTTCAGCCTATCACCCACAAACAGATGGCCAAAGTGAGATAGCTAACCTTATGATTCTTGATCTACTAAAGACTTATGCTATAGAAGTAGATCAATGCTCACAATGGGAGAAGTATCTACCACTTGTAGAGTATGCGTACAATAACATTGTCCATACTACTACAGGAAAAGGCACCTTTTGAAATTATTGAGGGAAGACCTAAAAGTCCCTTTCTACTTAAGGTACATGGGAAGATCTTCGCTGCCGATGAGTATAGCCGAGACCTACAAGAACGTTTCCAAAAGATTAAGAAGACTATATCCATATCCGAACAAAGACAAAAGCCTCCTGCTAATAAGCACAGAAGGGCCTTAACATTCAAAGAAAATGATTGGGTCTTACTAAAATTTCCCAAGGCTTGATTGAGGCAAACTATAGGCAAAAATCCTATGGGCTATCAAAAGTATTATGCTAAATTAGCAAAAAGATACTATGGTCCTTTTCAAATTTTAAAGCCAATCAATGAGATGGCCTATCAACTCAAGTTGCCCAATCATTAGCTCATACACAATGCTTTTCATGTGAGCCTACTCAAGCCTTACAAAGGAGATCCACAAACAAATCCAATTATTGAAGACCCCCCATAAATCGAAGATCAAGAAGAGGTGCTAGCTATCCTTCGACATGAGGACAAGGTACTACAACATGGTAAGATTATCCAATGATATCTTACTACATTCAAAAATTATCTTTTTGGAGATGCTAGATGGATGCAAGGAACACAGCTTAAGGATAGTATGAACCTTATCAATGCTTACAATGCTACACTAGAGTAAGCAAATGTAAATGTTTTTTTTTTTAATGATCAATGTTTTTCTCTTATAAGACTAAATCTCTCTTTTTATTGTGCACAAATTTGAGTAGTGTGCATGCTTAGAATCATGTTATATAGACATGTGCTTTTAAGTCTATCTCAGCACGGGACCAAAGGGAGAGAAGGCAATAGGTCCAAAAGGGAGATGACCTATCAAAGAGTAATGACCACATAATGGAGCTTAAAATAATTAGGGTTAGCTTCATTGAAGACCTCCAAAGGTTAATGTTAGAAGTCCTTAGACCTAAGACCTTAGGATATTTTAGACCTTTAACAAGCTAACCATGTGCTTGAGGTGTTTGTCGTGCTTGAGCTGACTAAGGTGCTTGAGGTGTTTGTCGTGCTTGATGACTAAGGTGATTGAGGTGCTTGTATGACTAAGGTGCTTGAGGTGCTTATCATGCTTTATGACTAAGGTGCTTGAGGTGCTCGAGGGGCTTGTGGTGTTCCAAAGTCAACATGATCCCTACAAAGGAGGGGGCAAATCCTAAAGCTAGGGTAATGAGAGAGAGAACACACACACACTCTCTCTCTCTCTCTCTCTCTCTCTCTCTCTCTCTCTCTCTCTCTCTCTCTCTCTCTCTCTCTCTCTCTCTCAAGGCAAGCCCAAGACTCAAGAGGTAATAAAGACACATGTCAAGCACCTACACAAGATGCCCGGATGTAGTGCCTAAAGCCTATTGGTTGTCCTCTAAAGGGGTTCAATGAAAAGTTACTTTGTTTAATTTATTTTTCAAGCATTATTTAAGCCCTCTCTCTCAAAGGGGCAAGAAGGATACTTGTCCTAATGCTACCCTTGTTGCTTGACATGCACAAAGCATGTGATTGGCCAGGATTTGGTCGACCCCCTGTTCTAGATCATGCCTGAAAATGATTGGACCTCATAGGGGGTGTGCTTGACCATATACTCTCTCTGTCACACTCTCATTCTCATAGTGTGTTGTGCAAGAACTCCATCTCTTTCTCCAAGCTTGAGAAGTTGAGAGCCTACACCAACAACTCTTGGCTATGCAATGCAAATCCAACCAAGAGCCATGCTCTAAAGTGCAAGCGTACCATCTTCTTCATCTCCATTACTATGCTACTATGCTACTATGCTATGCTAAGCTACAAGAGTAATACAAGAGAGGAATCTATTTCTTTCTCATATGTTACTTCTTCTTCCTCTTCCCTTCCCTCACTCTTTGCCTAGCTCTCTCCACCTTTGAAGGTATTTGAGGTCTTGGGATTGAGGCCGAGGATATGTTAATGCTTTTGCATAATTTTGGTGTATGAAGTCTACCGTCTTCATTGCACCAACGAGGTCTCAAGGAACACAATCTTGTATTGTACCAAGTCTCTGTTTATGGGGGAATCTATAATACAAAATCCTTTTGGAGGATGGACCGGCTCAACATAAACCCGGTCCTCAACTGTTGTCAATTTCTCTATCCCTTCCTCTCTCTCTTTTACAATTATTGTTCATGCCAAGCTAATTAGGTGTAATGTTCATTTTGCTACCTTTGATCAATTACTTTTCTTATGCTCTTTAAGAATTTCCTTAAAGGAAATGCTCACTATTATAATTTCAATTTCCGCTACAAACAATATTATAGCCATGTTCCATTACATTGGTATCAGAGCTATTTGTTTCTCTTTTCTTGCTTAGAAGAGACGTCCTTAAGTTGTCCATGAAAGGTTGGACCTGTTCATTGCAAGAGGGTAAGTGGGATAGGGATCTATTAACTTGGTTGAAAAGGACATTGTTCAAGGTACACCGTAGGGAACTAAAGACTTAATAATGGAGTCTTTTGGGGCATGACTTCGGCTTAGCCATTATTGACCTACTAGAAAGCTCAACAAGGAGCCATAATCAACCGAGCAATGTTAGACCCTCTCCACTAATCTTTGCAATAAACAATCTCTAAACCATGGGTGTGGTTGCTTGAGAGCTAATTTTCAAAGGTAAACAAGAGTAGCAACTAAGGTTTTTGAGGGTACCAAAGCACAAAGTAGCATATACATAAGTTTAGTTAGCATGGATGACAATAATAAAGAGAGTAGAATGAATGTTGACAACTTTGATTTTGCACGTGAAGGTGCTACTACCCCAATGTTTGTGAACTATCTTGTTACTAGGTTGCAACAAGTTATGAGGAATCCTGCCTTGCAAGCCGAATTAGGGTTGTAGAGAAACACACACAGCTTGGAGAAGACGAAGGAAGCTCAAGGCACACAATAGAGAGTGTGTTACTTAGTGCGCAATGGAAAGATGGATAGCCCTAGAGTGATGGGCGTATATATACTGCACGGGGGAAAAAACCTCCTAAAGAGGGAAAAAATGCCCCGGCGGTCCTAGTGTGTTCACACACATCACTACCACATGTACATGGTAACAAGTCCCCCTTGGAGTGATGCGATGAACGAGAGCTGGCACATGAGTAAAGTGAAGTGCCATGCCCTGAGGACATAATCAGTCCACAAAGGGGAGTAAGCCCAAAGCTTTGCGAAAAGCTTCAAGCTTCTCACGAGACAATGCCTTTGTGAAAAGATCTGCAAGGTTGTCCTCTGTTGGCACATCAGCCAAGCTGATCTCTCCTGCTGAGAGCCTCTCCCTGACATAGTGGTAATGCACCTCAATGTGCTTTGTGTGAGCATGAAAAATTGGGTTCCTCGCAACTGCCTATGCGCTTTGACTGTCAGTGTAGATAGTGTTGGCAATGTCATGTCCAACACCCAAATCAGCCCATAAGGCGTCTGAGCCATACACACTCAACCGTAGCTGTGAAGATTGCCCTGTACTCAGCCTCACAACTCGAAGTGGCCACAGTAGGTTGCTTCTTGCTCAACCATGATATACATGAACTGCCAAGCATGAAACAAAAACCACTTGTGGACACTCGCGTGTCAAAACACCCAGCCCAATCTGAGTCCGAAAAAGCATGTAAGTCTGGCGGCAATGATCCCCCCTTGGGATAAAACAAGCCAAGATGTAAAGTGCCACTTAGGTAGTGGAAAATCCTTTTGACAGCCTGCCAATGCTTAGACCCTGGGCTATGCATAAATCTGCTGACCTGTGAGATTGCAAACTGAGTATCCGGCCTCGTGTTGCATACATAAATGAGGTAGCCAACGGCGGTTTGGTAAAGAGTGACATCAGCAGGATCGCCAGCATCATATAGACTCAACTTCAACCCTGTTTCCATGGGAGTGGCAATAGGTTTGCAATCCTCAAGTCCAAACTTACATAGCAATGTTTCTATGTAACTTTTCTGACACAAAGCAATACCACCATCACACTGCTTAAACTGTATACCCAAGTAATGATGCAACAGCCCCAAATATTTCATCTTGAAAGTAGCATTCAAATCAGCTTTAAATTCAGCAATATGTCTCTCATTTGGTTCAGTGATCAGCAAATCATCAACATAAAGAACCACAATGAGAAGTACATCACCCTCACGCTTTACATACAATGTGCTTTCTGTTGGACTGTTACGAAAGCCTCGTTTAACCAAATGAGTGTCAGCTTTCTCATACCAAGCACGAGGAGATTGCTTCAACCCATACAAAGCCTTCTTACATCTGCACACTTTGTCCTCTTGTCCTTTTATGACAAAATCGCGAGGCTGCATTACATAAACTTCCTCAAATATGTCACCATTCAAGAAAGCAGTAACAATGTCTGATTGATGTACATCCCAACCAAAATGAGCTGCCAATGCACATAAAAAACGCACAGTAGTCATACGACAAGTGGGAGCAAAAGTCTCTTCATAATCTATGCCTTTTTTGTTGTGCATAACCCTTTGCAACAAGTCGAGCCTTATGGCGATCGATCTCACCATTCGGCTTGCATTTCAACTTGTAAACCCACTTCGTACCAATGGCCTTTTTGCCAGGAGGCAAATCACATAAAGTCCACGTGTCATTTTCTATGAGTGCATCATATTCTGATTGCATGGCAGCCATCCAATTTTTTGAATTCTGTGCTTCATCAAAAGACAGAGGCTCCTCAACATCATGTAAACTAGACACAGCCAAAGCATAAAAATCTGATGCATAAGATGCATGGCGAGAGCGTGAACGAGTACGACTAGACAAAGGTGCATCCAGTTTACTGTCACACAAAGTGTGCACCAGCCATTTTGGCACACCTCTAGCCTGCTCATTTTCATCCCTTTCCTCATCAAGTACATCATGTACATCTGCATCAGTAATAGGATGATCTAAAACATTTTCAGAAACCCCCATAGGCTGTACATTTGCCTCATTGGAAGTTACATTCGTATTTCCACCACTGAAAAGAGGCAACAGAGTGTCATAAATGTCCTGTGAGCTTACATTACTGTCTCTAATACATGACAGCAAGGGCTGAACAGAATCTTCCACAAACACTACATCCTGTGAAACCAGAATACGTTTTGTTTGCGGATGACATAACCTGTAACCTTTGCTTTCAGCACTATAACCAACAAAAATACATTTGACAGCCTTTGTTGGGGTATAAAGCCCAATGTGGTCGTTCAGGTAAGTGGGCGGGCCGCCAGGTATGTACACATATTCTTTTGTAAAAACCTAATAAGAACTCACTATGCTCTACACATTACAGTAGAGCGAGTTCACCATATCGTCGTGCTCTTCTTCTCGCACTCTCTCTCGCGTCGCACTTCCGCTCGTACTCCTTCAACTGGTATCAGAGCTCAGATCGAGGCTCGGGGCTCGGGGCAGCACTGCAGGAGGCTAGAGTCACCAGCTCAGATTGGAGTGAAATTTGACAGGCGAAGACACGGCCCCAAATCTCGTGGGAAAGCTCGAAGGGCTTGGTGTTGTCAGAATTTCATTCTGAGGTCATCTCGGCCACTGTTCGGCTTCGACAAAGGTCTGCGTAGGCCATTTTCGACTACGTGGTCTCGACGGGTGCAGATCCGACTCTGCAAATTTGGGGTTTTCAGCCTACGATTGCAGGTGCTGAGGATATCGACACTCCCAGAGTGCTGATTTGTGGTTGTCTACACATCGAAGGACTGCTCACAGTTCTTGGAGGCGTGTCACATACCACACGGGCACATCTACACACAGACTGTAGGCGACATCCACTAGTTCATCAGGTAGCTTGTGTTTGCTGCTTGATATTCCAGATTTCATCCTGACATTGCAGGTACTTCCACATGGGATGTATTGTCAGAGATGATGTATGTCTGTTGAGGGTTTGTTGGCTGTGAGTCACGCAGCAAACAACCGCCGCAGCGGTTACAGCATACAGTGGGAAATTTGTGGATGTATGACTTTGTGTGAAGTCTATGTACTGTCAGCTTTACTGCAGCCTTTGTTGAGGGTCGAGTGAGGTTTTATTGAGCTGGGGGATTCTCGAATGTTGAGATCCTTTCGGTGATACAGGTCTTGGAGCGATCCATCGAGCACCCTTAGATAGGCAGCTAGGATGTATTGACTGTGAGTTAGACAGTTGGGATTGCATCTTTGCTTTACTGCCGTTGAGGCATTGTCGCAGTCTATGATTACAGGACAGTGACAGGACAGTCAGAGACAGTACAGGTGCAGGACAGGTTTACCCACAACTTACAGTGTCAGAGAGACAATGTTTTTGAGCTGTTTTTTGGTCTGTTTTTTAGTACACCAGAGCCATTTTACAAAGGAGACTCTGCCGAAATTTATGCAGAATCTGAAGCTTTCTTGGTTCATTTGACAGGTTGATATTGGTTCAGAGGTCAGTTTACAGGGGAAACTCTGCCGAAATTTTCCCAGGAAAGTAAACTACTGTGAAGCGTAGCTATGGCTGGATCACAGGACACTGCTCTTTACAATATCAAGAAGCTGGATGGAACCAATTTCCCATTGTGGAAGCAGCAGATTTGGCACGTGTTGGTACAAAAGAAGCAGATAAAACCTATAAAGCTCAAGGGGATAAAACCAGAAGATATGGACGAAGATGAATGGAGCGAAATGGATGAATTGGCACTTTCTACCATTATGCTTATTTAGCAAACAAGATTGTCCTGTGTCTGAGGAAGAACAGGCTGAACTGGATAAGATTCCATATGCGTCTGCAGTGGGTAGTTTGATGTATGAAGTGTTTGCTACTCGCCCAGACATTGCATTTGCAGTGGGAGTAGTAAGTCGATACATGTCAAACCCAGGCAAGAAACATTGGGAGGCAGTGAAAGGAATATTGAGATACCTGAAAGCTACAAAGAGTATGCGTATATGCTATGGGAGTCAGAAGCTAAGTGTAAAGGGTTTTACAGACTCAGATTATGCAGGTGACTTAGACAACCGAAGGTCTACGTCAGGGTATGTCTTTACATTGGTTGGCGGAGCAGTATCATGGCGTTCTAGATTACAAGATTGTGTTACTCAGTCTACTACAGAGGCTGAATATGTTGTAGCATCAGAGGCATGCAAAGAATCAATTTGGCTTAATCGACTAGTAACAGATTTGGGAATCAAAGAAGAGATGCCTGTGTTATATTGTGATAGTCAAAGTGCTATACAATTGGCTCGCAATCCAATTTATCACTCAAAGACTAAGCATGTGGATGTGAAGTATCATTTCATCAGGGAAATGCTCGAGGATAAGCAACTTCAGCTTGTCAAAGTTCACACCACAGAAAATCCTGCTGATCTACTTACAAAAGGACTTCCCTCAAGGAGCTTTGCGCATTTTCGCAAGCAGTTAGGTGTAGGGTAGTACATCACTTCTCTACATCTCTTGTATATTAGCTTGTATAGTAGCTTCTCTCACACTTAAAGTACCACATTGGACTTTAAGTGGGAGGTTGTTGGGGTATAAAGCCCAATGTGGTCGCCCAAGTAAGTGGGCGGGCCGCCAGGTATGTACACATATTCTTTTGTAAAAACCTAATAAGAACTCACTATGCTCTACACATTACAGTAGAGCGAGTTCACCATATCGTCGTGCTCTTCTTCTCGCACTCTCTCTCGCGTCGCACTTCCGCTCGTACTCCTTCAACAGCCTTATCATCCAATTTTCTGCACGAAAGCATATGCCAAACAGCCAAAAACACGCATCTTCTCATGCCATGCTTCATATGGAGTAATAGACTGCAACGCTTTCGTAGGACACCTGTTAAGTACATAAGTGGCACACATGATGGCCTCAAGCCAAAAAGAATGCGGCAAAGCTTGACTTTTGACCATACATCGTTCCATTTTCGTCAGTGACCTTCGTCTCAGCAACACCATTTTGCTGAGGTGTATAACGCACTGTACATTGGTGTTTTATCCCACGACTAGCCAGAAATGCATTAAATTCATGAGACATATACTCCCCCCCTCGATCGGAACGGAGGGTGCCCATAGTACATTTCGAGACATTTTCAGCCATAGCCAAAAATTGTTTGAAGCACATAAAAACTTCGCACTTCGCTTTAAGCATAAATACCCATGCATACCTGGAGTAATCATCAATGAAAGTCACGAAGTACAGGTAATTGCCCAAGGACAGAGTTTGCATGGGCCCACAAACATCACTATGCACAAGCTGCAACCTGCATGTGGCCCGAATTGAAAAATCCTTTGGAAATTTAAAACGCTGCATCTTACCCAAAATACAGCCTTCACAAACATGTTCGACAGGTGCTTCAAGAGGCGGCAAAGAAGCAACCATATCAGATTTTTGCAAATGCAGCAAACTAGAAAAATTAGGATGACCAAAAGGTGCATGCCAAAGTTTTGCATCTGAAATAGCCCTTGAATCTGCAACAACATTTGCAAAATTTTGTCCACACTTGTCATACAAAGTGATCTTATACAACCCACGGCACAAAAGGCCAGATGCAACAATTTCATCACCAAAACTGAGATCATGAACTGTACATCTGTCATCCACAAATTTGACTACAAGTCCAAGTCTAGTAAGTGGGGATACAGATAAGAGATTCTTCTTGATCCCAGGTACATAAAGTGCATCAACAAGTGTGAAGGAACTGCCATTAGCAGTAGTGAGCACAATCTTTCCAACTCCCTAAACTGGATAAGAGGCGTTGTTGGCATAAGTGATTGAATTCCCATGAGGGACAGACTTGAGAGAGGTAAACAATTCACGATGTGAGGTAATGTGCTTTGTAGCACCACTGTCGAAATACCACACATGTGAATCTGCAGCAACTGACAAGCATGCATCATGGACACCAGGATTGTAAGTGCACTCTACGCTAAAAGCCCATTCTGCATCAACATCAGCAACACAGTCTCCTTTCACAGAAGACTCAACAATGGCTGCATTTGTAGTGGAACCAGCACTTACAGTGGAACCACCCTCTTTCTTCTTAGCCTCTTTGGCCTTCAACTTAGGACACGACTTGATCAAGTGATCATTAGCTTTACAATAATGGCAACGCATCTTCTTTTTGCCCTTATCACCAGAATTTCCAAACGAATTGCTGCCAGCAAAAGCATTAGGAACATAATTTTTACCACTCGCAGCAGAACCAAAAGAAGTGGCTGCATTACTGTTACCACCCTTACTTTGAAAGGCAATAAAAGCCTGTTCAACTGCACGCTACCTAGTCCTGTTTTTTCTAGAAAGTGACTCTTGCAGCAACAATGTGCATAATGCATCAAACTTGACAACTTCAGGATTTCGTTGGGTCATCAGTGTCCAAGTACTAGCAAAAGTCTAGTAGGAATCTGGTAAGGCATCAAGAACAGTCTGCACAAGGGAACTGTCTGAAATGACTTCTCCTGCAGAAATAAGTTGCTCATTGATATCCTTAACACTAGCAAGGAAAGTGTCCATATCATCTTCCTCATGCATAATCTTCGACTCCAACTCTTTACGCAGCAAAGCAATTTTAGTCTCATTGCGACTTGCATAAAGATCAGCCAAAATATCCCAAGCATGTTTTGCTGATTTTGTTGAATGGATGTGAGGAACAATGGTGCGCTTCATAGACAATGTAATTAATGCATGAGCCTGCGCATCCTTAACATCCCAACGAGCTTGTTTTACCGTAGGCAAAACAACTCTAATAGCAGCAATCCTTGCAGCAAGACCTGCAACATCCTCAACATCTCCTACATCTTGAGAACTAGGACGTACATCAATGCACTGCACAATGTTCCAGACACCCTTTGACACAAGAACATGTTGCATCATATAAGCCCACATAGGGTAGTTTTCCCCATCCAACCTGTCCTCAGCAGCAAACATCTTGAACACATCTGTGTTGATGTTGCCAGCCATGGTAAATGCTGCACCTGATGTGAAAACTGCCTGAAAATAGGAGAAACGGAGCGGGAACAACCTGTGCTATATAGCACAAACCGTAGAAGACTATAAGGCACCTGTTATGCAGAAAATGGCACTGATAGAAATTCTGCACAAAATGACGAAATAGCCTGTGCAGTACTGCCTGTAGTGGAAACGGAGGGCGAAAGGAGCCCAAATCGAGATTTTGAGCTGCAAATGCTCTTTGAGCTTTCCCAAAATATTTGTCGACCTGCAAACGCTTGCCAATGCTCACTAAAATCAGAGAAAGTGAGCAAGTGTGTGCTGGAGCAGCTAGCGACTGAGCCAGGGAGGACGTGACCTGCTCTAATACCAATTGTTGGAATTAGGGTTGCAGAGAAACGCACACAACTTGGAGAAGACGAAGGAAGCTCAAGGCACACAATAGAGAGTGTGTTACTTAGTGTGCAATGGAAACATGGATAGCCCTAGAGTGATGGGTGTATATATACTGCACGGGGGGACAAACCTCCTAAAGAGGGGAAAAATGCCCTGGCAGTCCTATTGTGTTCACACACATCACTACCACATGTACATGTTGACAAAGGTTTCTCACTATGAGGCTTCACCCCTTGCTTTGTATATACTGTCTTATCTTGTATTTGCACACCAAGTAATGCATTCTCTATTGTGTGCCTGAGCTTCTTCTCCATCTTCGATTTGTGTGTGAATTCATGCACCCTAACTCCAACAATTGGTATGTAGATTGCATTCTCTATTGTGTGCCTGAGCTTCTTCTCCATCTTCGATTTGTGTGTGAATTCATGCACCCTAACTCCAACAATTGGTATGTAGATTGCATTCTCTATTGTGTGCCTGAGCTTCTTCTCCATCTTCGATTTGTGTGTGAATTCATGCACCCTAACTCCAACAATTGGTATGTAGATTGCATTCTCTTGGGCATAGTTTCTAGCATTTCTAGTAGTCCTTGCGTACTTTCTCTGATTTTGGTGAGCTTCAGTGAGCATCAACAGGTTGGTAAACAATTTGGAAGAACTCGTGGAGCTTGGTGCTCTCAACATTTTGATTCGTGCTCATTTGACCTTCATTTCCACTACTAGAGATACTACATAGGAAATTTCGTCCTTTTGTGCAAAGTTTCTTTCACATAAAAATTTTGCATAGCAGGTCTTGATAGTCTACTATGGATTGTGTTGTATAGCACGAATAGTTTTATTTTAATTTCTATTCAAAGGCATTTTCTACATCAGGTTGAGTCTTTCACTATGGTTGAGAGTAATGATGTTTTCAAGATGTTATCTTTTGGTGACAAACTAGATTGAGAGAAATATTTATTGTGGGCTTACATGATGCAACATGTATTTGTTTCCAAGTGTGTGTCAAACATTGTTAAAGGTTTTGATGTACTCCCACGTTGTGTGGATCCACGTTCTATGGAGGATGTTTTTGGTTCTAATAGTTTTGCTACTACAGATTGGGACATTCTAGATGGATTGTATTTAGATCACAATGAGGCAAAAATAGCATTTCTAATAAAATCAAAGATATCGATGAGAAACTTATTGTTGTAAGTGAAGTCATTTCCAATCATTCACTTGTGTGTTGGGGTACATTGAGAAAAATCCCTAAACGCCAAGCATGCATGAGGAAGATGAAATAGACATTTTTCTTGTTGAAATCAAAAACATCAATGAGCAACTTATTGTTGTAGGTGAAGTCATTCCTAACCATTCAGTGTGTTGGGGTACAGTGAAAATAATCCCTAAAAGACAAGAATGCATTATTATGTGCATAGTCACACTTTTCCCATGGAACCCTATGGCTTCACACATGCTACTCATTCCATAAACACATGCTACACACTTGATAGCCACACGCTGCTTGTGGTAGCTCACATGACCCTTTCCATTGCCATATATGCGGTGCATATCCATCCACTCGTTAATTCCATTCCTCCAACTTGAGCCTTCATAAGGCCACTATCCAAAGCTGGTAATCTCTCTAGCATTCTACAATCCATCAAGCAAGTTCTTGTTTCTACTTTACGTATTGAGCTCTCTCTAATCCACCTAGTATCTGTTGCTATGGTGCAAACACAACCATTAATGCTAAAATGGTGTATCCGCCATAGCCCTTACATGTGTTATCAAAACATGGTGTGTGAAGGTGATTAGCACTTTCTAATCACCTTCATGATCCTAGTAGATTATTATTAGCATTAGATTGCAGCTTTAAAGCTCAATTGAGTTACATCTCATTGGATATGTGTAAAATCTCAAGACATTTGGGCCACTACCAAGGCATTCAAGGAAACTGAGCACCTCTAGACCACTCAAATTCCTCCTTCTCCTTGTGGTTGCAATCATAATTTCATTGAGATTTTGCATCTTGCTTGATCGTGTGTGCATTGCTCTTTGCTTTTTCCACTTTCTCTAAGCCAAGTTCCTTTACTTTGGATATTAAGAGAATCAATGCGCCTCTAGACCACTCAAATTCCTCCTTCCCCTTGTGGTTGCAATCATAATTTCATTGCATTTTTGCATCTTGCTTGATTGTGTGTGCATTGCTCTTTGCTTTTTTCACTTTCTTCAAGCCAAGTCACTTTGCTTGAGAGAATGAATTAAAAACTGTATGTGTGTGCATAGGCTCAACTTTCACAAGCTTTCAAACACACTCATCCATGCCACATTTGGCCCAAGCATCAAACAATGGTGCTTTGATTAAAGTGTGCCCTTTTTTCTAAGTGTGTGACCTTGAGGACGAAAGCGCCTACTCGATTTAGTTGTGTGTGTGCGCGTGTGCGTGCACGTGCATGTGCACACACACAAGTGGTGGAAACCAATTTTATAAAAAAAGAGATTTTTATTAAATCATCCATTTTTAAAGCCTTTGGAAGCATCAACCAACAAACCACGTGTAGCCACTAATCTTCTTTTGCTCACTACCTAACTATCATCATCATCCGCCCCACCCATCTTCAAGAACTCTACACAAGTTACAAGTGCTTATCAACAAGCTATACCTCCTACCCTGCCAAAACGCCTTCAACCATACCTCATGCCCCATCTACTCGTGTACATGATCCAAATCCTTGGCTCACTTAAGCTTTTCTCCACGCACGCTTGTCATGACCTTGAAGAGTCCTTGTTTTGCACCATCTATTGCCCACTACAATCAATTGACCAACCCCACCCTCAATCCTGCCTATTGTCAACATGCCCATCCCATTTGGCCTTATTGATTTTCTTTTATTTATTATTGGGGTTTACCTTTAAGCTTAAGTTACCATGCCAAGTTCACCCTTATCCAAATGCCACTCCTCCATTCAAGTACCTTTTTGGGTTCGCCTCCTACAAGGCCATGCTCTTACATCCCTTGGCCTCACACCTTATTCCTTTTGCTTTACCAAGCAGTAGTTCTCACACCATCCATTGCTCCTTGGTCAAGCCCAAATTCTCATAGCTTTTCTTGCTTATTGGTGCTACTTGCTTGGCACATCAAGCATTCAAGCAATTTGAGCTACAAGTCAAAAGCTAAAATTCCTCCTTCTCATGGATCCATTTATTTATTCCCATCTATAGTGATGACATTATTGGTTTTGGATATGCTTGTAATGTATGCAACAATTTGAGTCATCAAAGCTCCCACATGGCACCCGTGAGCACTTATATGCAAATGTCTACAACAAACGAGATCGACACTCCTTGTCTCAATGACATGGTAAGACCCTCCTATTTCATTTTTTGTACCTCTATGATGTGCATGCACCAAACCCATTTCAAAGCCACGTGCATCCACATGTGCACCATCATCATTGAATCCCTTTAGATTCCAAAAAGCAAGGGAAATTACGAATCAAAGATGAGGCCATCAACAAAGTTCCAAATAGAAAGTGATGACACATATTTGTAAAGTGTTTAAATACTCCAAACTACATAGTTTGGACGTAAGACCTACACTACCCGTTTGCATTCGATTCATCTTTATGAGCCATATGCAGTCTCCTTTTTCTGGCTCAGATTGGGCTAGTTGCTATGACACACGAGTGTTGTTTGTTTCATGCTCGATGGTTCATGCATGTCATGGTGGTTGAGCAAGAAGCAAGCGACTATGACCACTTCTAGTTGTGAGGCTAAGTACATGATGGCAACTTTTATAGCTACGATTGAGTGTGTCTGGCTCAAATGCCTAATGGATAATTTGGGATTTGGGCACTCTCATTTACATTAACAGTCAGAGCACATTGACAATTGCAAGGAACCCAGTATTTCATGTTTGCACAAAGTACATTGAGGTGCATGATCACTATGTCAGGAAGAGAATCTCAACTGGAGAGATCAGCTTGGCTTATAACCAGCAAAAAAAACCTTGAAAATATGTGGGCGTTGCCTTGTGAGAAGTTTGTAGCTTTTTGCAAAGCTTTGGGCTTACTTCTTTTTGTGGATTGATCATGTCCATAGGGCATGCCAATTCCATATGCTCTATGTGCTAGCTCTAGTTCCCAACATCACTCCCAAAGGGAATTTGTTACCATGTATATTGAAGAGCATGCGAATGCAAAAGCTATATGGTGTGGGTGCGGGTGTGTGTGTGCAATGAGTGTAGAGTGATAGAGTGTGTGAGGGTGGAGTACTCACTACTACATGAGTGAGGCCCCTTTTTCATTTATGTAGAGAGAATAAGGTAAGTGGTCAATGAAGTCAGTGGGTGACGGGATTTCTAATCATCGAGAACAAAAAAAAAACGAGCGAAGTCACATTCCGAGCAAGTCCAAGGGTAAATTGATACAATAGAAACAATTGTGAATTATAATATTTATGCCATGCATAATATTTTTAGTACCACAAATGTGTGAATCGAAATCTGTGAATCGATGGAGACAAATTTAGATTTTAAAACCATTCATAAAACATAATACTCAACACATAGCATAATTCTAGGTGATCCTCTCCAAAATAGTCCACCAAAAATTTGGCACGTACATTTTCCAAAAAAAGTCAACACATGAACTCTAGCACCGACAATGCTATCCAAGAACCTCCCAAAGCTTGAAATAGCTCTACTTTTGTAAGTGTAGATTGATGCACAAACTCATGAGCAATGGAGTCCAGACCCAAGATTATAAAAAACACAAAGTAGATGTGCTTGCAAGGCACATATGCAACACGTTTGCTATCACGCCTATGAAAATCCTTACATGAGCATCGAGGGAAGTCTGCAAGTGTGACAGCATATGTAACACCTTTCTCCACTGACCCAATTGTACTAACATGAAACACATGTGATACATTCTGGACCACAATTACCTCCCGTATTAATTTGGCAGCCATAGTTCTTCCCTGTGCAATCCTATCATGAAATCTCTTGTAAGTTTTGATCTCCATCTAACCAGTTTTCCATCTCTAAATTTTGGATGAAATGAACTTGGTGTGCTACCACATGTTCTAACATTGCCGCTGCACTCAGCATTTGCATGTGCTTCTTTAAGAACAAACCCATTGTTCAACAACATTTCAACCTCAGATGGCTGCAAATTAGTGCCCTCATCCACAACCCAAGTCCCAGGTGCAGGTCTAGGAGGACCAACAATCATGTCATCCACATTCCATGTATGAGGGTTACTACTGTTGCAGAACCACACAAACCCCTCAACAATGCCTCCGAGATTGGATCCTTTTTTGCCTACCCCAAAAGCTTGGTGCAGGAACTTCGTGGGCTCACGGAAGGGGAAATTTCATTAATGAACCTCCCACATCTTGTAGCTATAGTATGATTTGCAAGAACACCAAAGCATGTCATTTTTTCTCTCAGGCTCAGTACACCTAATTGCCCACAAAGTCCGAGACACTTTTTGCTCCAACCACATGAGGGGAGCTGTGGAATCATGCTGATGTGTACTCCTAGGTAGCCCATTTGCCATTGTGACGGTCACATACTCAAGTCTATGACTGTCATCTTCTAGAATTTCATCAGGGTCCACAAATATTGGTCTAGATCTTCGAACACTCTTTTCCCTCATTGATTCTCTGTTCATCTCAGGACTAGCATGCACATCTCCCTCAAAGAAGAATTAGCTAGGTCTATGAGCTTCTTACCTGACCCACTAGTAGCCTGCTGACTTATAAACCTTGCAGCCAAATCTGCCACTACTGGTCTAGTGCATGTGTTACTCCCTTTAAGGTATGCATTGTATCTAACACTCTGCAACACAACTAGAGCCATATCTGCACAAGTTGCTTCGTACAAACGAATACTAGACTTGTATCCAATAGCTGCACGCATTCTAGCATGCTTTGCCTCTGCGCGATTGGTTCTTGGCACAAAAGCACCTGCTGCATCTTGACAAACAAATATATCACCCCAATGAGGAACTCTTACATCCCACCAAGACAACCATGTTTCTAATGATGGAATCTCTGACTCAATGGCATGCCCAACATGCCAAAATTGTCTAAGCTCCTGTTTACAAACATTTGCAGCATTCTTTGTGGAGGCATGCATCCACTTTCAGCATTTAAGTTTGTGCTCTTCTTGGTAAGAGGGACGGCTACACTTTGAAGTATGCCTAACCATACTTTGCTCCCAATGGAACACGCATGATATTTCTTTTTCGGGCATTTTCTTATTTGCACCACCAAAGTGAATCGTACGAATAGCAATCCAATTTGGATTAGCCTCATCTGCCATGAAACCTCTAACCTTGGGTTTCTAGAATCCCAAATCCATCACCACCTTGTTAAGCATTCTCCAAAACTCAATGTGTACATGCTTATCTTCAACTATAAATTCACATATTGCAAAAGTTAAAAGTTTGCGAACGTAAGGATCATATACATGTGCTGACATAGTAGGCCATCCATCAACTCTATGCACGTGGTCAAAGTGTACCACATATCTTACAAGTTACCTCCAGGATGCATACAATTCACCAAGTCCACCCCACTACCAGGACCCATTGTAGACATTTTTAAAACATGAGGTTGTTTATGTGCTCCCAACTGGCTTGGAGAAAGAACACTGTGTAGGTACGGGTATCGGCTATTTCTCTTTAATTTCAATATGGACTCAAATCCCATTGAAGTGATAACCTTGGCTTTTTTGGTTGTTTCCAAACTCTGTTGCACACGATAGCTTATTAGAGAGTGGAGTCACTGTGTCAAGGAACGTGGCAAATTCATCTTCAGCCAAGGGAGTATTGCTAGAGGAACTTAGGCCCATGAGCCTATCCATTACTATCTCTTCTATTGTTGCTCTCTCTAATTGTTTCGCTGTAGTCAAAGGATCTAAAGCTGCACGTGCAAGCAAAGCTTGGGAAATAACTTTATCAGTAGCTCTACTTTTTCCCTCAGCCACTGGATGCTTGTGATAACCAGATGAATCACACATCTACTAACAAACTCCTTTTTAATAGGGATACAGTAATAAATGATTGCAACACAAGCATTTACACATTTTGGCATCTGATGGCAATGGAGAAACACAAGCTTGCCAAATTCTTCTCCTATTAATCCGCTTTGTGGTGCTCGCAATAATCGTCCCTGCCACTGACTTTCATTTGGAAGCTTTGTTCTCAAATGATAACTACAATTAAGATTGACACGTCGTAGATAGCCACAACATCTGCTAAATTGCATGACACCTTTGAACAAATAACTGATGCAAGTCACATATTCTACCCAAGAATGACCATCAAAATGTTGCTCCATACCATTCATACTTGAGTTTTCAACTTGTGGAGGTAACTGACACAGACACCTGCACATCTTTCTGAACTTGACTCAAAGCCACAACAAGATTAGTTTGCAGTGGGCAGGGTTCTAATGAAGTCAATGACACTCGCACATGGAAGCCACAGGTCGTCTAATTTTTCTTTGATCACTATCAGTGAAACCTTTGAGCCATCAGCATTAGGCAATAAACAAGAGGTGATAAGAATCTTGTAAAACTGTGAAACTTCGTGGTCTAGGGTGTAAATTAAGTCACCATCATTGTTCTCTCTGCGTTTAAGATGGCCATTATCTCCAGACAATGTAAGGGGATAGAGAGAGAAATCAACATATTGAATATCAAAATGTTGTTTAATTGTGTCAACCTTGATATCTTGGAACCGACTCTCGGAAAGAAGAACAAGCTTTTGACCTCTCTGGGTTCTGTAGACAATAATGTGTCTGTTCATTGCTTCAGAATAAACAGAAAATACAGAGAAATAGAACTGATATAACGGTGATACTCGCCACAATAGTAAGTGTTATTGAATATAGCGTTTTTATGTATTTCTTTGTGTTATAAATATTATAGGCAGCATTTGCTTTGATCATGAGCACAAAAAATATTTTAAAATGATTTGTATTTGAAGATCATCCTTGGAAATGTTGTAGCTGTCAGAGTCTTGAAGTCGTTCTTGACAGCCACAAAAAGGATGTCGAGATCAAGGGCAAAAAAATAAAATTTCCCTAGCACGTGATAATAATTGCAAACAACCAATATTTTAAAGCATTTAACAGTATTTTCTTTCACTTAATGGTATTTTAATAGCATTTAATAGTTTTTAATAACATTTGATGTATTTTCTTGTCTAAAATTATTGCCAAGAATAATTGATAGCATCTAATGGTATTTTTTTGTCATTATTTGAGAAAAATATTGCCTAAAAATGTAAAAATTCAAAAAACTTGCACTAAAAGATGTCTTGTATTTTCTTGCTCTACCACAGCTTCGCCCGGGCGCTTTACGTCTTGCCTAAATGGTCGTCCGCCCTTGTGTGAATCCCTCTATGTTATCCTATCCTAATGAACCTAATGCTGCATTGACCTGCCTCAAAGGCACTGCAATAGTCGTATCCAAGTCTTCTGCGGGTGCGTGATATCGCCTATTGC
Source organism: Adiantum capillus-veneris (assembly GCF_014529385.1). Lineage (NCBI taxonomy): Eukaryota > Viridiplantae > Streptophyta > Polypodiopsida > Polypodiales > Pteridaceae > Adiantum > Adiantum capillus-veneris. The sequence continues at coordinate 163,067,869 of NC_140931.1, forward strand.
TAATAGACCTGCCTCAGCGGCCTGCCCGTTGCGGGTGAGTTAACGAGCCATGCTAGAAATTGTACGCCCGCCTGTTGCTCCTCAGCCTGCACGAAAGCTCAAGCTCAATTGCACGGTTCGGTGCTGCAACCAGTCCGCACCGGCACGGACTGGTTGCAGAATATGCTACAGAACGACATACTCAGGAGTTTTTTGCGCTGCAGGTCCACGACATCGCTCTGTAGTGATCTCTCTACAAATCTAACTGCTCCAAAACGGCGCCATTTAGCTCTCTTCAAGGTGAACCACTCCAGAACGGTGCCAACAATTTCAAATAGCTCTCTTCAAGGCTTGTTGCTCCAGAATGCTGCCTGGACCTGACTCAGTGGCACTGCAATGGTCTTACCCAAGTTTGCTACGGGTGCGTGATATCGCCTGTTGGTAATAGACCTGCTTGGACCTGCCTCAGCGGCGCTGCCTGTTGCAGGTGAGTTAACGAGCCATGCCAAAAACGTACGCCTGCCTGCTGCTCCTCAACCTGCTCGAAAGCTCAAGCTCAAAGGCCTGGTTCGGTGCAGCAACCGGCGCTGCAACCAGTCCACGCGCCGGTTGCAGCACCGAACCAGGCCTTTGAGCTTGAGCTTTTGAGCAGGTTGAGGAGCAGCATGTGGGTTGGTATTTTTTATAAAATATGCTACAGAATGACATATTCATGAGTTTTTTGCGCTGCAGGTCAGCGCCATCACTCCGATAGTGATCTCTCTGCAAAGCTCACTGCTCCAGAACGGCGCCAACTAGCTCTCTTCAAGGCGAACTGCTCCAGAACGCCGCCAACAATCTCAGGTAACTCTCTTCAAGGCTTACAGCTCCATAACGGCGCCATCACTCTCTAAAGACCTCTTTGAAAGGCTCATTGCAAGGCTTATCTTGAGTATCTTCACAGAGGTTCTTTCTTGTTTTATTCATCCGAAGGTGTACTTCTTGATTTTGTCTAGGCCTCACTCTTGGAGGTTTCGCCAACGTTAAGCCAAGGTGAAATTTGAGTGAGCAGTACCACCCTGTCCTTCTGCTGAGTTGGTTCTTCCTTCCACGGCTGACTACCAAACGATATGCCACCTCGTCGTCTTCTCTCTGCCAAGAATCAACATTAAAAAGCCGGCAATGGGCATTCAGTTTCTAGAGAGTCAGCATTCCGAACTCTCTAGACACTGAATGCCCATTGCCGCCCTTTTTTATGTTAATGATTTTTTTGAAGAGTTTACTCAAAAAAAAAAAATGAGATTGCAAGACTCTTGGTTTAGCTCATTGACATGCTTCAAATCCCATACAAACCTGCCCGAATTGATTCCATTAGCATTTCATAAAAAATACTCATACATTCTTCCCATTTTCTTCTAGACAAGAGCTTGTCAATTTAAGCTCACATGATATATGTGACATACATATCAATTCGAAGCACTACCAAGCATGAAATATTTTCCCATTATCTCTGATTAAAAATGTCCATGGTGTATATAGTCTCCAGCACTTAAGATGCAACCATCGGTGATTGCATTTAGAAAAAGATGCATAGGAAAAAGAGTCAAAATATTCCTTACCGTGCCCTCAACAACCATATCCCACAATTCATGAAATTGGTCGATTGACACCACATTGCCATGCCACATTGACATGGTCTCACATAATTGGTTGTCTGTTTGTAAACAAAACCCAGGCCTCCAGATTTAAAAAGCCTGTTTTCTGCATTCAAATTAATAATGCGAGTTTCCCCCATGTATCTAATCAACCTGTAGCAGCATTTGATGCTCGAGGTTCCTTCACATCTTCATTAGAAAGTCAGAGAGACCTAGGTTCCATAAAGAAATCTTCAACCTTTGGCCAGGGTATCTCTAGCCTACTTGTTTTCATTTGCCTAGTTCTTACAAATATCACAAGGACTTGCACCAAGTCTTCAATGTTAAGAAAATAGATAATCATGTTCTTGGTTTTAATCTAAACTAATAAAAGTTTAATATGATGGATTAAGTAAATGTTATTTTGAGACCAATGATAGAAGGGATTTTTACTTGTGTTTGAAAACTTTTGTGTAGTCCTGCAATTGGGAGTTGTTCTCGTCAAAAGGGGAAAGAGGCTATGTCTCTTGATCCTATATGCAGTGATCAAGTGAGCTCTGTGGTGGCAGTCACAGAGGACTTCGATGACATTGATGCTATTGGCGATGAGAGCGAGAGTACCGACATTGGATTAGGGTCATTGAATGAAGTTCATGCTCAAATAGCTAGACAAGAGGCAACTTTAGAATTGGTTCCATTTCATATTGCCCCTGAAGTTGGGGCATCTGTTGTTGATGATGTGGATGATAGTCATTTGCATATGGATAGAGGAGAGGACACTCTCAAAACCACAAGGGTTTTAAGTTGTTTTGGGTGTCCTCTAGTTCCTTAATGTCGACTTATTCCATATGCTCGTATACGTGGCCTTAGATTGGATGTTTCTGGTTTGAAGGCTGCAATATTTGCCAGAGAAGGTTACATAAAGGAAAAAGGTGCTTTTATAGTTTCACTGCAAACATGTCACAAGGAACAGACATTGCTGAACGGTAATCATTGTTATTTCAAAGTAATTTTGTGTATTGACATATTACTTTTGTTTTAGAATGTTTAATGTTATTTTGGAGTCTTATTTATTTCTAAAAATAGATGACATTGTTGACACATGGGACCCACTTTGGAAAGAAATAAATAAAGAGTATGAAGAGGAGTTAGCATTGTAGCCACAATTAGAGTCACTCCTTGGTAGAATGTTCTATGTGTGGGAAGGCAATCACAGGATGGTAGCATGGCAAGCAGCTATTAGAGAAATGTTTTCCAACAATAGGGAGAAGCATTGTAGCGTCTTGTGTACTATCATCGACCCCACAAAGGTTTCCAAAATAGCATTATTGACGAGCTTGCAATGCATGAATTTGTGAGTGAGACTTTACTCTTGTTTGTAGGTAAAATTTATATGATTGAAGTTGGTTAACTTATTAATATTTTCATCAGTATGAACACCCATGCTTTAGGATCTTCTCATCTACGAGATGAGTTGGTAAATTGTGCAAACATTTGCTCTTCAGATCATGAAGATTACCTTCGTGCATTACTGGAGAATGATAAAAAATTGATCGACACTCTGCGCAAGAGAACCACAAAGGGAGAGGAGCCATGGCATCCTCTCACAACACGAAGATATCTAGCTAGGCTTCTTTTTTATGTAAGTGTGTTTGACATTGGATCTCCTTTTGTATGCTTTATTTGGAGCTTTTTGTTTTGAAAAGTATTACTTTATTTTGAAGGTTCAAATGTCAAAAGAACTACACACTAAGCTAGAGAGCAAGAAATCATTGCTTTCTAAAGAGGACTTGAAAAAAGAAGAGACTAAGATAATGAATGATCTTTATTATAAATATTCAAATCGTGTAGGGAAGGTATATAACCATCTCTTGATGTTTTCTTTGATACATAATAAGATGCAATTTTAATTGACTCATGATCTTGTTTGGTAGATTCTTAACATTGTTGATCCAAGTCTAGGGAAGGATTTGTTTGATCGTGTGATGAGCCTTCAATGGGGGGAAGATAGTTGGGCCACTCTAGAGAAACTTAACTTGATTGCTCTACATGATGCTTCCATAGAAAATAAAAACTTATGGGTGTCCTTACTAGAGGCAAGCAAGATCACTCGTGCTGCTTATTGCATGGTGAAAGGAGACCACAAGTTTCGAGGGTGAGCATCTTGATGCAAATGGTTTCTGATTGAACTTGTGAATGTTAGTAAGAAGTTTGATTTTTCTTTTGCATGCTTGATCGAAAGGTGGCTAAAACGAGAGGGAGCTTTGCAAAGGATCTTAGATAAATCTAAGAAGCTTCTTATGGACTATATATGTGGATGTGCCTGGAGGGATTGATATTCCTCCCTCGTGCACCATGGATATGTTCTACACGGAGATTGTGGTGGAGGGAAGAAAATTCTTATTCCCTTAAAGGTGGCTTTGGAAAACAAAACAAAGGACGTAGAGTTGCAAGCCTTAAAGAGGATTGACTATTGCCGCATGGCTTCTCAGCAACTAGTTTACAAGTACATAATGATTTCACTATTTTTGTATCATAATATGTGCTTTAACTAATATGGCATATGGATTCTTGTTTGAGTTTAGAATAATTATTTGCTGGCTTTTGTAGATACTTTGCTCACCTATTGACTATGCATCACATTGTTGCGATATCTGTGCTTGCACGTTCTTGGACACACATTGAGAGCGGTGAGGGATGCATGTATCCACGACCATGCATCAACTCTCGCAGTGGGAGCTTCAGCATTGCCCTTGGTGGATCGACATGGATAGAGGCCATGTCCTTGCTAGAGAGAGAGAATTGCATAATGTGCAGTTTAGAGGAGCCCCATCTACGGATCTTCCACCACCCAAAGCCACGGATGTTGCTGATCCATCTTCTCATCCTCTACCATCTCGTTCCCCTACTCAAACTTGTGAGTTGGAGTCATTCTCACTTTCTATGTGTCCTAAACTTTGCTAATTTTACAATTTTTTAATATTTTGACACTTTTTCCTAAACACACATCACTACCACATGTATATGGTAACAAATGTTGGAATTAGGGTTGTAGAGAAACACACACAGCTTGGAGAAGACGAAGGAAGCTCAAGGCTCACAATAGAGAGTGTGTTACTTAGTGTGCAATGGAAAGATAGATAGCCCTAGAGTGATTGGCGTATATACAATGCACGGGGGAAAAAACCTCCTAAAGAGGGAAAAAATGCTCCGGCGGTCCTAGTGTGTTCACACACATCACTACCACATGTATATGGTAACAAATCCCCCCTGGAGTGATGCGGTGAAGGAGAGCTGCCAACATGAGTAAAGGGAAGTGCCATGCCCTGAGGACATGATCAGTCCACAAAGGGGAGTAAGCCCAAAGCTTTGCGGAAAGCTTCAAGCTTCTAACGAGACAATGCCTTTGTGAAAAGATTTGCAAGGTTGTCCTGTGTTGGCACATAAGCCAAGCTGATCTCTTCTGCTGAGAGCCTCTCTCTGACATAGTGGTAATGCACCTCAATGTGCTTTGTGTGAGCATGAAAAACTAGGTTCCTCGCAACTGCCAATGCGCTCTGACTGTCAGTGTAGATAGTGTTGGCAGTGTCCTGTCCAACACCCAAATCAGCCATAAGGCGTTTGAGCCATACACACTCAACCGTACCTATGAAGACTGCCCTGTACTCAGCCTCACAACTCGAAGTGGCCACAGTAGGTTGCTTCTTGCTCAACCATGATATACATGAACTGCCAAGCATGAAACAAAAACCACGTGTGGAAACTCGTGTGTCAAAACAACCAACCCAATCTGAGTCCAAAAAACCATGTAAGTCTGGCGGCAATGATCCCCCCTTGGGATAAAACAAGCCAAGATGTAAAGTGCCACTAAGGTAGCAGAAAATCCTCTTGACAGCCTGCCAATGCTTAGACCCTGGGCTATGCCTAAATCTGCTGACCTGTGAGACTGCAAACTGAATATCCGGCCTCGTGTTGCATACATAAATGAGGCAGCCAACAGCAGTTTGGTAAAGAGTGACATCAGCAGGACCGCCAGCATCATGTAGACTCAACTTGAAACCTGTTTCCATGGGAGTGGCAATAGGTTTGCAATCCTCAAGTCTAAACTTACATAGCAATGTCTCTATGTAACTTTTCTGACACAAGGCAATACCACCATCACACTGCTTAAACTGTATACCCAAGTAATGATGCAACAGCCCCAAATCTTTCATCTTGAAAGTAGCATTCAAATCAGCCTTAAATTCAGCAATATGTCTCTCATTTGGTCCAGTACGTGATCAGCAAATCATCAACATAAAGAACCACAATGAGAAGTACATCACCCTCACGCTTTACATACAATGTGCTTTCTGTTGGACTGTTACGAAAGCCTAGTTTAACCAAATGAGTGTCAGCTTTCTCATACCAAGCACGAGGAGATTGCTTCAACCCATACAAAGCCTTCTTACATCTGGACACTTTGTCCTCTTGTCCTTTTATAAAAAAACTGCGAGGTTGCGTTACATAAACTTCCTCAAATATGTCACCATTCAAGAAAGCGGTAACAATGTCTGATTGATGTACATCCCAACCAAAATGAGCTGCCAATGCACATAGAAAACGTACAGTAGTCATACGACAAGTGGGAGAAAAAGTCTCTTCATAATCTATGCCTTTTTTATGTGCATAACCTTTTGCAACAAGTCGAGCCTTATGGCGATCGATCTCACCATCCGGCTTGCGTTTCAACTTGTAAACCCACTTCATACCAATGGCCTTTTTGCCAGGAGGCAAATCACATAAAGTCCATGTGTCATTTTCTATAAGTGCATCATATTCTGATTACATGGCAGCCATCCAATTTTCTGAATTCTGTGCTTCATAAAAAGACAGAGGCTCCTCCACATCATGTAAGCTAGACACAGCCAAAGCATAACAATCTGATGCATAAGATGCATGGCGAGAGCCTGAACGAGTACGACTAGACAAAGGTGCATCCAATTTACTGTCACGCAAAGTGTGCACCAGCCATTTTGGCATACCTCTAGCCTGCTCATTTTCAGCCCTTTCCTCATCAAGTACATCATGTACATCTGCATCAGTAATAGGCTGATCTAAAACATTTTCTGAAACCCCCATAGGCTGTACATTTGCCTCATTGGAACTTACATTCGTATTTCCACCACTGAAAAGAGGCAACAAAGTGTCATAAATGTCATGTGAGCTTACATTACTGTCTCTAGTACATGACAGAAAGGGCTGAACAGAATCTTCCACAAACACTACATCCCGAGAAACCAGAATACGTTTTTTTTGCGGATGATACAACTTGTAACCTTTGCTTTCAGCACTATAACCAACAAAAATACATTTGATAGCCTTATCATCCAATTTTTTGCGCTGCCCTTGTGGCACCAAAGCACATGCCAAACAGTCAAAAACACGCATGTGCTCAATAGAAGGCTTTCTATCATGCCATGCTTCATATAGAGTAATAGACTGCAAAGCTTTCGTAGGACACCTGTTAAGTACATAAGTGGCACACATGATGGCCTCAAGCCAAAAAAAATGCGGCAAAGCTTGACTTTTGACCATACATCGTGCCATTTCCGTCAATGACCTGTTTTTCCTCTTAGCAACACCATTTTGGTGAGGTCTATAAGGCACTGTACGTTGGTGTTTTATCCCACGACTAGCCAGAAATGCATTAAATTCATGAGACGTATACTCCCCCCCTCGATCGGAACGGAGGGTGCCCATAGTACATTTCGAGACATTTTCAGCCATAGCCAGAAATTGTTTGAAGCACATAAAAACTTCAGACTTTGCTTTAAGTGGAAATACCCATGCATGCCTGGAGTAATCATCAATGAAAGTCACGAAGTTCAGGTAATTGCCCAAGGACAGAGTTTGCATGGGCCCACAAATATCACTATGCACAAGCTGCAACCTGCATTTGGCCCGAACTGAACCATCCTTTGGAAATTTAGAATGTTGCATCTTACCCAAAATACAGCCTTCACAAACATGTTTGACAGGTGCTTCAAGAGGCGGCAAAGAAGCAACCGTATCAGATTTTTGCAAATGCAGCAAACTAGCAAAATTAGGATGACCAAAAGGTGCATGCCAAAGTTTTGCATCTGAAATAGCCCTTGAATCTGCAACAACATTTGCAAAATTTTGTCCACACTTGTCATACAAAGTGATCTTATACAACCCACGGCACAAAAGGCCAGATGCAACAATTTCATCACCAAAACTGAGATCATGAACTGTACATCTGTCATCCACAAATTTGACTACAAGTCCAAGTCTAGCAAGTGCGGATACAGATAAGAGATTCTTCTTGATCCCAGGTACATAAACAAGTGTGAAGGAACTGCCATTAGCAGTAGTGAGCACAATCTTTCCAACTCCCTAAACTGGATAAGAGGCGTTGTTGGCACAAGTGACTGAATTCCCATGAGGGACAGACTCGAGAGAGGTAAACAATTCACGATGTGAGGTAATGTGCTTTGTAGCACCACTGTCGAAATACCACACATATGAATCTGCAACAACTAACAAGCATGCATCATGGACAGCAGGATTGTAAGTGCACTCTGCGCTAAAAGCCCATTCTGTATCAACATCAGCAATACAGTCTCCTTTCACAGAAGACTCAACAATGGCTGCATTTGTAATGGAACCAGCATTTACAGTGGAACCACCCTCTTTCTTCTTAGCCTCTTTGGCCTTCAACTTAGGACACGACTTGATCAAGTGATCATTAGCTTTACAATAATGGCAACGCATCTTCTTTTTGCCCTTATCACCAGAATTTCCAAACGAATTGCTGCCAACAAAAGCATTAGGAACAGAATTTTTGCCACTCACAGCAGAACCATAAGAAGTGGCTGCATTACTGTTACCACCCTTTCTTTGAGAAGCAATAAAAGCCTGTTCAACTGCACGCTGCCTATTCTTGTTTTTTCTAGAAAGTGACTCTTGGAACAATAATGTGCATAATGCATCAAACTTAACAACTTCAGGATTTCGTTGGGTCATCAGTGTCCAAGTACTAGCAAAAGTCTGGTAGGAATCTGGTAAGGCATCAAGAACAGTCTGCACAAGGGAACTGTCTGAAATGACTTCTCCTGCAGAAATAAGTTGCTCATTGATATCCTTAACACTAGCAAGGAAAGTGTCCATATCATCTTCCTCATGCATAATCTTCGACTCCAGCTCTTTACGCAGCAAAGCAATTTTAGCCTCATTGCGGCTTGCATAAAGATCTGCTAGAATATCCCAAGCCTGTTTTGCAGATTTTGTTGAGCGGATGTGAGGAACAATGGTGCGCTTCACAGACAACGCAATCAATGCATGAGCCTGCGCATCCTTAACATCCCAACGAGCTTGTTCTGTTGGAGGCAAAACAACTCTAACAGCTGCAATCCTTGCAACAAGACCTGCAATATCCTTAACATCGCCTACATCCTCAGAACCAGGACGTCCATCAATGCCCTGCACAATGTTCCAGACACCCTTTGACACAAGAACATGTTGCATCATATAAGCCCACATAGGGTAGTTGTCCCCATCCAACCTGTCCTCAACAGCAAACATCTTGAACACATCTGTGTTGTTGTTGTTAGCAATGGTAAATGTTGCACTTGATGTGAAAACTGCCCGAAAATAGGAGAAATGGAGCGGGAACAACCTGTGCTATATAGCACAAACCGTAGAAGACTAAAAGGCACCTGTTATGTAGAAAACTGCACTGACACAAATTCTGTACAAAATGACAAAATATCCTATGCAATACTACCTGTAGTGGAAACGGAGGCCGAAATGAGCCCAAATCAAAATTCTGAGCAAACTTATCTCAACGAGCTTTCCCAAAATATTTGTCGACCTGCGAACGCTTGCCAAAGCTCACTGAAATCGGAGAAAGTGAGCAGGCGTGTGCTGGAGCAGGTGGCAACTAAGCCCGGGAGGACGTGACCTTCTCTGATACCAATTGTTGGAATTAGGGTTGTAGAGAAACACACACAGCTTGGAGAAGACGAAGGAAGCTCAAGGCACACAATAGAGAGTGTGTTACTTAGTGTGCAATGGAAAGATAGATCGCCCTAGAGTGATGGGCGTTTATACAATGCACGGGGGGAAAAACCTCCTAAAGAGGGAAAAAATGCCCCGGCGGTCCTAGTGTGTTCACACACATCACTACCACATGTATATGGTAACAGTGATGGCATCTCTTGCAGGTAAAAAAATCGATCCTAGATATTGATATTGTCATTAATATGTTCAATTTTAATCATTGATGGCTAATTTTGTCCTTGTAGGAGACACAATCTTTTGGGTTGAGCGATTTTTTAGGGCATCGAAGTTGATTATTCATCGACATGTGGTGGTTTTGCATCATGCACCTTATGGATATGTAGAGTCATCCGACAAACGACATGAGGTGATCCCTCTATTTATTACTTCATGATAAGCAAGCATCAATGTGAAGTTTTTGAAATTGATTTTCTGTTTCCTTGTAGTGCGACACTTCTATCATGTTCTTGGTCCATAGACACGGACCACCCCCACCACTTTACATTCCAGAGAGTGCTTCTTTGTTTCATGCGCTAGGGATGAGTGCCATGGATAGCACTATGCGCCACTATTTGCCAGATTTAGGTCGAGTCCTTATGGATTCCGGATTGCCATGGAGAGGGTCTGCACAGAAGAGCCATACTTTTGTGGCATGCTTTATTGAGTTGTTGTGTCGTCCTAGGGGGTTATGCCTTGAGTATGGATGTGGGACGGCTCCTGTTTTGACAGGTTGTTTGGTCTCTGGTCGTGCATGTGCATCTCTAGATTTTGACGAGGCACTTGTTTCAACTTGCTTGTAGCCCTTGCTTCGACCAAGGAAGCGAGGGAGAGAGGACGCGACCACATCCATAGATGTGGTGGACGATGGAGACCGACCCGTGGGTGGGAACCCTTTTGATGATTTATGAGATTCCCATTCTCGACTTACCACAAGACATTCATAGTCTTTCTCTTTTGTTTGGGTTATGTTAGCGAACATTTATGGTTGATTATCTTTTTTCTGTCTTCCAAATCATTGTATGATTCATGGATAAACATTGCTATTACCACTTGTAGGTTTTTTTGCATATGAATTTATGGGCCATGGTTGTTTTGTTGAATCTATATTTTGTGAGTATTTTGTTTCGTTGAAGTGCATTACTTGAATACGTCGAGGTAGAGGCGAAACGCATGACATTGGATCCACATTACGATGGTCGTTCAAAACATAGGCCTCGAAGAAGGCATCTCTTTATAGATGATGAGTGTGCTTCAAGTTAATAATTTGTATGTAATCAATGGTATAACGTGGTTTGGACCATGGATCCAGAGTGGGGTTTAGTAATGTTTTTTAGCATCTCCTTTCTCCCAGTAAGTCCCACATATATTATTGCGTACCTACTCATGTATATCTCTCATGTATACCAGGATGTTCTTACAATAGAGTGACTTTGATTTTTGAGTGTGTGCATGTGCTTGTGCCTGCGTGAGTGAGTGCGTGCATGTGTGTGTGTGTGTGTGTGTGTGTGTGAGAGAGAGAGAGAGAGAGAGAGAGAGAGAGAGAGAGAGAGAGAGAGAGAGTAACTACTTTTCAATTATCGAAAAAAAGTGTAAATTTTATTTCATCCATTTTTTAAACCAGTTTTCTTATTGAAATCTAGTTTGTCTTTTGACTTTTAAGCTAGTGATAATATCTTTAAAATTATTTTTTCAATAAGCTCTAGTTTTAGCAATGCTCGAATATTATGACCGTAGGAGCCTAGGAGGAGCATCATAGGGAATGTATGTGATGTTCGATTGTCGCAGCTCCATGAAAAAACAAGAAGAGGAGTAAGTGGTGTGGCTACATTTGTGCTAGTAGAGTGACCTATTGTCAATTTATATGGTAGAGTTTGAACAAAAGTTATTTAATTAAATCAGGCACTTGATGTGTTGCAACCATAGGTCTCTCACCATGGACATAGGGTAACGTTCAATTGCATTCTTTCTGGTGAGTCTTGCTCGGTTTTACCATTCGCTCAGTAAATTCCGCTTGGTGTATCGTAAGACTCGTAGGTGAGCGCACACTAGTTGTCCGGCCTCCTCAAGGCAAGGCATGCCGCCTTTACCCTAAAGGCTCCACAGGCGTGTGAAATTTTCAATATCTCCAGGTTCTATTTGTACATGCTTTACTTACAAATCTGTGGGAGTCAAGGCTTGTCTCTTTATCATGTTCATGTTGGTGAATAAGTTTGAAAAAAGGAGATTTGTCTGCGTTGATATGCCATCAAAAATTGGTATTAAGGGCTCATTATTGTTGTTTGAATAGTCCCACCTTGCTGTGGCGGTTGTTATCATGCTTTTCGTATAAGGATAAGGAATGCTAGTTTAAATTGAGAGAGAGAGAGAGAGAGAGAGAGAGAGAGAGAGAGAGAAATTTGGTGTTGTGCTTGCCCTTGTTCACGCACCCCATCTACACCTCCCTCACCTCTCGCCTGCACATTCGTCCCCTTGTGCATGCTCATCTACACCTCCCTCACCCCCCTGCACATTCGTCCCCTCTGCAATACGAGATTTCTCTAATGAGACCTATCAAACTCTCTCCTATCTCTCAAACTCTCTTGTCATAGTCTCTCCTGTCTACAAATTGAAGCTGCTGCAGCTGCGAGTTGAGGCCTCCAAGGATGTTTCCGTACATTGTGGTTGTGGCAGTCTTCTGCTACGTAATATTGGAGACAATCGTACCCTATTCTACATCTCTGCATGCAGCCTTGCACAATTTGAGCTCTACAGCAGCCATTGAGTTGAGTGCTGACATGGCATTTTGCACATGGCAACTTCCCACTGGTAATAATTGCCCAAGCGAGCTCCCGTAGCCCCGGTGACATGATCATATGTGAGGGCCATACCCAGACTCAACCCTACTCACCTCCCTCAGTCCTCCAGACCATTCCAGGGAATGACGTAGATCTATCTGCAGGTATCCCTCCCACTTGGGACCGGCACTCAGACAAAACTCCAGTCTATCTCGAATGCCAACCCAAGGGGGTACATCCTTTCATTCAACGATTCTATCTGCTTCTCATAATCAATCTGTCCTCGACAGCTATTCGCACCCAAACTTGTGGTCCTTAGTCTTGATTCTCTTGATCTTTAACTTGAGGATTTGCTCTTGCTTTCTTGTTCTCCCTTGGTTCATGGCGATAACCCCTTTTTCCTGACAAGCAGGCACGACAGTTATCACTTTCTCCTAAGAAGAGGGATCTTGCAATCCTACTTGGTCTCGCTCGTCCCCGATTACCCATTTTTTAATCCCACGTAGTCCTAACGTTTAACCTAAAAATTTTAAATCAACATCCCGCCATTTGACCCCCTGCATCCGCCCACTCACCGAACCATTTCATGAAAATCCCTTCCCGAGGTAATGCTTAACTACTACAAAATCAGGAAGACAGCAGTCTATCAGACATCGTCAGACAACAAGCAGCATGCACTCTGTTGCATACCCTCATCCAGGGTAATTCATATGGTCTATTCCCAACAGATCTTCATTTAAAAACTTTTCAAATTCATTTCTTTACCTTTATCTAGTACAATTAACTTGTAACTAGTTTCCTAACTAATCATGCAACACATTTAGTTTCAATCAATTCATCTTGCCTCCCCATTCAGGACCAAGAAAATCGGTTACAAGCCATCAAAATGGCAGCACCTTCACAATATTCCCCAGAATTAAGTGTTTGAGAAAGGCTCGTCAAGTAATTTAATCATTCCTTCCTAAGGATTTTATTTCGAGAGGTATAGCACCATCTAGTGACATATGCACATGATAGCCCCCATATTCCTAGCCTTTTCAGCTCCTTTTTAAGCAACCAAGTCGAACAAATTTTCTGAATTAAATTCACATCCTCCTCCCTGAGTATGACCTTCACAACCCTACTTTTTGGATCAAGATATTTTGAGTGAGGAGCATAAATCCTTTTTGTTATTTTTATGCAAATTTCTCAGTCTTTTAAAGTCCAAACTTATTTTTAACCACTTTTGATGGGTTAAGTGTGGACCCTACTATTTGAAGTTCATTATTATAAATAGCACAAGTCTAGTCATTTTTAGGGATGCAAAGCTTGAGGGCTTGTTACATCTTCAATGTTGAAGTAGTGGCATATGTACAAGAGCTAGAGAGCATCAATTGATGAGTTTGTGAATCAAGCCTTAGATAGGTCTTGGCTTGGTGGCCAAGTAAATGCCTTAAAAGCCCAAGTCAAGTGCATGGCCCAAGCCTATATAAACACCTAGACCTCTCAACATAGAGTTAGCTCAATCAGAGAAGAGAGACTGAGTTGTACTCATAAACAACTTAATCAGCAGATATTGCTTCTTCTATCTTTGACGTTTTGTCCCACATGTTCTCACTCTATTTCAAAATTCTGCTCATTATCTTCACATGGTATTAGAGACATGTTTAGGTTTATATTAAGGTAAAGTTAGGTGAAAGTTTTCTATATTAAGGAAGGTATATTTATACATTCTCTGTCAAGGTGTAGAGATTCTCTTATTGCTCATGCATTTTTTCTCCTTTTGCCATAACCCTCTATGGTTGCTTCTCTCAATCTTTGAGTGAAGAGCTTCATACTATAAGCTTGGAGTTGAAGGCTACGGCAAGGCTACATCAAGTGGTGGTCCAAAAAGTGACAAAGTTGAGTGCTACAAGCAATAAGGCATTCAAAGGGCAACCATTTGTGGGGCAGAAATAGTAAATCCATGAGGTGCAAGTTAAAGGATAAAATTGAGAAAATTTTGAGGCTATCTCCTCTTCAACACACGAGGGGTGGCATCTAATCATTGAAGGCATCTGGGGGACATCATCAGCTAGCTAAGCTCCTAAGTGGAGGCTTCATGTCAAACTAGAAGGTGGACAAAATTTGTGTGTGTGTTGACGTTGATTGCTAGAAGGTGATCTCAATTTTAGACTATAGTAGCTCCAAGCGGCTAACATTGTTGGCATGTGTGGTTGCCTATTACACTCATGGTGGTTCTGAGCCTTGGTGGCCCATTTTACGCATGGCCTTTTGAATGTGTGTCTACGTTATTGATTACAGAGAATGCTACAGCAATAATTGTAAGGAAATAATATTATTAATATTATGACCGTAGGGTCTCTTCACACACTCAAGCTATGTCAGCCCATTGAGAATCATAAAAGGTACACATAAGCAATTTCTTCCACCTTATTGACCTAAGGATGCCATCATAAATGCTTCAATCTTATTTAGGTAACAAGCTACACAAATTTTGTAGCTTTTATTTGGTTTTACTTCACAATGGTTATTTTAACCATTAATTCCTTGCCACCTAAGCCATTCTCACTCAAGTCATTTTATATCGTTCTTAAAGGCATCAATGTAGAGGATTAGACATTGCTAGCTTATATGCTAAGACCTTCCTCATTATGGCTAAAGACAAAGATAAGTCACAAATCTAGAAGTTAAACGGAGAGGGGGAAAATTTTCACTCATGGATGAAGGAGAAAGGTTTTTGGCCTATCATTAAAGTACAAGATGAAGGAGAAAGGTTTTTGGCCTATCATTAAAGGTGATGTAGATGATTTCAAAGATGATGAAACATCACAAGCAATTTTCATGATTTTATCTTTACGAAGCCCTCATTCATCACGTGGATGAATTAGCCATTGCCAAACCCAAAAGGGACAAGCTTGACAAATTGTATGGAGCTCTAGGGAAGAATTTTAAAATTGCATTGAAGATTGAGTTCTTTAACTTGAAAAACAAAAAGAAGAGCTTGAGATCCCAATTAGCCTTAGTACGAGATCCAGTTTCAAATGAAGTTTCCATTGCCATTTTTTTCAAAGCAATTGAGCACCTACTAAAAAAATTGTGACTACACTTAAGAATGTACCTCTTAAGTGTACCTGATCTTACATGGAAAGGAGTCATCCTATGATGTCTTGATGAAGAGCAACTTTATTGAGAATCTTCAAATGGGCCAACTGATATATATTCAACATCCAATAAAGCTCTCATAGTTTCCTCCACCACACCTAGTTGTTCCTTTTTTCATTAAAAAAGGACATGTAATCTCTGATTGTTGAAAGAATCACCCCAACTGATGGTGTAAAAAACGGGTCATATCACCATCAAATATCCTAAAGGATAAGAGGCCAACTATACACAAGACAGGGGAACTTTTTAAAATCATTCTCTAAGCCTACATCCAAAACTCACTCTTCTAAGCCTACATTATAAAGGCATTCCCGTTTGGGTGGGTTGGTTTGGGGGGGGGGAGGGGGGGGATTCAAAGCCTTGTTCAATGGCATTCCCTTTCATGTACCATAGCATTGAGGGGGGTGCTGAAATAGTGGCATATGAACAAGAGATAGAGAGGACTAGTGTGCGGGTGTGTGAACCAAGCCTTAAATAGGTGTTGTCTTGGTGCCCACGTCAGGTGCATGGCTCAAGCCTATATAAATATCTAGAGCTCCCGGCTTGAACTTAGCTAGATGAGAGAGGAAAGATTCAATTGTACTCATAAACAACTCAATAAGCAAGATATTCTTTTTTGTATCTTTGGCCTTAAGCTAGGAAGACATTCCAATCCACTCTTGTGGCTACATCCATTCTACCTCAAGTATCAAGATGTTTATGCTCAATCTACCACCAACAATGGTGAAACCCTTTTGTATAATCATGTGACGGATCACAATAGAAAACCTTTTGTAAGGGGGCAACCTGATGCACCATAATAGGTTCAGTCTGCAAGGGTGATCTCAGATAGAAAAAAGTTTTTCTATAGATTATTGCTACCATGTTTGGTAGAGAGAGGCTGAAGGAGATCAAGAACTAACATGAATCATGTATTGTCCCTTTGGTCCACACAAATATGTCCTTTGATTTATTTATCTATATCCTCAAATGAGTATTAAGTATTTATTATTGTATGAAAAAGAAAATTTCAGTGCATGTAATAACCAATGGAATTTCCTACTTTGTCTAGCAAGATGATCAAGATGCTTCTGAATTTTGAGATAAACTAGGGATAGCATGCATCATCTCACAAAGAGATGGTGATGCCTCTTGCTTACACATATTTCCACTTCTTATCAAGCTAGAAGCAAGGTCTTGGTACAATGCTTTGTTGCATGCCACCACGTATGATGGGTATGATGGTTTGATAGTAGGGGTTATGGCCACCTCCTAAGGAGAGGGTTAGGGGAAGGGTTCCTACAACTTATGCATTGATAGTTAAAGTAGCCCAACTTAAGGATAAGTTGTTGCATTTATAAGCTACAAGAGCCGATAAATAGGAGATTGGTGGGGTTTAAGTACCTCAAGTTTCACATGCCACATTCCAAAGGAATTAGTCAAGTGAGAGGGTGGAAGATCATCAAGAACTGCTTAACCAGATCACCAACCAGCTAGATAACTTTTCAACGTATTTGCTGCAATAAGGGTGTGCATTTGCTCAAAACCCAAGACCAAGAAGAGACCAGAAAAGAAAGGCTTAAGTATATTATTGTTAAAATTTTGGGGAGTACAATCAAGGTATGTACTTTTGTCCATAGCCAAGAAGCCTAGGATTTAATAGGGGTCCTAAAAAAAAACAATTGTCACGTCAAGGGCAAGGCCACCACAACTACCACATATGCAAGCTCAATATGCACCACCAAAAAATTTGATGTTTTTGTTACAAAGTTCTTCCTTTTGGCCTCACAAATGGGCTAGCTTGTTATAACAAACACTAGAATTGGGTAGAACACTCATACGCTCACTTTAATGATTCAAAACTTAGGTCCATTTTTACAAAAGGGGCTTTTATACCTTGCCAAGGTTTAAAAATAAGGGTTTTGATCAAAATCTAAGTGAAATGGAACTAATAACTACATCATATAAATGTAATTACTGATTGGAATCCTTGGTCCCATTTATATAATAAAATACTATCGGATTTAATGGAATTTTTCATTCAATAAATGAAGCATATTACAAAGAATTTTGGTGAAATGGGCAGAGGATAATAGAAAGTGGTATTCCAATTAGTTGGGCAGCTAATAGCTATAAATCTGGGTCACTAGTTTCAAAGGGAT
The DNA here is from genome assembly GCF_014529385.1 of Adiantum capillus-veneris. Lineage (NCBI taxonomy): Eukaryota > Viridiplantae > Streptophyta > Polypodiopsida > Polypodiales > Pteridaceae > Adiantum > Adiantum capillus-veneris. Next base: position 163,085,584 of record NC_140931.1, read on the forward strand.
TGGCCATAAAGAAACTCCAATATGTTAAAAACTTTCTTCAGGACGATTTGGATATGCTTCACGACTCACAAAAATGGTCAAAAATCTCAACACCATTATAGAAATATGCATATGAAAAGAGACAACATCTTTCAAAGAAGATGGTGAAGTCTTTTTGAAAGTTCCGGAGCACTTGAAAGTCTGAAAATTGGACCAACACTTAACTTGTCATTAAGATATTGTGAACCACTTAAAAGACTCAAGCGAGTAGAGCAAGTGACCTACAAACTCGTTCTTCCACATTACTCTCATGTCCATATGGTATTTCATGTAATTCCTTTAAGAGGATGCTTACATCAAGATAACAATGTTGTTAATCAAGATGTCTTGGTTTGTGTCATTGAACCTTCAAAGTTTACCATTAAACCTAAACAAATCATCGATTCTCATGAGAAGAACACGACATCACATTCACAGTCAAGTACTAGTCAAGTGGAAAGACAGACCTAAAGAAGGTGCTAGTGGGGAAAAAATTGTTCTTAAGAAGAAATTTCTCACATTTGCTTTGTTTTCGAGGATGAATTTTTTTTTCCAGTGGGGTAGTAATGTGTGGACACAAGTCACAAGGAGCATGGCCCTACGACGACATGCGCGGGGCCCTTTGCCTTGTGTCTAAGTCTCCTAGGAGGATGCATGTTAAACAAGGGTTCAGTTAGTAGCATTTACTTTCTTAGGGTCAATGAGTTGGTATTGCCCACATGTGTATTCCTTCTTGATGATGAAAGGTCCTTCCCATCTACTCTCAAACTTGACATCAAACACGTTTTCTAGGTTGCTGTAATATCAAAGAACCTAGGTCTTTTCTTTAATCTTCTTGGTCTTTGATGCCTTTGTCGAGTATCTCATTGAGTTGTGGAGCTTTCCTCTCATAGCGTTGGTAAGTTGACTCCCTCTTATACTCGAATTCCACTACAGTGAGGAGCCTATTAATACATGCTTCATTGCATCTTCACCCGTTTCTTCATTGGCACTTCGCTCATTTCTATATGTTAGCTCAATAGCAGGGATGTGAAGCTCAATTGGCTGCAAAGCTTCCTTTTGTCCATAATCAAATGAAAGGGGTGAACTCTATTACATCCTTAACTTTGTCTTGCATGCCCATAGTGCTCCACCTAAAAAGGCATCCCATAACTTTGGCTCACTCTTCACCACCTTTTTGACAATCCATGCGATAATCTTCTGAGCTTTTTCTATTGAACCGTTTGCTTATGGATAATAGATATGAACAGGTATACTAAACGGTCACCAATAGATGGTGGTCTAGACAAAATTGTTGATCGTCTTCTCGTTTACTCTTGCTACACTTTATACTCTATCCATTTGACGAGTAGGCTATGGCACCGAAGGGTATAATGCTTACTACCCCAAGAGGACCCATAGAACTTCCATCTTTGAAAAGGACCATTGACAATGATCGGTTGTCATGGACCATGTAGTAGCCTCTTGTTGTCCTTGACTTGGCAAATATGAGAAAACTTACACTAATCTACATGTAATAGTCGACGATATCCATCTAATAAAATATTTTTTAAGAGTTGCTAAACTAGACCCCCACAAGCTTCGTCTTACAATTTTGTCAAGATTTCAAGAATCTCACTAGTGCATGGGCCCATCTCTAGACAAGATCCTTACCCTTTTGGTGAAAGCCCCATCCAACCATAGGAATGAGCTTGCCTTCTTGATGTGATGAGCCTTCTTTAGTATGTCACTTTGAATCCATCATGCAGTAATCTTGTGTCCCTTTAGCTAGCTCTTCATTCTCTTTCCTAGAAATGTAATAAAGCTTAAAGTGGCAAATGGTGCTGAGCTCTTTATCTTACATAACAAATGCCAAGAATTTGCTTCACAATGAGAAGCGCGCCACCTTTTATCTTGCATCAGTCAACAAGATGTGTGGCCTATTTATACTTGCATTACAAGGCGAGTAGCATCATACATGTTTGTACAATTAAAGATGAGCAAACTTGTGCTCATCCCCCGAAATAGAGCATCAGCCCATGGTTAAGCCAATGCAGTTTGTAAGTCTCATCTTCCATTTCAAGTACATACTCCTGATCGATTCGTTCCACAGAAGAAACTGATGTTATAGCTGGTTTTGTGGGGGTTAATAATAATTTATGTGGGCTGGTCTGCTGAAATTGATTTCAATTGTCCCCCAAATGGGGCTTTGTTTTTTTCATTTTCTTTGAGAATGTCACGTCCTTGACAATTACATACTCAGTGAAAATTGTAACGCTATGTTTGCATTTTGACTTGCACTATGCAAAGAGCTTGAAAATCCTCCTCAAAACAGGCTTAGATTAGCACACCCTACACCATCATGCACCACCAATTCAAAATGTTCAGTTCTTCTGAGACATAACCTCACAATAAATAATACTTCAAAGCAATCAGTCTTCACAAAAAGGCCCACTTGTTCATACACAACATTAGCAAAAGGAGTAATAATAAAGTAACACTACCTTGAAACAAGGTCAAGCCTTCTTAAGCTTGTTTCACACAGAAGATGAAAACTGCGCTTGAATATACAAAAGCACACCATTGATAATCAGTGACGACTCACTTCAACTTTATGGAAAAAGAACTTGACAAATTTGACTGCATCTCAATTGAGCCCACAAAACAAATCACTCAAAATATAGAAAAACAAGCAAGATTGTACGATAGAGATGGAGAGGAATTGTTTATTCATACCACATCGTTACACATGCTTTCAAGATGCAGGCAATCTTACAAGAGCAATTTAACTTCAAAATAGAAGGCAGCCAAGTAATCGATACACTAACCCTCATCTGCCCACATTTTCTAGTACCACAACCTCCCTTTCTAACACTTCCCCAAGCCCCTCCACCTGGAGACCTCCTCCTGGGTATTCTAAGGAGACTAGAGCACATTGGACAGTTCCATTATGCCAGATTAAAGCAATAAAAACACAGATTAGACTAATGACAGACTAAAGCAATAAACACACATATGAGACTAAAGCCAGACTAAAGCAGTAAAACACAGATGAGACTAGATGAAGCTGTCCTCCCTTTCAGTACAACATCCCACATACGAAAGAACAAACTATAGCAGCACGACACAAATCACAGCATAGTGCTATAGAACCCATGAAGCCTGCCAAAATGAGAAACCATCACCAAGTACAGAAGATTCTTTGCAAACTTAATCTGTATGGTGAATAGGTACACAGACAACATCAACAACTTACGATCCTGCATGAGATTGAAACAAAGAAGGAAATCAATATGCACTCTGAATACCTCTCTATCAAATCAAGAAGATCCTCATTTAGTGAGATCCTCTCTGTATGAATGAATAGGGACACAGACAACATCAACAACTTAGAATACTGCATGAAATCAAAACAAAGAAAGGAATTCAATATACACTGATGAATTTCTCTCTATAAAATCAATGATATCATTTCGATTGAATAGGTCCAGAGACATTGCGAGACACCCAAATAAACACAAAGCACAGTTGAATTTCTCTCTATTAAATCAACAAGAGAGATATTGCACAACAACTAGGTCTTACAATACTCCATGAAATAAAAACAAAGAAGAAATTTAATATGCACTGTTGAAATTTTCTCTATCAAAAATCTCATATTTCAAAAAAGCCTGTTTATCAATCATATCATGATGCAAAATAAGCCTGCTGCAGCAATATGTTCTTGCAGAACAAAGTTGCTCTACATTCTACAAAAACCTTCTCCTGTCCTGCTCATTTTATCAAGAAGAAGCAGGAAGAAGAAAACTACAGAAAAATTAACGGTATGATTTCTGGAAGCGAGCCCGGGCACCTCTACCACCAAACTTCTTGGGCTCACAACGGCGAGGATCGGCAACGAGAAGGGTGCGATCATACCTGATGAGAATGTCTCTAATCTCCTTCTTGGAATGCTCATCAACAAATTTCTGGTAGAATGCAACAAGAGCTTTGGCGATGGCCTGACGGATTGCGTAAATCTGTGAAGTGTGACCTCCCCCACGTACCCGAATGCGCATATCAACGCCCGCAAAGCGATTCCGACCTAATAGCAGAACCGGCTCGAAGGCCTTGTAACGAAGGATCTCGGGCTCCACGAGCTCGATCGGGCAGCCATTGATCTTGATCAAGCCCCTCCCCCGCTTGCAATGGCACACAGCTACCGCTGTCTTCTTTCGTCCAAAGCACTGCACTGACTCTACTGCCGCGGCCATTGCTCTGCGCTTTCCAGCGAAGTTCCCTCTCAATGCCAAACCTACAAAACCTACGCAACCCTTTTCACATACTGTTCCTCATGGTCGGCCAGTATCTACAAAATTTTCATCATAAAGCTAATTCACAAGAAATTTTGGACAAATTCTCACAATAATTCCCACATTGTGACTTACCTCAACATCGTGAGCTTCTGTGAGGGAGGCCACCGCATACCTAGCTAGGTACGATTGGGGGTAGGGGACCGCCTACCCGGTTGGGGGGGGGGGGGGGGGGGGGGGGGGTGGTCCCCTGCCCCAAATCGTACCTAGCTAGGTATGTGGTGCCTCTCGAGCAGAAGCTCGTGATGTTATGCATTGTATGAAAAACACTGAAAAATACTCCATTTTCCTACATGAGAAAATCTTCTTGTGTAATAACCGATTAATTTTAGTCAAAGCCCCTAGTTAAGGACAATTCCTTTAATCTCAATGGTAAAGGGCATTCATCATATATATACCATGGCTAATTTTCAAAAGCTGCAAGTACCAAAAAGTGTTGTGTATAATAGTCCCCACATATGCTTAGAAGCAAGACCACCACGAGCACTTGAACCCCCAACTCAACAATTGGAAGAGCTCCATTTTGAATTATCCGATACATTTGACCTTGCTTGACGACCTTGAATTATCCGATACATTTGACCTTGCTTGACGACCTGGAGTAAGCGTCTAGAATTATCTATATTGTGCATAAGTGTGTTCTTCCTTTAGGCCCGTCCCTTTACCCTAGTGCACGCAAAGGAGTATTGTGGTTGGAGTGCTTGCTCATCCACTATATGTGTAGTTTTCGCTTTGACACTTGTAATGCCAATTACTTTGCACGAGTAACAGAGCCAAGTATTTTTGAGTAACAAATGCACCATTATTGTGACCTCTTGCCTTGTGACAACACCACAAATACACCTCCAATTTAGCAACATTCCTTGTCGCTAAAGGTTCTCCTTTACACGCTACTAGATTTTCCTTCTTTTAATTCTATCTAGTTTTTGTCAATCTTCTTCATAAAAAGAACCTTGTGCTATGAAAGATGCGAATCATTAGTACAAGGCTTCTTTGTGAGTGATTGTTTGAGGCATTCTTCGCTAGTTGATGGCTCTTAGCCTATTGTCAATTAGATTTGGAAAGAAAGCAACCACATGTTAGTGATACAGTGATGAGAAGGGTTTTTACACATGAGGCACAACACTAGTTTTTCATTCGGAGCACTCTCAACACACCCATGCAGTATAAATTTTAATTGAGCACCCTATTTTGAAAAGCAATTGCACTCATGTTCTTCTTTAAAAGGCTTTGTTCTACATCTTCCATGCACCGCCACACTACAATTTGCTATTAGTGACACCCTGATCCTCTGCAATCGACCACCTTTATAGCTCACGAACTATGTCGTTGCAATCCATAACAATGTGTAACCAGGTTTAGTTGTGATCCAAGAAACTTGTCCAAGGAAAACAAACACGTGCTACACAATATCTAGCAGAAGTAGGGGCACTCACAACAAAATCAAAGGTTGATTGCACACAACCTTGCAGAGTGGCTACACAATTTGTTTTTCCTTATGCTACTATTAGACGCAATTTTGTACAATGCAGGTCCTCTCTCTCTCTCTCTCTCTCTCTCTCTCTCTCTCTCTCTCTCTCTCTCTCTCTCTCTTTGGAATTAAATTGACACGTTGTATCAATTTCTTCCTGTAGACGGCTGGATAATCACCATGTGGGAACGTGTTCTTAGAAGATGGGCAGTGAATTACTTAGTAATTACTAGAGTAATTACTACAGTAAACCCGAAGTGTATAAATAGGGCCCATTACATCATTATCGGGATCATTATCGGAGGGGCAATTGTTATCACTTGTATTAGTGCTTTGGGCTATAATTGTAATTGAGCATCAGTGGCAGTGTTGTCGGCTATACTTTCTCTCTGTAATCATATTCGCTGTAATCTTGATCTGTAATCTCAATCATGGTATATATTTCAGTGATACTTACTTCTCGACCAGTCTTCTGAATCTGAATCTGAATCTGAATCTGAACCTTATTCCAGTCTATAAGTCTGATTCTTATTTCAGTATCCACATTTCAGTCTAGTCTCTAATTTCTATCTAGTCTGCTGTCAGAAATCTTCCCACACTAGTAGCTGAAATCCTTCAACACTGGAATTAGCTGTCTCAAGAGATCAGCTCCAATTCCATTTCGACTATCACGGTGGCTCGAGCTGAAGCTCGTTGAATGAAAGACTCTTCTCCCAGTTGAATTTTTCAGCAATGGCACCAAAGTCCAATCGTGGCCGGAAATCTACCAATCATGTGGACCCCATTCCTAAGGACTTAGGAAGAGAGTCTGACCCCAAGCAAGAGAAAATGACTGACACTGAGGCTCAGGAGGAGCATAGTCAGGCTGAGGAGGCGCAGGACTCACAGCACTCCAGTCATTCTCGACGCCGACGGGGGCAGAACGGGAAGCACGAAAGACAAAGAGTTCCAAGAGTTCTCAGTCTCGCTAGAGAGATGAGCATACCAAGGGCAGAAAGGGAAGTCATCGTACTTCTAGCAGACAAAACAAAGAAGATACTGATACTGAGACAGAGACAGAGATTGATTGGGATGCTGACACTGGCAATTGCAAGAAGGCTCCCAAGCGCCATTCTCAAGCCAAGAAGAGAAGTGGTGGGATCAGCAGTAATCGAAATGATTACACAGCTTCCCTGAAGATTTCCTTTCCCATATTCAAAGGAGGGAAAAGGGATGATCCAGATGTTCACATACAAGCTTTTGAGCAGTATGCTGAACTAAAAAACATTGATGAAGATGATTGGGGGGAATATTTTCCACAAACCTTGAAGGAGGCAGCAAGGAAATGGTATTACCATTACCCTGCATGCCAGCTGAGATCATATAACAAATTACTTAAGGCCTTCAGGTTGGAATATTCCGACAATCGAGGGGACGAGGATATTCTCTGTGAATTGGATCAGATCAAATAGAGGAATTTGTCAGTTCGCAGCTATGTAGAAAAGATAAAAGAACTGACCAGGCAGTTACAAGAACCGCCGTCTAAGAAGAGATTGAGGGCATGGTTTTTGAATGGGTTCAGAAGCAAGAAGCTTAGGGAACAAGAAGTACCAGCCCCTACAAAAAAAATTCAATGATCTGGTCCAAAGGGCATTAAAGCTGGAACAGCGGGCTAAGAAAGAAAAGAGCCACAAGAAGAGAAGGACCAGTAGCAGTAGTTCGGCTACTGAAGCTTCTGATTCCAGTACAACGTCCAGCAGCTCCGAGAGCAGCTCCAATGAACGGACAAAGGAGAAATCAAAGAAGGGATCATGGACCAAGAAAATTGAAGAAATGGCTAGGCAGATTGCAGAAATTAGCCACACAAGACAGCCGGTCCGAAAGATGGAGACTTGGTGTTCAAGATGTAAATCCAAGGACCACATCTCCACTGAATGTCCACAATGTACCTACTGCAAGGCCTTTGGTCACCTATGGAATAATTGTGGCATCAGAATTCACCATTTTAAGAAAGGAAAGGATCTATCTGTGGTTGCCTACACTGAACCAGTGCAGGTAGAACCAATCAAAGCAGCTCAAGAGGAAAGACCAGGTACCAGTGGTACTGGTCAAGGACGTGGCAAATACCAACCAGGAATGGGCAGAGTAAGAGGAAGAGGCAACTTCCAGACCAGGAGTATGAATTGCTATACCTGTGGGAAGTATGGTCATTTTGCAGCCCAATGTCCAGATGCACCGGTAACGACTGCTAAGGCACCAGAGCCAGTCCCAGTCAGGGTGGTTACCAGGAGCAAGGGAGTAATCACTGAAGAAATTCCAGACATTTCAGAAGTACCAGTCAATCCTAGCAGGAGTAAGTGGGCTCAACAAAGAGAAGTTTGGAAGGCCAAAGGGAAAGAGAAGGTGGTAGATGAGTGGCAAGAGCAGCGGGAACTAGCAGCTAAAATCACAGAGGATTTAGCTAAGAAGCTGCCAGAGCAGCCAAAAAGTTCCAAAGCTAGAGTCATTCAGAAGATACCAGCCCAATCGACTGATAAAGATCAGTCAGTACCGGCCATGACAGAGACCATGCTGGCTATAGTACATGGACTAGCTGATGAAATGGGAGTGGATGGAAAGGGTAGAAGTACTGCTAAAGAATGGCAGTGTGAAGACACCAGTTCTTCAAGCTCTGACAATCAGTCTGACCAAGAGCGAGAGGAAATTCATGTGAAAATTTGTGATAGAATCCAGAAGCTGACTATAGAGCTGGAGGATATAAGAAAGACCTTGCATGAGGTGGCCAACTTTATCAGACAACGTAGGAAGACTGAGGCAGAGGCCAGAACAGTGGACCTGACGGCTGTCAAGGATGATGAAGTTCCACTTATTCAGGTAGACTACAACGTCAGGAAGCGATGGGAACCTCTCTCAAGCATCATACTGGATGGAGGTGCAGGAGTCAACATAATGGGAGCCCATCTTCAGCAAAGAATGGGTATCACTAACATGAAACCAGCACCATTCAAAGTAAGAATGGCAGATCATCGAGTCGTACAGGCGACGAGTATGATTGAAAACATGCAGATAAGAGTTGGGAGGGAGAAATTCAAAACCAGTTTCCTAGTCTTGGATGTGCAGGGAGCATATGGAATGCTACTAGGCCGCCCATGGTTGAGAACAGCACATACTGTTCATGACTATGCAAACCAAACTTTGACCATAGAAGGGGCCAGCGGGGCAGAATCAAAATCTAGACTAACAACACCAGGAGCTGGAAAAAGGAACTGAGGCCGAAGGAGTTGTGTCAGAAATACAGAGCCAAGAAAATTGAGCGAATGCTAGCAGCTATGAACATATTTCCTTTGGTAGAAATCGATTTGAATGCAATCCTGCTAAACAAAGAGCAAGCTGACAAGCAGAAGAGACAATTCCCTGATCAGTTTACTGAAGTCAATGCAGGGGAAAGAACGGTTCAGCTAACTGGAAGAATGGAGGAATCAGCTGATACTGGTATAATGGAAGAACCAGTATGTTCTGAAGAGTACCCACTGGATCAGAGTAATGATTCGGAAATGAATGGACCTTCTTGGGACTACGCTGAAGAATCGACCAAACGAAAAGGAGGCGGACCAAACTAGTTGCTTCCAAATGATCAGGAAGTAGAGGAGTGGAACCTGGGATCAGAGGAAAATCCCAGAATGATCAAAGTCAACAAGCACCTAAAACCGGCAATGAAGGAAAAGGCACGGAAAATGTTCCAGAACTATTATGATGTGTTTGCCTGGGAACATACAGATTTGAAGGGAGTAGATCCTGAAGTTTGTCAGCACCGAATACCACTGAAACCGGATGCTAGACCAATAAGATTGCAACGATACCGCTTGAACCCCAACTATGCAAAGAAGGTCAAGGAGGAGACTGATAATCTTCTCAAGGTTGGGTTCATTACGGAAGTAGCAAGCAGTGATTGGTTATTTCCCATAGTCGTCGTTCTTAAAAAGAATGGGAAATTAAGAGTTTGTGTTGACTATAGGAAACTAAATGCCCAGACCATTAAGGATCCATTTCCCTTACCTTTTACTGATATGTTGCTTGATGAGATCGCAGGATATGAGATGTATAGCTTCATGGATGGTTATAGCGGTTATAACCAGTTACAGATTGCTTCTGAAGATAGGGCTAAGACCACATTCATCACTGAGTGGGGAGCATTCATGTATCTGGTGATGCCTTTTGGCCTGTGCAATGCACCAGCTACTTTTCAGCGGTGTATGATGGAGATGTTTAATGAATTTCTTCATCGTTTCCTCGCCATTTTCATGGATAACTTCACTGTCTATTCAGATGAGGACCAACACCTTTTATTCCTAGAATGGTTTTTAAACGCTGTCAAGAGAAGAGGATTTGTTTGAATCCATTCAAATCTGTGTTTCTAGTATGGAAGGGGCAGCTACTGGGTCATGTGGTTTCCCGCAATGGAATAGAGATGGCCAATGACAAAATACAGTGTGTCCAGCAAGCTAAAGCACCCAGAACTGCTTCAGAGTTGAGTTCTTTCTTGGGTTATGTGAATTTCTATAGAATATTTGTACACAAGTTTGCTGCTCAAGCAATACCACTATATGAGCTTACAAAGAAGACCAGTATGTAACATTTAATGGCTTAAAATCTTATGTGTAGCGGAAATTAGCATGAACATAGTGGGCATTTCATTAGAATAGATTCCTAATGAGAATTACAAGAGTGCTTGGGTGGAGAGAGCAACAAAAAGCATAACACCTAGTTAGATAGCATCGACAATACTTTCAAAAGAGAGAGCAATTAAGCTATTGACAACAGTTGAGGACCGGATTTGCATGGAGCCGGTCCCCCCTCCAAAAGGCTTTGTATTATGGTTTCTCCCATCAAGAGAGACATTGTACAATACAATTCTTTGTGTTCCTTCAAGACTAGCTAGTGCAATGAAGATGGAAGCTTCATACACCAAGCAAAACACTTAATCAAACACAACTTGAATTATCCCCGTTCTCAGACCCAAGACCTTACACACCTTCGAAGATGGTGAGAGCTAGCAGGGTATGAGAGTAGATTGAGAGGAAAAAGAAGTATCTTACGAGAAAGAAGTACATCTCCTCACATAATCACTCATATTAGCATAGCTTAGCTTAGTAATTAGCTTGGTAGAGAAGATGAGCATGCATTGAAGCTTGGCTCTTGGTTGGATTTGCATCCACATGCCAAGAGAGTGTTGATGTAGGCTTCTATCTCACAAGCTTGGAGTAGGTGATGAGCTCTCCATTAAAGCTTGGGAGGAGATAGAGTATTTTCCCTTCACACATGGTCAAGTGTGAGAGTGTGTGTGTCAATGCCAAGCAAAAATCAGCCCCCCCCCTCTCTTGGGCGAGCCCTAGCTGCTAAATAAGTCTGGCTTTTGCCTCATTGGACCTCCCCAGGTCAAGCCAATAGGGATTAAGCAGCATAAGTGATAGCCTTCTGACATGTGTCCCCCTTTCCACTTTTGTGAGAGCTTTAGGTAATTAAATAATTAAACTAAACTCTCATTGGACCCCTTTGCCTCCTGGCCAATAGGAATCAGGCAAGCCATGGGGCTCCTGAATGCTCATTGGACCCCTTGGGAGACTGCCCAATAGTCTTCTAGGACACTTAATTCTTATTGGTTTCTTTTATTAAATGTTTTTAAATTAATTAAACTAGATTTACTCTAGCTTAATTCTCATTGGTCCACTTCAAGGGTCTTCCAATAGGAATTGGGCACACCTTGTGGGCATCTGGCCTAGGGAGCTGACATGTGTCCCTCATTCCCTTTGTGTAAAGGGAGCCTGTGTGTGTGTGTGTGTGGCTTTCTCTCTCATCCCCTAGCTTTGGGGCTCGCCCCCTCCCATGTAGGGATATGCAAAGACTTTTAGGGCACACACTAAGCATCCAATTTTCCCTAGGGTTGACCTTTGGACACAACCTTTGAATTTTGGAACCTTAGCATTTTGGAAGTCTTAATGGGCTGAACCTTAGGGTCTTTTTGGCCCATTGTTTCACATAGCTCTTTTGCAGATGGCCCCCCCTTTGGATCCCTATTTTCCCTCCTTTGGATCCCTACTGTGGCCGGTCTGCTAACTTAACCAATATTCTAGCTTTTTCTCCCTTGGCACTTCCCCACATTAAATGATCAGTTTAATATGAGAAAATCATTTAGGAGAATTAGATATTGATTATTATGACAAGTAAGTTCAATTGGACTGCTGAGTGTGAGGAAAGTTTTCAGAATTTGAAAAAAGCCATTACCAGTAAACCAGTCCTTAGGCAGCCGAATTGGGATATTATTTTTCATGTACTTAAAAAGGCACTCTCTGGCCTCAAGCAAGGTTCAAGCCAGTGGTATAAAAAATTCGACAAATTCATGCAGTCTCAGGGTTACATTAGAAGTCAAGAGGATCATTGCTTGTACACAAAGAGGTTGAACGATGGTTCTTTAATCATCTTGATCTTGTATGTAGATGATATGATTATCGTAGGCAAATCAATTGATGAGATCAATCAATTGAAAAAGATACTAAGCACTCAGTTTTCCATGAAAGATTTGGGAAATGCCAATCACTTTCCTGGTATGCAAATCAAGAGAGACGGACAACGTGGAATTCTTGAATTATCTCAAGAAAAATACATCCACAAAGTCTTGCAACGTTTTACTATGCAGGGGGGGAAGTCACTGAGTACCCCAATGCAAGCATACTCCAAACTTAGCAAGGAAGATTCTTCCAAGATAGTGGCTGAGAAAGAGGAAATGGTGAAAGTTTCATATTCTTCAACAGTTGGCAGTTTGATGTACGCTATGGTAGCCACAAGACCAAACATTGCACATGCAGTGGGAGTGGTTAGTAGCTACATGGCAAACCCTGGCAAGAAGCATTGGGAAGCAGTGAAGAAAATCCTTTGATACTTACAGGGTACAGCTAGCAAGTGTTTATACTTCGGAAACAGCGATGCATCTATTGTAGGTTACACGAATGCGGATTATGCGGGTTGCATGGATCGTAGAAGATCCACATCTGGCTATGTGTTCATGTTTGCTGGAGTAGCTATCTCTTGGAGATCGTGTCTCCAAGATTGCACGTCTTCATCTACCAATGAGGTAGAATATGTTGTAGCGTTTGACGCAAGAAAGGAAGCCATATGGTTAGCTTGTCTAGTGGTAGATTTGAGCATTCACAAGGTTCCAGTACTGCATTGCAATAGTCAGAGTGCCATTGCTTTGGCAAAGAATCCGGTGCTTCACTCAAAGTCGAAACACATAGAGGTCAGATACCATGTCATACGAGATGCATTGGCTGGCAAGCGCATCGAGCTTGTCAAGGTTCACACTGACGACCACCCCGCAGATGCTCGCATGAAGAGCCTAGCCTCGCAGTGATTTACACATTGCATAGAACTTATGGATGTAGGATGAAGCCTAGGAGATGCTTCATCAACTTTGTATAGACTCACTATACTGATGCCACTATTGGCCACCATGACCTTCAAGTGGGAGGTTGTTGGGATGTAGGCTAGGTGGCCGTGGGAAACCACCCTTATGTTTTCTTTTCCTAATCAATATAGGGAGAGAAATTGAGAGAGTTGACTACTCTCTCACTTTCCTCTCCACTAACCCAAACAAATTGTGCTTCATCCCCTTCCCCAATTCTCTTCTCCCTCCTCTTGCATGCTTCCTCACACGCACACTCCGCTATGACAACCCCCACATTCCCTACCTCTCCAAGAAGAGAGAGAGAGCTTAGGAAGCCTCTTGTAGAGACTTCCAAAGGAAGACTCTCTCCAATAAGAAAAGAAGAGGAATGAACGAGAAAAAAGTGAATCTCCGAATTCCTCTGAAGATGTGGCTCCATGAAGACGGCGGTCTCGACGATCCCCAACTCCTCCCAAGAGGAAAAGATCATCCTATAGTCCTTCTCCTCGTCCCTCCCTCGTCACTCCCTCGTCACTCCAAAAGGAAATAGACAAAACAGAGGAAGAAAAAGGCAAGAAAGGGGTCACCCTTTTCTCCTTCTTCTTCACCTTCCTCCTCTTTCAACGAAAAAAACAATTACTCTCCTAGAGAATATAAGAGGATAGGACATCGCAAATCCTACCTTGCTTGGAAAAGGTCCCACAAGCTTAAGAAGTTCAAAGAGGGAGGGAAGAGTATCTCTTTTCTTACCTATGATGGCACCTTTGGTGCTACTGACAAAATATTGGCCTTCATCCATCAATTTGATGCGGCCTTTGGAGACGAGGGCTTCATTGAATACTCCAAGGTACGTCATGTAGCTATGCGCTTTCAAAAATCTGTGCGCCGATGGGACTTCTTTAACTACGGCTTCACTCGTTTTCTTGGCGACCCCTCAGCAGACCATCATGAAACAATTCCTTGCAAGTGACACCAAAGATAAAGTGCTCACCAAATAGCGGAGTTTGAAGTTACTTTCCAACGAGTCTATCCACAAATATGTAGACAAGTTTTGGGACTTATATCTCAAAGCTACAGTCTTTGAGAAGATAGACTTTGCCAAGCAAAAGCTGTGGGATTACCTGAAGAAATGACAGAGTATGTCAATCCCCAACGGCCTGGTTCTATCACCGAAGTCATACCACACTATGGTTGCATCTCGTATCAATTTTCAACAAGGGGCTAAAAGGAATGCCAAGCCCATGGAAAACAAAGTTAAAAATGATGCAAAGGGAAGAACAATGCTCAAAGTTCTCCCCAAGGCAATTCCAACAACAACAACAACAACAGCAAGACCAAGGACAAAGGAGAGCTACGAGCTCTCTCCTAAAGAGCTAGAGGCTTTTCGTAAAGATCACAAATGCTTTAAGTGTGGGGAGCAAGGACATGGCTATCATTCTTGCCCCAAAAGAAATGCCCGCAATGAGACTCGTAGAGCTTCCACGGTCAAAGCTCCAAAAGAAGATGCTCATTGCAAAGGATCATCCCTTCCATATGCTTGGGGGAAGGTGAGGGAGCATGATGCCATAATCCTATTTGATCCTGGCTCTACTCACAACGTCATATCAATGGAGTTGGCCACAAAGCTGGGCATACAAGCTTTCAAGATTGGAGATACTGTAAATGCCGATGGGGCTTTCAAGGAACAAAAAGCCTCCGTTACTCCCTTAATTGGGAAGTTGAGGCTTCATGTCCAAAGCTACGTCGACAAAGAAGACTTTTTCATCTCTCCTCTCCAACATGGGGATGTTATCCTAGGGGCACCATGGTTCAATTGCATGTATGCCAACATGAAGTTTTATGAAAGGAGAATGTACTTCACCTACAGGGAAAGAGCATGTATATAGATGCTAATGAGTCCAGTCGTACTATACCACTTGTAAATTCACCTGCTTTTGATAAGTCAATGAAAAGCTCGGTTTCCTCGTACATGATTCTTGTCAAAGAGTCACTAAATTATGCTAATGTTCTAACAAAACAAAGTGGTAGAAATCAAGAAGAATTAGACTTGTATAATTTTCTAAATAGATTCCAAGATGTGTTTATTGATGACATCCCTATGGATTTACCTCCAAAATGAGAGGATGATGACCATATGATAGAGCTTCTACCCGGGAGCTCACCGCCTAATAAACCTCCTTATAGAGTTTCTCAAGCTCAACAAGAGGAGATTATGAGGCAAGTGCATGAGCTGGTAGACAAGGGGATGGTGAGACCTAGCTCCTCTCCCTTTTGTTCTCCAGTCCTTTTAGTGCAAAAGAAAGATGGCACATACCGTGGGTAGAAGACCTATTTGACAAGCTACAACATTCGATCTACTTCAGTAGGATTGACCTTAAAAGTGGCTATCATCAAATAAGGATAGTGAATGAAGATATCGTAAAGTCCGTGTTCCGTACAACATTTGGCCTTTATGAATATCTTGTCATGCCTTTTGGTTTGACAAATGCTCCAGCCATGTTCAACCGCCTAATTGAGAAAATCTTTAGACCCTACCGCAAGTTCATTAGAGTGTTCTTTGACGATATTATCATCTACTCCAAATATTTGGAGGAGCATAAGCAACACGTCCAAGTAGTTTTTCAAGCTATGAGGGAGAATAAACTTTTTATTAACCAAAAGAAGAGTGAATTTTTCCTCCAAGAGATTCAATATTTAGGTCATATTATCTCACAAGATGGTATTCATATGGATCCAACCAAGTTTGAGGTAATAAGAGGATGGCCTAACCCAAGGGATCTACATGAGCTATGAAGCTTTATTGGTATGTGTGCATACTATAGATGCTTCATAGCTAAATTCTCTGAAATAGCAGCAACACTACATGGCATGATCGAGAAAAATGTTAAGTACGTATGGATTGCTAAAGAGAAAAGTGCTTTTGAAAAGCTTACTTCTCAACCCGTGCTTACACTACCGGATCTCTCAAAACCATTTGAGCTCCAATGTGATGCTTGTGGAGATTGCCTTGGAGTAGTTTTGCTTCAAGAAGGGCATGCCATAGCATATGAGAGTCGAAGATTCAATTCAGATGAGCGAGTAGTGGGCATCTACGAGAAGGAGCTAATAGCTGTCCTACATGCCCTTGACACTTGGAAGCACTATCTATTGGGGAATCCATTCATCCTACAAATGGACCACCAATGTCTCAAGTAATTCATGGCGCAAACCAAGCTCTCCGACAAACAAATGAGGTGGGAAAATTTTCTTTTGCAATTCAATTTTCATATTGCTCACATTGCTGGCAAGCACAATCAAGTAGCTGATGCACTATCACGACGGCCAAGAGCCAATGCGGTGTCCATAGCAACTCACAATGATCTATCTTCTATGATAGATGATTATGCTACTGACCCCAATTTTAAAGATGTAATTGCAACCCTTGCCTTAGGGAAGAAAGAAGAACCATTCACCTTGCAGGATGGTTATCTTCTCTATGGAAATATGCTATCTATTACTCACTCTCTTCGTGAAAAAGTGATGTATGAATCCCATGCTCCTAGTCCTTCCTATGCGGGTCATTGAGGGATTCAACCTACCCTTTGCGGAGTAGAGACGTATTTCTATTGGCCTACCATGAAGACGGACATACAAGACTATGTGTCAAAATGTGTGGTATGCCAAAAGACAAAGTATGATAGGGGGGAACAACCAGCCTTTGCCAATTCCTAATTCACCATGGGAGAGCATATCCATGGATTTTATCTTTGGATTGCCCAAGTCCATCCATGGGAATACGGGAATATGGACAATAGTAGATAGGTTTAGTAAACAAGCAAATTTTATACCTATCAAAAAGACTATTAAGGCACACCAAATGGCAACCCTCTTCATATCCCAAATTTTTAAACACCATGGCTTGCCAACATCAATAGAGTCGGATAGAGATCCTTGAATGACCGGAAGGGTCTCTTTGAGAATCTAGGTACTAGGCTTAATTTCTCTTCGGCCTATCACCCACAAATGAATGGCCAAAGTGAAATAGCCAACCTTAGGATTCTAGATCTACTTAAGACCTATGTTACCGAAGTAGATCAACGTTCACAATGGGAAAAGTACCTACCTCTTGTAGAGTATGCGTGCAATAACACTGTCCATACTACTACGGGAAAGGCACCTTTCAAAATCATTGAAGGAAGACCCAAAAGTCCCTTGGTACTTAAGGTACATGGGAAGATCTTCGCTGCCAATGAGTATAGCCGAGACCTACAAGAATCTTTCCAAAAGATTAAGGAGGTTATATCCATCTCGCAGCAGCAAAGGCAAAAGGCTGCTGCTAACAAGCACAGAAGGGCCTTAGATTTCAAGGAAAATGATTGGGTCCTACTCAAATTTCTCAAGGCTCGATTGAGGCAGACTACAAGCAAAAATCCTACGGGCCACCAAAAGTATTATGATAAACTAGAAAAAAGGTACTATGGTCCTTTTCAAATCCTAAAACCAATCAATGAGATGGCCTATCAACTCAAGTTGCCCAACCATTGGCTCATTCACAATGCTTTTCATGTGAGCCTACTTAAGCCCTACAAAGGAGAGCCACCACAATGCTTTTCATGTGAGCTCCTACTTAAGCCTTACAAAGGAGAGCCACCACAAAAACCAATCATTGAGGACCCGCCCGAGATTGAAGATCAAGAAGAGGTGCTTCAACCCAAATCGATTCTTCAACATGAAGAAAGGTACTAAGACATGGTAATATTATCCGACGGTTTCTTATTAAGTTCAAAAATTATCATTTTGAAGATGCTAGATGGATGCAAGGAACACAACTTAAGGATAGTATGAACCTCGTCAATGCTTACAATTCTACATTAGAGTAAGCAAATGTAAATGTTTCTTTTAGATAATCAGTGTTTTTGTCTTATAAGACTAGTTCTCTTTTTATTGTGCTCAAATTTAAGTAATATGCATGCTTAGAATCATGTTTATGATGATGATGTCTCTCAAACACCAAGTAGAATTTGTCACTGTACTTTGGGAGAATGATTTGGATTCAAGAGCAGACATGCTTGCGGCAGCTAAGTCTCCCAAGCACCAAATGGATCAGTCATTTATTCTGGAATGATGTCGTAGGGTAAAAAGGGATCCTTTACCGGCTAAGAAACATAGACTAATCATTAAGGCTTTATCTCCTCTACCTCATAGTCGAGGACGACTATGATTTCAAGAGAGAGGTAATGTCATAAAATATAATATCTAACCAACCCAAATGATTTTCTCATATTAAACTAATCATTTAATGTAGGAGAATAAATGGGAACTAGAATGAGAATAAAGACATGTGCTTATGGATCTATCTCAGCACGGGACCAAAGTCAATGGGTCCAAATGAGAGATGGTATGTCAAAGAGCAATGCTAGCTAATGGAGCTTGGAAGACCTTAGGGTTAGCTTCATAAAAGACCTTCAAAGTTTAGTGTTAAAAGTCCTTAAACCTTAGGCAAACCTTAGGCAAGCTAGGGTTGAGGTTGAGGCAAGAACCCGGCCCAAGCTTGAGGTGCTTGCTGACTAAGGTGCTTGTCTTGCTTGCTTACTAAGGTGCTTGTCATGCTTGATGATTAAGGTGCTTGTCATGTTTTATGACTAAGGTGCTTGAGGGGATTCATGACTAAGGTGCTCAAGGGGTGAGGTGTTCCAAAGTCAACATGATCCCTACAAGAAGGGGGGCGAGCCCTAAAGCTAGGGTCACAAGAGAGAACACACACACACACACACACACACACACACACACACACACACACACACTCACTCACTCACTCACTCAAGGCAAGCCCAAGACCTAAGACGCAACAAGAACACATGTCAAGCACCTACACGTGCTGCCCTCATGTAGTGCCTAAAACCTATTGGTTGACCTCTAAAGGGGTCCAATGAGAATTCATTTTATTTAATTAATTGTTTAAGCATTTTTCAAGCCCTCTCTCTCAAAGGGGAAAGGAGGGACTTGTCCAAATGCTACCATGGTTGCTTGATATATCTAATGCATGTGATTGGCTAGTCTAGAGAAGGTCCAATCAACTTCAAGCTTGAGCTAGGAAGAGGGGTCGATCCAAGCAAGGAGGGGGGTAGCTTGACCATATACTCTCTCACACACACTCACACATACACACACACACACACACACAATCATTCTGATGGTGTGTTGAGCAAGACCTCTATCTCCTTCTCCAAGATTGAAAAGTTGAGCTCCTACACCAACAACTCTTGGCAATGGAATGCAAATCCAACTAAGAGCCACGCTCCAAAGTGCAAGCTTGCCAATCTTCTTCATCTCCATTACTATGCTATGCTAAGCTACAAGAGTAATACAAGTGAGGAGATTATTTATTTCTTAATGGTTATGCTGCTACCTCTAATCAAGTTCACCCTCTACTTTCTCAAAGTATTTTCATAAAAATGCTTACTACAGTTTTCTTAATTCCGCCATTCTCAATGTTCATAGTCCATTTCCATTACATGTGCATGTCTGAAAAAGCATCCACTGGCTATGAGCACATAAACTTCATCAAGTTTTATATATACGATGTACTTATGTGAAGCAAGGCTTCAACTTTAGGCATATTGCATGGAAGCTTGCAATGTTTGGAATATGCTATCAACATACAAACTTGGGGGGACTTTGCAATGTGTCTGAATTGTATTTCACCGCGTGTTGGCATGGACAAAGCCAAGGGGCTTACATGGTACTTACAACACTCAAAATCCATGGCTATGAGTCGAATTTAGACAAGATTGCAAAAACACACTTTGCAATTCACTCTCAAGCAAGCTTTTGCTTCTGGATTTCAAGACAAGCGGACACTATCTATGAGTAAAATTCAGACAAGATTGCAAAAACATAGTCTACAATTCACTCTCAAGCAAGCTTTTGCTTTGGGATTTCAAGACAACTGGCCACAGATGGACAACAAGGTTAGATAATTTCAAGTTCTTGTTTTTTTGTGTTTTTAACCTTTAAATTGGAGAAGATCTTCAGCTTTGCAAAGAAAAATGCTTTGAAGGCCAAAATGAGAAGCAAGCCTTTTACCCACCCCATGTGATGGTATTGTTCATTGACTTAGGATCAAGGGCAAAGCACACATATTTGGGAAACTTGCAATATTGTGATATAAGTTCACCTTTTACATATGGCAATCTCGAATTTTGATGTATTCATGCCACTATAGATTGTGAAAGGCACTTACGATATCATCTCAATTATTGAAGCCATCATTTGTAGCCAAGGTCTTAACAATCCATTTCTCACACTTGCCTGCATGATGTTGGAGAGGGAGAAAGGGGAACACACCTAGAAAACAACTCAAAGACTCACTATAGCCCAGGGTATACACATCGCTCCCATCCACTAGAGTTCACCTTCAAAACTCGACACTATTCGCAAGCAAACCGCCGCTTTCACACGACCGTATGCACACCCGCTTTGCGACGCACCAAGCATACCCAATCACTCCGCTATGCTCAACTCGCAACCTTCCATACACACAACCCCTCTCTATCTCCCTTTGCATAACAAACCTTAGGGGGAGGGGGGGGGCAAACACGCCGACACACACCCAAAAACGCACGCACACAAGCAGAGAAGAGAAGGGGGAATTGATGCCAAGAGACGGCAATGATGGTTATACTAGCATCAACACAACCATGTACAAAAATGCTTAGTTGGTATAGCTTCGACGAGCTCAAAATATGGAGTCTACAGCCCTCTCTGGCTATCCGTCCCCGTCCAAAATGGCAAAAAAAGCCCTTTAATCGGCAAACCCCCCTCAAAATTCGTGCGCATCTCCTTTTATAGGAATGGTCAAGCCCAAAAAGAAAAAAATGGGTCCTTTATCTGCTCGTGCATTCAACTTGAGCTCACTATAGCCTTTTTTTGCATTGCTTACACATGGCATGTTCTTTTTAAGCATGTTTGCATGGCCCCCCCACATCGACAAGTTCTCTCTCTCACACTTATCTCATGAACTCCCTCTTGGTCGATGGACCCACCTTTGGTCGCCCCTTGGGCTTTTCCTTGTCCGCCCTCCTCTTGCTCACCTTGGGCTTGGATTCTCTCTCTCTGCCTCCTCTGCATATGACTCATCCCCTGCCTTAAGCATCAGCGATGTCGCTAGTGGGGGGGTGCTTTAGCTCTAAAAGATGGGTCCCTTAACGGGCGTGGGACCAAGCCCCTACCGGATTCCACATCAGTGACGCGTTTGATCGCCACCATACCACCCAGCAGCGACGGTCTCCGCCCACAACCTCCACCACAAAATGCCGCTTGGCTCCGTAGGTTGCACGCGTACACACATGCGCCATAGCCACGCTGGCGCACGTACACACATGAGGCATAGCCACGCTGCACTCAAGCGCCAAGAGAGCTCCCTCTCTTTAACCATACCCCCAATTGGTCATGCTTTGGCCCTTATACACCAACATTCTACCTTGTAGCCCCGCATGCGGGTTTTTCCCCTTGCCATGTGGCATCCGCTCCTTGACTCGCCCTTGAGGTCATCCTTTACGCCTTAAAAACCCCCCTAGAAAAAACCCTCATGCTGCCACTTTGAACATGGGATTTCTCTCTATTCTCGAGTCCAATGGGGACATTGTAAAGCCATCACGGTGCTTCGTCTTCCCCATATCCGAAGTTGCCAGGCCTTGCTATACCTCAAGACCTACAAGCCTATAAACCGAGGCCAAAAAAACCGCTAAAATTCATCTACCACCATTCCTTGGTAAATTGTCCCAGACTTTGACTTGCCATAACTTGGCAACCACATCTTCGTTTGACAAGCAATCTCTTCCTGTCAGCTCCATACATCGCATACTACCTCCTCAAATCCCGTCGAGCTTTAAAAACCTCCATATGGCACGCTCTTCCAAGCAATCAAACTATCACACACTTGGCCCTGGCACAACTTCGAAGCTTCGTACCTTGATATCCGTGACCCTGATTGCCGATCTGAAGAGACCAACGGGCTCATAAATCAAGCACTACACATCTATCCACTAAAATGTGCTTGGACTACTTGGCACCACCTGCCCTATCCGTCTCATATATGTAATGCACTGCACCTTCAAACTCAAATATCTTGGGCTCTGTAGTTGTAATTGATGAGCCATTTGGACCAGTTCCTTCAACAACTCAAGCTCTATATTTCCAAGCAAAAAGACTTTACCTTGAACCTCTTTCATCTGCCTCCCAAATTGGACCTTACTTGAGCCCTTGTTGGCTTATAGACTGCATCAACCATACACATCCGCTGCTACCTCTCTGCCCAGGATCTTTGTAGCTGCTCCTACTCTTTGCCATGCATCTATTAGCCGGCACATACTTGCCCATGCCATCTTCTACGGTCGATCGACTTTGGCTGCACCAACATGCAAATATGGTGAAATTCGTTCCACTCAATCATTGTTTACGCTTTCACTACAACACCAGCTACTCTATCAAGGACATCATTATCCGCTTAATGTCCACGATGGATTCCATTTGATTTGATGTCCATATGCATTGGAGTCGCACACTTCTTTGAGACAAGGTAAGATCTTTTTTGTTTCCAATGATTTTTATTGATGATTCTCGTGTTGATGTTGTTACATGAGTTACCCATAGCTATGATCTTCTACTCAGTAGCAATTGAGGCTAGTATCTCAACTTGTGTTCATTGCATCTCAACACATTGATAGGCACTATATATCTTGGTTATGTGCACAAGGTGCATGCATGATAGATGATGATTTCCATCTATGACAGACATTGATGGCCTCACTATCAAGCAACTAATTCATGGGATAACATGAATCTGCTAACAGAGCCTCAAGGCAAGTAATCTTTTGTTTCAAAGACCAAAAGAGTATCTACTATGAATACCTTCTTCTTGGGTTTGGGAATCGTTCTCTTCTTTTCATGGGGAGATATGACTGTTTCAAAGATCTCGTTGTGAATAAGATTCCAACTTGAGAGGATTTACTGCTTAGTCTATAACACTAATTGTGTTTATAGGAGTGGTATTTTCAGGGGGATGACCCAACTAATGACAAATCACTCCATAAATGTTGATGGTCATTGATTGGCCTATTCACAATTGTACTTTCAAGGAAAGAAGTTCTCAATTGCCAAGTGGTAGCAGCTAGATTCACTTTAACAAGTTGCTTAGAATCACTATTGGTAGAATGGTCGTTTCTACTGGTTTCAACTACCTAATAGTTTAAGTAGTTTCTTTACAGAATCTAACCAAGGGGTTTAGATTGCCAAGGCAACACCAAGGTTTCTTAGTTAAATATTCGTTTATCTTCATTAATCTCTACTTTTCGTGTTTAGGAGGTCAACAAAATAGTGGACCTTTTGAGGTTGGAATTGTGGTAATGTACCTTTGAGGTTTGAAAATTGCCCTTGACCTCTGGGTAAGTATACGGTACTTTTTCACCTCATAGTAGCCATATAATTTGGTTTTGTTTCCTTTTTTAGTATACTTTGATTGAGCTTTACAAGTGGGGATGCATATGCTAGAATGCTTTCTTCCACTTTGCTCTTCAAACACATGACAAGGTCTTGTAGGAGCAAGGATTTTGGGAAAGTAGTGTACCGGGTACCATTTTGTTAACCTATTAATTTCTCTCTTAATTATCCATTCTAATACAATCCAAGGTTCGCTCCCTATTAAAACACTTATAGGCCTACATGGTAGGGTTTTTTTGGCACATGTTGTTAGTCACAAGAGGTGCAACATGGTCTAAGAACTCATGAAGTTTGGTTTAGCTAGTGTGGAGCAAGGTTTGTGAGGGCCCCTCTCACTCATTTCGCTGAGTGTTTCCAATTACCTCCACATGCAAATACATCTCCTACTCGATGGATGTCATATTTCTTGACATCACAATATGAGACATATTACACATGTGGAGAATATGAGTTTGTGGGACTAACACTAGCGCCTGTTTTCCTAATTAAGTTTTGCGATAAAATCCCTAGGTGTTGCTCAAATCCGTTTCTTAGACCATTTTAAGCACATAGTATCAAGAATTTTTTTAGTGGCCAGAAATTGTCGGATATCTATTAAGACTTGTTAAGGTACAGGTACTGTTAAACATAATTAACAGATGGTTGTTTACGCATATAGCAAGGTTATAGCCTATTAATGAAAATGTTTCATTGTTTATACCTAAATGTGATTTATTTTTTACATTCTATTATGGTCGAAATATTTTAGCAAGGCTCTCAAGTAATTGCTGTGGGAAGTATATAGTTTCTATTTATAGAGCTATTTACAAATTATATTCCCTTCTCTCCCATGTTTGTTATGAACATAATAAGCATTGGTAACTATAGTCATGAAAATGCAAGTTCAGATAAGTTTTTGCTAAATGCATGCACACTAGGTATTATGGGCCCTAGTGTTTAGCATTGGAGCGGTATGCAAATTCATGAATTTGATAGCTTATGAAGCTTTTAGTACCACAAGCACAATACCTCTATGGAAATTATTGTGGGTCTCCCAATCACCATACGAGGTATTGCCTTGGTATGGGTGCTTATAGATAGATTGCCTAAGTTTCGTGAGTTTATTGCAATCAAGTCCACTCTTTAACCAAGTTGGTTGTTCATAATTTGTATAGACTTTGTGGATTACCCCCCAATTTTGTGAGTAATAGTGCACCCATGTTTACGAGTTGTTTTTAGAAGGCTATCTATAAGTGGTTGGGGAAATCAACTCAATATCAGTACTGCCAATCATCGAGAGATGGATGGGAAACTTACATGTGTTACTCTAGTGCTAGAGGATATGCTAAGAGAGTATATGAGTGAGAAGAAATCCAATTGGAAAACTATTCTCTCTATTTTGGAGTTTTCTCATAATGCTTCTAAGTATGTTACGATTAAGTTTAGTCCTTTCATAACTATGTCAAATTTCAACCTCGATCAACATTTATGTTGGGATTGCCTACTAATGGAATGACAACAAGTCAAGGACTTAATCTGTGCTAATGAGATAATTTGACATGTGACCTTCATGGAAGGGGAAGATTTTTATGTGTGCCAGAACATTCAGAAAGTCTAAAAACTGGCTCGATACCTAAATCATATCTGAGATATTGTGGGCCTTTTAAGATACTCAAGTGAGTGGTAGATATGGCTAACAAACTCTCTTTATACGTGCACTCTTGTATTCAATCAGTTTTTATGTAAGTCATTTACGTAAACGCTTGCATAGGGATGACAATGTTATTGACCAACATATCTTGGCTGATTTCATTGAACCTCCAATGAGCCGCATGAACCATAATGTATTTTAAGCTATCATGGTTTACATACTCATCATCATGTGTGTTGTTTAGCATTAGTCAACAAGTGGAAAGATCGATCTGAAGACGGTGCCGCTTGGAAAAACATTAATGAGCAAAAAATTTCCACTTTTTTTTTCGAGGATGAAAACGCTTCTCCAAAGGGGGGCGTAATGTAAGGCCGTGGACCACCAGTATGAAACCAGGCTTAGGGGTTGCCTATAATAGAGGCATATGGCTAGGTGGAGAGCATGGTTTCAATACCCTAGGTCTTAGAATTGGTTTCTCTTCATATGGGGGCCTTACAAATTTGTGCAACATACATTATGGCGGGCAAAACTGATAGGTGGGCATTGTAGGTATACTAAGAAGAATAAATTATTGAGCCAATATTCCATAGCGAGAGTGGATACTGAGTATCCATATGTTGCACTTATTATTATTTTGTAGATACATTTAACTGAGGTAGAAGGTGATGTCCTTCTCTCTTTGAGAGGAAAGGAAGTGGAATTGGAGCTGATCTCTTGAGACAGCTAATTCCAGTGTTGAAGGATTTCAGCTACTAGTGTGGGAAGATTTCAGACAGCAGACTAGACAGAAATCAAAGACTAGACTGAAATGTGGATACTGAAATAAGAATCAGACTTATAGACTGGAATAAGGTTCAGATTCAGATTCAGATTCAGATTCAGAAGACTGGTCGAGAAGTAAGTATCACTGAAATATATACCATGATTGAGATTACAGATCAAGATTACAGCGAATATGATTACAGAGAGAAAGTATAGCCGACAACACTGCCACTGATGCTCAATTAACATTATAGCCCAAAGCGCTAATACAAGTGATAACAATTGCCCCCCCGATAATGATGTAATGGGCCCTATTTATACACTTCGGGTTTACTGTAGTAATTACTAAGTAATTCGCTGCCCATCTTCTAAGAACACATTCCCACATGGTGATTATCCAGCCGTCTACATCCTTCCCTTCTTTCTTGAATTTTGGCAAGATTCCAAAATTTTTGAAAAATTCCCGTCTGATTCTGATGTGAGACTGAAAAATACATCGTCTGGTTCTGGTGTGGAACTGAAAAATCCATTGTCTTGTTATGATGTTGGGGTGCAGGAGTTCAAGAAGGACCAAGGATTGCGGGAGGCAGCGGAAAAGGCCAAGGTGGAGCTCTCACGAGGCCAAGGTGGAGCTGTCATCAGGCCAAGGTAGAGCTGTTATCTCTCCCTGCCTGCTGAGAAGAAAAGTCGCCACTGAATTCTGAGATGGAACTACCCAGTATCCTTCCATTGGACCGTCTTCCTTTTGCCTTTGCTCTTTGATCGGGATGGTGCCTGAGAAGTCCCAGCACCAACATTCTCCTTCTGAATCAGTCGGTAAATGGCCTCCTGCTCAAGCTGATCCCGCCGGTCTGTGGTCATCACTACCTCATAAGGCGTGAGAGAATGATAGGTTTTGGTGTCGGGATCATAGAGTGTACGCCTGCCCTTACTCAGTCTGGTTCTGGCCAGCTTATGACAATGCAAAGCAGTATGGATCCATCCTTCTGGAAGAGGCTGATTTGTTTTTACTCGAGCTTTGAAAAGAATCTCAGCCATCTCCCTGTACTGTGGTGCTAGACCTGGCTTTGTTGCAATGTCTTTCTCAGGCAGTTTGGAAGATTCGACCGTAAGCTGTAGCAACAGATTAGTAATCCTGGTCAATCCTCTGACTTGAATCTTCCACTGGCCCATACACAGCTGAATCCTATGCAGCTCTTCTTTCATTGCCTGAATGTCATTCATTTGGAGAGCATCATTGAGCAATGTCTGCCAAGTCTTCCATTCCACAGTTGAGCGCTCATACCAATCCTGAAGCTCATCAGTTATTTTGAAATATGTGAGTCGATCAACTGGTTCTTGATGTTGAGGATACAGCGCTGGAAAGAATCTTGGCAGCTCAGTTTCTCTTGCTGGAAGAGCATACAAGAGAACTAGAGAATCAGACACAAATTCCAGGAAATTGAGAACAACCTGGTTCTCCTACTACATCATCTTTCTAGTGATTCTCACTAGCTGGAACAGGGTTCGGAGAGCAGTTTCCTGTGCTCCTATTGACATTCGCGTTTGAGGTCCTCTACTAGTGGCTGTCTGGTCTTCAAGGATGGCTTTGACTCTCTGATCCAAAACACCTATGGCAGCTTGTATTTGTACCATAACTTCCTTGAGTTGTACCCTAACATCCTTCATGCAGCGGTAAGTTGGTTTGTTACCCAGCAGAAGTTCCAGTTCTAGAGCCAAGGACCGACAATCTGCAGTAGACTGCCTTTGCCAGTGCAGGTTTGCCACTTTCTCATCAGCATTGAGTATCCATTCCGGAACTCGTTCCAACAACTGGACTATACTCGGATGCGCAGGTAGTCTACAAGCTTCTTTATCATGGAAAGCAGTTGATTTCCAATGTTCTACCATTTGCCTGGCTCCCACATATAGTCTTTGAAATCTTTCCAAGTCAGTCTAGAGAGCATCATCTTCCAGATATTGTCTGGTGATGGAAGCATGTTGATGTCTCAGTTGCTTATTCAGAGTAATGAGCTGCAGTGAATGCTGATGATCACTGGTCCCTCATCCTGAACTTTCATTTTCCCTTTAGCCTCTCTGCTGTGATGGGACTGATCAGTTGGTTGATTCCCAGTGTTACTGGGCTGCTGCTCTTCAGTCTGCTGATTACCCGACTGGTGCTCTTTATCCTATCCTTCCTGTTGGCCCTCATTCTGATCTGGATGGTCTAGCTGACTGGCCTCCTTCATCTGGCCCTATCCCGCTAGTACCCGGTAGTGGAGGTGGAGATGGTGGTGGGGCATCATCGTCATCCTTCGTATGCCCAGTTTCTTGATCATCCTCCTCCTGATCAGCTTCATCTTCTTGATCTTCTTCATCCTCATCCGGGGAAGTCTGTTGCTCAATATAATCCATTATAGCCTGGTTCATCAGAGCATTATTGAACTCACCCACCTTGTCCTGCAAATCGCTCTGCATACTTTCCATCAAGGACTTTAAATTTTCTAAGTCAAAAACAACATTGCCTGAGGGGTTTAAAATTTCAGACAAGCTATTGTAGATGTATCTGTGAGTCAGCTAACGCTTCAAAGCTGTATGGTGCAATAGTAGCTTTCTAAATTCTGCCCGCTTCATCCTGAGCATTCTTTCAGCTCGCTCGGCAGCTCTCAATGCTTCATTCCTTTGACTTTTCATAATCATAATTTCAGACTCAACCTTAGCCAACTTTTTGTTCAACAACTCCTGAGTCCTTTCTGATTGAGCTTCCAGTACCCTGTGTTGTATGTTCTGCATTTCCTGGGCTTTCTGGAGTGTTTCAATCTGATGCTGTGCTTCTGCCAAGTCAGCTTTAAGCTTTTTGACTTCGTCTTCTGATCCAGCAGCCTCCACCAATTGTCCCATACAACTGACAATGGTATTCCAAGAAGACTGTATCAGTACTGAACATCTGTCTTTGACCGTGGTTGGATCAGAATCAACAGGTTCATATATTGCCACTGGAGCCACGTAGGGTAAAGTTGCATAATCAGCTTTGCTGAGCAAAAGATGCCCTCTTAATTTCTGAGTTTGCATTTGCTACAACTTATCCTGTTTTACCAGTTGTAGAGGATTTTTAGTAATGGCAAGGACTCCACCAGACAAGGTTGAGAACGCTGGACCTTTCCCTTTGTCCAGTTGACTCTTGTCTTTGTCCCCTGACTGGTATGGTATCTTTTTCACAGTGACTCGCTTGACATGATCTTTCCCAGATACAGTAGCAACTGTATTTTTGACAACTGGCTGATCAGGCACAATCTTCTGAGTAGATCGCTACTCAGTTTTACTCATCTCAGCTTTCTCAGTGCTTACTGCCTTAACCTGGCTTTCTATTTGCTTCAAAAATTCACTACTTTTTGTCAGTGTGATTCTTGGCTTCTTTGAATTGCCAGCTTCTTCTGCAGTGACTTTCCTTTTCAGGTCAGTGGAAATCGTTTGACTGTCTGTTTCCTCGTCGTCTAAGGACAGTTCAATTTTCTTTAGTTCAGAAATGGGCTGCTCACTCCAAGCCTGCTTTACCTGCTCATTAACATCTGCAGCAGTAGCCCAATACAGGAATTGCCAGACATACCATGCCTTGAAAACAGTTTGAGATTTCAGCTTGGCAGTCTGTTGGAGTACATTATGCGAAAGTATTTGACAAAGGTTGATATGGACTTGTGGATTCAGTATCTTGGCCAACAGCATAGCAAACAATTTTTCTGACACATATGTTGGGTCGTTCTTAAGGCTTACTGCTTCGGCTACAAACCTGTAAGCAGCTGAGGCTTCCAGTCCTGCTACTGGAACTCCTTGAGCACGTGCCTTGCGCTTCTTTCTAGCCGTTTCATCCTCCCTCAGAGCGATATTGATTTGCTGCGCAGTTGCCACAGACGGTTTGGGCTCATTAGGCATCCGAAATGCAAATGCAATGGCTTCTGGTGTTACTGATACCTTCCTGCTATTTACCATAGCACTGCTAGTTTCAACATCAAAGGAGTCAAGAACTTGCTTGATGATATCTAAATCAAAGGCAATCCTTGTAGCTTGCAACACAACTCGCAGATCCCAGAGTTGTAGCAGAGTCATTGCGTGATCTGTAAATACATATCGTTGGATTTTACTGTATGGAAGAACGGGAAGGCTTGCCTTTGCCTCAGCAACTATAGCCTGGGTCTCTTCAAGAGTTTCCTGCATCTTTTCTGAGCGTTTCCTTCTACCCATACACTGTGAGGTCGATGACGATGAAACAAGCGAAGGAGAAGATGAATTACTTGTGTCGAAGCCATTTGCTGGTGTCGCTGGTAAGATTGTCTGACAGTTAGCGGTCGAAGTTTGCGGCTGTAGTGAAGAAACCTCGGAGCTTGGCGATGGCGAATGGTTGACAGGAGGAAAGTGTCGCGCAGGAGATTTATGAGGAAAAATGCTAACTCTCCTGACTGTTATACGTGTTCGTGCCATAAAAGCTCCACCACTCACCGCTCCTAGACTTGTGTGCGCCGTTGCTGTCATGGAAAACATGCATTGGACAAGACTGCGACCCATCCTTGTAATAATTACCACTGGCATACCACTTGACCGTTGGCCACTTAAAAATTGGAAAGTGTGTCCATACTGGTTCTGAACTGATTCCCACTCTGGCTGGACCATACTGGTATTGGTTCTTAGGTCAGCCTGATCTGGTTCTTCTGGTACTGGTTCTGAAGTTGGAACTGGTTGCACATGGAAAAGACCAAAAAATTCTGATTCCAGTATCTCTTGATCAATAACCTCCAGTTCCTTAGTACCTTGTTCCAACCCAGTTTCTCTGGTCTCTGAATAATAAAGTTTGATCTTTGCTCCATTATATACTCCCAGCAACATCAGTCCAGATAAATCTTTCAATCTGACTGTGCCATTGGAGAAGACCTAATCGACCTCAAAAGGTCCTGCCCAGGCAATCTTCAAATTCGGCTTCTTTGGACCCAATCTAGACTGATAGAGAAGCACTAAGTCTCCTTTCTGGGATTCTCGAACTTTAATTCGGCGATCATGCCAGTGCTTCCTTCTTTGTTGAACAATCTCCTGTTCCAATATAGCTCTTTGCCTAAGTTCATCTAACTGCATCAGTTTATCCAGCCTTTTCTTAAGATTATGGTTGAAGTCTAATCCATACTTCACAGCCATTCTCAGACTGGGGATGACAAACTCCATAGGAACCACAACTTCAGTACCATACACCATTCTGAATGGTGTCATTCCAGTAGTTACCTTATAAGCTGTCCTATAAGCCCATAGAGCAGTCTGAAGCTTCAAATCCCATTGGTTTGGTTTCTTTTGCACCACCTTAGTGAGAATAGTCTTTATTGTCTTGTTGCTACTTTCAGCCTGTCCATTGCATCAAGGATAGTAAGGAGTAGATTTCCAATGCTTGGCTGAAAGCATATCCAATAGGATTTCCATAGTATCATTGATAAAATGTGTGCCTTGATCAGTCACAATCTCTACTGGACATCCATATCGGCAGATAATATTCTCAAACAGAAACCTTGCAGTTGACTTGGCTGTGTTGTCAGGAAGAGCCTTAGCTTCAACCCACTTGGTAACATAACAAGTAGCCATCACAATGTACTTGTTCTTCCTGGGAGTCACTTTCTTAAAAGGTCCCATAAAATCCAATCCCCATTTCATGAATACCCCTAATGGTTGTATTGGCATTAATGGAGTCATATCTGCAGCTTGGGAGCTTGACAAGAGATAAATTCAAGTCAAGTGGAAAAACAGATAACAATCTAATCTGCAGGAGTAATATCAACACCGAGATTTGTTAAGAGACAAATTTTACATAATCAGTAAACATGGACTCAAGTCAAGCCAAGACTTCAAGTACAACAAAGCAAGCCAGTAGCAGTAGCAACACATGCACAACTGTAATGGACCAATTTTACAGCTCTATGGCTATAATAGAGATAAGGTTTTGTATACAGATTCGGAAGGCCATAGATACTTGATGAGCAGTAAAAGCAACACAAGAGCCACGATCCTATTGATCAGAGTGAAGCCAGATTCAAAGAACTCCCAGATGTTCGTCGACTTCAATGGATCTAGGTATTGCAAGCTCAAAGACGAGGTGCAGATAGAAGTGCAAAAGATGGATCCAAGTGGTTATCTAGAAATCTACACAAGCCAACAAAACATACAGTTGGTGCATATGCAATTAGGATCATTGTACATGGACTACAGTGGTCAGATCTATAATCGAGAACCGAAATTGCAAGATCCAACATAACCAATAGGAGCCAGTCTAATTGGAGAACCAAGCCAAAGAAGATACAAAGGTCAAGATGGAGCAATGTACAACTTGATGCTTAGTGTTCTGAAAGAAGATGTAGACAACTTGGTCAGCATAGAAGCAGAAACTTCTCAACTAGAGCTTGACATGACAGAACCAAATGAAATACCACCAGTCATGGCATACTCCTAAGATTGTGGATGAAAAAGTGGACATTTTTCTGAAGATTGTCCAAGAAATCCAGCCAACAAGGACATATCAACTACAAGCAAGGCACACAACAAATTGGAAATGTAAATCTTAATGTGAGTGCATTTAACTTATCACTTTTAATGCAATCAGATGATTTTGCATTACCATTAGAAGCACCAGTAAAAGCACTGCAAGTTCAAAATCATCATAAAGATGCACAAGCACCTGAAAAGCTTAAAATTGATTCTTTGAACAACAAGTTCTTGCATGAATTTAGTAAAGGTGTCGAGATATCACCAAAGGTTGAAAAGACTGTTAATTTTGCAAATGATTTTGCATCCACTGACACAAGTACAAGTGTGTAATCATTCACAAGTGTA
Source organism: Adiantum capillus-veneris (assembly GCF_014529385.1). Lineage (NCBI taxonomy): Eukaryota > Viridiplantae > Streptophyta > Polypodiopsida > Polypodiales > Pteridaceae > Adiantum > Adiantum capillus-veneris. The sequence continues at coordinate 163,118,532 of NC_140931.1, forward strand.
AGGGACACATCAAACAGAATGATGTTAGCTTTATATTGTATACATAATTCATATGCACACTATATAGACCAAAAAGGATCAACCAGTGTTTGAATGGTCCACATACCAGCTCATAGAGGTACGTCCAGTGATAGATCAGAAAGGATGGTTCATTTCAGAGGAAAGAATCTATTATAACCCATCCTCTCTAGAGCTGAAGGATATTACACGAGTGAACCTAGAAATCTGTTCAGAGCCAAACTCTCCTCCATCAAAAATTAAGCTTCGATGTTGTGACCAAACGAACATATACTTTGCCAAAACAGTCAGATATAGACGAGAGTCTAACATCTATGAGCCACAAAAGCTTATATCATAGGAGACCCATGGGATAGACAATATCAGGGCAAAGATAATGATGTCTATAGCTTAACTTGGGGAATAAGTCATGTTTCAAGGAGATACATAGGAAACTATGCAAAAGGTTTACATATGCCAAACATCAACAATGCTACCCAAAGTGTGCCTTCATAAAGGTGAGACTAAACCAGAGCCAAACAATTTTAAATTCTCATAATGAAGCAGGCTATAGTGATCACCCTAGGAAGGTGGGAGCTGGAAATTCATCAAGCTCAGCTCCAGAAAATGCTACACCAGTTAGAAGCCCAAGAGCTTCTAGCCAGCAGACCCCTTCAAAGCAAAAACCATTGAAAGATCATATGGTTGCGAAACGTTTCCCACTGACCCAGATCCCATCAAAATCTGCAAAAAAATTATTCTATGAAGATCATCAGGGACAAAAGTTTCAGTTGATCTCCACATGTCAAAGCCAAAAGCTGACAAAAACAATTGCGTGAGACCAAGCTCGCATATGCATGTGGAGATGAAAATGGCAATGATTCTCAGCAGGTTCATGACCTTGTACAAGCCCCTACGGATGCTAATCCTGAAGTCAACGACTATCTGAAGATGATGCAAAGCCTCAAGATGCCAGAACAGGTGTCAAAAAAGTCAAAATCAATAAAAGCTAAAGTCCAAAAGGCTACACAAAGGTCACCACCAAAATCTCCTCCGAAGAGACAGATTTTTCTAGAAAGTACAATGAATCTTCTAAGATCAAAAGTTACTCAAATGCAAGCACACAATGCTCAATAGTTGCAAGAAAAAGGTACAGTATTACAACAAAACGAGCCAACATTAACGAAAGTATGTCATAAAGACAAAGCCAATGTAGAAAAAGTTCAACCAAAGGACACTGCCACAACAAAAGCAGTCAATTCAGACACGAATCCTGAGATGATCAAGTGCAACATTGTTGGTGAACACGAAGAAAAACTCTCAAGCAAAGTAACGCTAGATTTTCAACTAGACAAGAACCTCATGTCTAGATTTTCAACTAGACAAGAACCTCATGTCTTTTCGCACTTGGAAAAGATGTGGGCAGCCACAATTGGAAGATGCTCCTGAATTTGTAATCATATCTAGAGACAAATGAGCAGAATGATGGGGAATCATCTCCACCACCATTGAAGTAAGTTCACAGATCATCATAGCTCAATTTCATGTGATCACGGTAAAGGACATGCCAGACGACATCATAATGGGAATGCCAATGGCCCAAAAGGTCCAAGAGATACAGAGTTCAATGAAGATGCAATCTTCAGAGACAACAAAGAATGAAGACCAAGACTGGTCACCCACGAATGACAGCACAAAGTCCTCAAGCACAGTTAGAATGGAGACTGGTATCAAAGCAGATCTTATCGAAGATGATTCATCTCCATTGAACAGAACTTTAGAAGAGCTTAAAGAAAATCGAGCAATAGCAAGTGCAGATCAAACAGAGCAAAGAGCAACCACGATAGCTATTGAGAAAAGAATGCCACCAAAGCCAGAAGTTAAGAGAAGACGGTTGTATACAACCAAGAAGCAACAGGAAGTCTAAAGATCAATCACTCATTGCCAGTCGGATCAGCCGATGCAAGTCATATTGAAAAACAAAGTCTCAAGTCACCTTCCATAGAGACACAATTAGATCAAGATGAGACCATGGCAAAATCTTGACAAAAATCTTCTATTAACCAACAACAAGGATAGCTGTAGTTCTCAACAGTACAAAAGGAGTAAGTGTCAAATATAATGCTCTACTGGATAACGAAGCAAAGTGCAATATGGTTTCAGACAACATCCAAAGCATTCTAGAGATTACTAAGACAAGCCAGGTAATAGAGAAATCATGGGTAACGCTACAAGTCAAAAAGAAATGGTTGCTACCCTTAGTATCCAACAACATGAAGAGCAAGTAAAATTTCAGGTAAAGCCTTCAAAGGAAATGCTTGCAGATGTCATCCTTGGACATCAGTGGTTAGATCAACACAAGGCCTATAAAGAAGATAAAATGCTAATACTCTCTTTTCCAAGAGGTAGCAAGAAACAATTACAGATGCCGTTAATGCTAGATTCAAAGTTGCAAAAGTCACAAAAATCAAAGACAAATCTTGTAGACAAAGGTAAAGCTAAAGTGGACCTCCCACGGATTAGCACAAAAGGTGTGACAGCATATGCCTCTACATCAAAGAACCCTCATGGATCAGCTTCTTCAAGCAAGAAAAGCTTTCAAAACTTCGAGTCACTTGCTGACCCCCAACTAAAAACTCTAAGGAGACACTGAGAAAAGCAAAGATATATCAACCAAAGTACTCAAGAAAGCAAAGGAAAGTCAAACAAGTGTTTGTTTTGAGCAGTTTAGTTAGAGTCAATGATCTAGTTTGGATTAAGGACAAGAAATCAACACATGAAGACAAACACATGGGATAGATAGCATCACAATGGAGCTTAAAAGAACAGGAGTACTATGGAGGTAACAGACAGATATGGGTACCAAAACCATAGGTTAGGGCATATGAAGTAACATCAAGTCCCTCCCAAGAAAGAAGGCCCGCAAGGTATCAACCTCGGCAATATCCTAGGATACCTAAGAAGCAGGTATACAACAAAACAACATCGAAAGATGATAAAGTCAACCACAACTCTCAAAAGGATACAGAACAAAGACATATCTCAAATATGTTCCTCTTGGACAAGGATTCTACAACGGATATACAAAGATTTTTCTACTAGTCAACCACAAGCCAACTTCAACTACACTACACCTGCATGAAGATCTCAAGATCTCAACAAGACTTATAGTTAAGCAAAGTCAACAAAGGAGTTACAAAGGTTCTCAAGAGATTTGGATTTCTAAGTCTTCCAATGCTCCGAGTCAAAAGCCAGACGCCCACAGCCAATAGAGACCTACAACAACATCAAAGACTCATATCAACAGGCCCAATTAGAGAATCAAACGGATAATGGAGTCTTCACAGTCAAAGAAGGACAATTCAACCAACACGAATGCAGATTCGAAAAAGATAAAACAGGTATGGCAAAAGAAACCTTCAATGCCAACTTGGTCCTTCACTAATCCTCTTTTTGAGGATTCAAGCTTACTTTTACCTGAAGAAATGTTTGTAGTAAGCACAAGAATGTAAAAAGTCAAGTTGCCAGGGTGCAAAAAACACTCTTTGGCATAGTCAGAGTCTAGGCTGTTGAGCCATAAAATGAGTAAAGCATTAGACCCAAAGCTTCAAGTCATATTAAACTTTGTGCTAAGAGTCGTAGTTATTAGGCTTACGCTCAAGCTGGAAGAGTTGAGCATATCTAAATTTCTTGTCGCTCATGCTGAATGAGATGAGCATAAGAGTCAAAGTCTATTAACCTACAATTGCTGGAGTGTCGTAGAGTCCAACACTCACGCACAATGCACAATAAGATGACATCACATATCCTCGTCAACAAAAACCATTCTTAAAGGGGTGCCAGCTTGGAAAGCCATGACATATGCTTTTATAGCTACACCATCGTTTTGAAGAACCCCTCAAAATCCTTCTTGCACAGCATATTGTTTTCCATGCATTTTTGTGTATGCATAAATAGGATGTCCCACTATTGGACATATGCATTAGACACTCTTTTTTGCTTCCACCTATGCACCTTGAGTGGACTACAACAGGCAAACCAATGTTCCATCATGCTACCCTCTCAATTTGTTGCCTTTTTAATTCCATATCTATTAGCAAATAATCCCTTCAGTACTTTATTAATATTTCCCATGCTAATAAGTACTCCAATAATGCGCGTATCCCAAAGGTACTTTTTGCCCACTGGGTTTTTTCCCTTTGGTCATCCAGGTATTAGACCCTAATTTAGAACCTCATCATTCTACTTCCCTTGTACATACTTTTCATCAATAAACATCAGCCTCATCGTTATGCTATTACAATGGACAAATGCAACATCATCACTCACAATCGACATATTTTGACCAATGAAGATGCTGTAGCAAATTGAACCTCATCAACAAATTCAACGACAAATGAAGACAATCAGCCCATCAACACACAATCAAAAACCTTCCACAACCTCCACGGACACTTTTCAACAGTGCTCGAGGACGAGCACTAAAATCGGAAGGGGGGAATGTTAACTGAGGCGACGTAAGTTAACAAGAGCAGCTAAAGATCAAAGTTATTAATGCACATCGAAGATGAATATGAAGAAGCAGTGAAGATTGGAGTTACACACTTATCACATTTTTCCAAAATGGCCATGTATTGTAATTTCCTGATTTATTTAGCCATTGTGATAATTGTAACGTGCTACAGGCTCAATAAGAGTTCCAAGATGTGAAGCATAGGTCGGTTAGTGTGCCTAGGTTGCACATACAATAAGTGTGGAGCCTTAAAGGTCTTGGGTGCCATTATACATTTTAGGCTTGGGCTAAGGTATAAAAGCCAACTTTGTAAAGATTTTATTAAGTTTTTGGATAATGAAATACACAACGTGAGCTAACGATGCTCACTTATCTCCTTCTCGCGCTTCCTACTCCCTCCCCGGTTGTCACATTGCAATCGTGTTTGTTGCATTGCAACCGCATGTAAGAGCTCTACGCATTGACGTAAACACATCATAGTATTTTGTAGCTTTTGGCGTCATCGACCCGCGGCCTAATTTCATCATAAGTAGGAATTTACACTTCAAAATAAAAAACTAAGCATAGGCAGGGTATTGGGGCAGCATTGCTAAGCATTTAGATGTATTGGTCGAAAACGACTAGGTCAAAAATCCACTACTGTTAATAATCGCGATCTTGGCACTTGACCTAAATTGGGGTTTGAGACCATAAGCATGTGTGCTTAGGTCTTATAAACTTGTCATAGAAGTTTTGTTACGTTTGGATGTCATTTGATGCTGTAACGGATGTGATTTGTTTGTCGATGAGCGATTGGCTTTTGGTGATTTCAGTCACTTGAGTGTAGCTTGAGTTAGATGCGAGTTGTTAGTTGTTTTCTGAGAGACTGACAACCTCTTGTTTCCTCTATGCACTAGTCGAGTCAACTTTGTCCCATGGATTGACAATTTAATAGTGGTTCTCGCTAAAACTGCAATAAGATAGGATAGTGAGGTTAGACACGCGTCCCATAGTAGGCCTTCCTACGTGCACAACCTTCAGAGCCTCGGTGCCGTAGAGAAGCCGGTCGAGTTTACCTTGGTCACATGCCTTAGTCGTGCGCACAGAAATCTATGCCTGTCTTCTTTTTGTTGCACATAGGACGTCGCTATTTGTGGATCTGTGGGGCAGAAGCAGTGCGTTGCATGCACATGCAACCCGCTTTTTTTCTTTCCCAAAAATAGCTCAAATACCAATGAAAGGGCAGTGGTAAAGAAGTGTGCTAGTCTCCACTAACTGTGCTATCTTATAGCCTCCCCCTAGCTTACACACTGTCCGGCCGTACTGATGGCCTTGCCTGTAGGATCCATGTCCTTACATCGAGACAGAGCATTAACCTCGCATTGGAGTGCATCGGTACACTCCAGAAGAAAACAATATGGGAAAGGGAAAAACCCTTCATTCATGCACCCTTTATGGGTCAAGTGAGTAAGGGGTTTCTCCCACCTAGCTTACTAAAAAATGGTCACATTAAACCATGATCACTATGATAGCAACATAAGCAATGATAAGTATCTAGGATCACTTCAAAATTGCCCTATGAGGTAATAACAAGGTATAATCTCAAGGTGGACCCCTCAAGTACATATAGTTACCAGCAAGATTTAGTATAAGCACAAACATTCATAGTAATCTGTGACAATTATATCCTTAATCGATAAGGAATCATTGTGAACAACATCAACCTCCTATATTTATCAGCTTTAATATAACATGAGCCAAAATCACCCATGGCGGGAGAATAACTATCCCAAGGCAATTACCCATAAGATAACACAACCATCAGCTACAACAATAGCTTAAGAATAAGTATTAGAGTAGCTAGATGCATCAATCACTATCTGATAAAGCTAATCAAGTGTGTATGTGCGTGTGTGTAGTTGGATGAAGCAACCCAAGTCCAATGCAGTAACCAAGTGTGTGTGTGTGTGTGTGTGAGTGAGAGAGAGAGAGAGAGAGAGAGAGAGAGATTTGCTACAACTCTATAAAATCATAAGAAGGAAAAAAAATTCTTGACTTAAAGTTCATTAGGTCATAAATATGCCCAAACTTGTAATGTATTACTGGCTACTTTTTGGCCTGCCCCAAAGAGGTAAGGCCTTAGTAATGGTTTCCCTTTTTGCTAATGAAAAATAAGAAGTTTATTTTTTTTAAACATAATGAAAATAAGAAGCTATTTTTTAAAAACATAATTTTTTATTGGTTGGAAGAGGTAAAAGATACTCATTGCAAAGACCGGAACAAATATATTTAGATGCACTGAATGATGGAAATGAGCCTCGTGAGTCATCTATATCTTATACATTATATAATAAGATGAACATTGAAAAGGGTAACTATCCAAGTGGCTGTCAGCATGTATACCTACCCCTTTCGTTTCTCTTCCTCTACCAATGGTGCATGTGTGCTTCAATTTTGCTTCCTTTGTGAAAGTGGCCTGCCAACTGTGCTTGCGTGAGCTACAAGGTGAGATCGATGCCAATGGCGGGGCTACCTTGAGCTATGGGAGACAAACAAGCTGGTGGTGAGCACTGCCTTGAATGCAGGATGCCAAGCTGTGCCTTGAACTGCAGGCAACCAACGAGGGTGTTGGACGGGGTGCTGCCTTGGACACAGACTGACGGATAAAAAGTGACGTTGCCTCGAATTGTGGGCAGCAAACAAGGGCATGATGAAGGATTGAGCATTCGAAGGAGGGATCGCTGTGAGGACGAGTAGGTTCAAGGTAAGAGGGCCAAGGGCGGACATTGTAGAAACAGGCAGAGCTGTGAAGATGGGTGGTTGAATGTTATGGGGAGGGAAGGGCCAAGGCTGTAGAGGGAAAGTTCAAGAGAGGGGACGTTCAATGGGAGATGTGTATGACCGTGATCATCGTACTATTGAATGTCCAGTTGCCTCTCTATAGGGTGTGATACAAGCACAGCACTCGATTCTTCTCTATAGCAATGAACGAGAGCCCACTTGGAATGTGGACATGGTTTCTACCCCTCGTATGTGGTTATAGGAGAGGAGAGTGCCCCGTCTTGCTTGCGACAAATTAGAGTGTTGTACACCCACAGAACAGTGATCCAAGGCGGTCAGCAAAAGAGTCAAGATGTGGATGGAAGCAATCAGACCTGTTGTGAGGTGCAGTATGGCCTTGCTATTTGTCATGAGCCTATTTTGCTTTACTGTATATAAGTGTCGATGCAGTCGGCTAGCCCAAGAAAAGTGGGCACTCGCAAAGCGGCCCTGCAACTCAAGGGCTCCGTGCAGGCACCCGCCGCAGACACACACACACACACACACACACATAGAGAGAGAGAGAGAGAGAGAGAGAGAGGACTTATTGCTCATGGCTACTGTCTCACTCCTCTACACCTACACTTGCTGTCGCAACATCAATGTCCTCAATTGCCCTGCTCTCCCACGTCTCCACCCCAGCCTTGCTGCTCTCTCCCCCAGATCCAAAACCCCGCTAAAGCTCCTGTCAACTCTTCGGCTTTAGAAAATGCATGTCGACTGCAACAATCACATGCCCCACCCACTTGGCTCTCCTGTCATTGGTGCCTGAGGTGCCCTCTCCACTACTGCTTCACTCTAGTGATTCCCCTCCCAAATTGTCCGAGCTGTTGGAGCAAGGCTACGCCACTCTTGCATATACACTGAGCTCCACATTTTTAGTCCTTTTTCAGTATTTCAACAGAAATTCTTGGCACTCTTTGATATCGCCTCTTGGAATGTGACAAGGGGAAGTAGATAGCTATAATGCGAGAGAGAGAGAGAGAGAGAGAGAGAGAGAGAGAGAGAGAGAGAGAGAGAGAGAGAGAGAGAGAGAGAGAGAGAGAGAGAGAGAGAGAGAGATTTCCACTAAAGAGAAGAAAAGTACCTCGACATCATAGCCTACAGAGAGGTAGAGTTCAGAGAATGCACCAAGCAAAATTCTCACAATATCCAATCTCTTGCAACCATATTCAATGATATTCCCAAGCTTGATTTTCAATGATCTTTGGAAGATTTCAATTAATCACAACCCAGTAGGTCATGCAGGGCATGGCAACCCTTTGTTCGGCATGGCTACAACGTGCTAGTGAACCAAGCCGCGGCGTCAAAGGTGCAACGAAGAGCTTGTTGCCAGCCCGCAGTCAAGGACCATCCAGAAGGGATGGGCACATGGAGCAGACAAAGAGTGAGAGATGTGAACACAAACCTGCACAGTGATGGCAAAGGGGGGGACGACATTATGGCATACGGCCTCTGTTTAGTTTTCCTTTTGAATTCAAAGATTCTGTGAAAATCTAAGGCACAAATGAATTGTTGTGAAACCATGACAATGGGTTTCTTTTGTCGATTTGGGTGCTAATGTTGAAATCAAAGAATTCGTGATGAGATTGCATATCAAGATTGCTGCAAAGACATGTAGCCAAGCTTGGTGATGCTCTAGTCAATTTAGCAACTTGGCAGTGCTCTACCAATTGAGTAGGCATGGTGATCCCTGCACGCTAAGGATTGTGTGCAGCTGTGAGTAGGCATGATGATCTCTCCTCGCCAAGAACCATGCTCGACAAGGTGCATGCTAAGGATTGTGTGCAGCTGTGAGTAGGCATGATGATCTCTCCTCGCCAAGAACCATGCTCGACAAGGTGCAAGAATCATCCTTAGTGACAAAAGAGGGCAACTCTACATCTCCTAGTGAGATTCTTTCATGTAATCTCTGCGTGCCTAGGTAGCCTAGCAATGTTCCTCTCTTCTGTTGTTATGCAATATCGTAGCAACTAACTCAATGAGACTCTCCAACCCCTACTGAGACTCTCTTGCATGCAATCTCTACCTACATAGAAGCTCTCCTCTCTTCTACTGTTTTGCAATACCCTAGTGACCACATGTGTGTGTAAAGTTCTCGAAGTCAACCTCACTACGAGAACTTTACACATGTGGTCGTTGTTGTGTGATCCAAGGTGAGTCTTTGCACGGGCCATGGCGAGCTTTCCTCTGCGCGTGCAATTGCCTAGTGGTTCCCTGTTGCCCTTAGTAATAACCTCACTTTATCAAAGGAATCTCGACAATGTGAAGCGAGCATTGCAGGCCACGTCCGTCCTATTGCAAACCGAGAAGCATGGCCTCAAAGTGCTCTGCCATGGCGGCAGCCACAAGACCTGAGGGGGCAAAGGCAATTTGCACGCGAATGGCTTCATAGTGCTTTGCCATGGTGGCAGCTGCAAGACCCAAGGGGACGAAGGCGGTTTGCGCAGGAATGGGCGCTTGCCACAACCACTCTTTTTGGAAAGGGAAAATGCGGGGAATTTGTTTAGATTCTAGCTAAACTTTTGAAGTGGAGCCATTACGTAGAATTAGGTAGAATAGTAGGTGGGCCAAACGTTTTTTAAGATGCTTTGTTAATGGGAATCACTAATAGATTTTCTTTGAAGATAACATTTGAAGGGAATTTAAAAAGAGAATACAAGCTCAAGCACGTGATCAAGCAATCTTCATTTACCCGTGGGCCTAGTGGCGAGTTGAGGGGTGATGTAGGAAGAAAGGGACAGGCGGCACGGAGAAGCACGAAGGCATGTCAAGTTGTGGTGCGCATGCGCTAGTTGAGGTAAGAGGATTCAAGGGGGGCTTTTTTTTACTTGAAGGGATTTCCATGCCAACAATGAGGTCAAGAGGTTGGGATGGTTAGTGCAAGCATCATGAGATTCTATAGTACTTCCTCAGTTCGATTTACAACCTTCATGGAAGGTTAGTAGGGGTATTTTTCTTTGTGGTCCACTCTAACAAGATTCAGGATTGAACCCCCAAAGAATCCATGTAATGGAAATCTGGACCAGAGCGAGTAGAGAAAGGTTGAAACATGAATCAAGTAACCTAGCAAGCTCCATACCCTCATAGTAGTATCCGAACAATCATAAGAAACATAGTGAAGTAAACCAGACCCATGAGTTTATTTTGTCAAAAACATTACTACATTAGATTTCAGATCTATGATCAATCTTTGAAGAGAACGCATTAGCAATTAGTAATAAGTGCACAACTATTTTTTTTTAGCAATTTTAGGTCCACTCAATGCTGCCTTCTCAAACTATCTCGGTATGAAAATCTAAACAACAGTAGTGAAAGCCAATAAAGAAGTATTTTCTGTAAAAATATATATAAAGCACATTAGAAATAACCTCCAATAGGTACACTAATCACAACTCCCCTTGTAAATAAACCTTGTTTAGAGAGGTTCAAATCTAGGATAGAAAACAAAGGATTGATTGTACAGAGAGAAAAAGAGACCACATCAAAAGTCTATATCAATAGTTTTATTCCAAATAACTCACAAATCCAAGAAAGAACAAACCATGCTCAAAATCAAGAAGTAAAGCAAAGGTTCGAAAATTCAGTATAGAAAAAAAACAACCAAAAATAGGCCAGAAAATGACCCTATAAGTAAAGCCAGAAGGAGCATGAAGGTGCACTGAGAATGGCCAATGTATTTATAATCATATGAAAGGTGAAAAAAAATAAATTTTATCAAAAGTTAATGGATGATAAGCCCAAAGAAGAGACCTAAATTGTCAAAGAATCTAATACTTACTTTTAGATTAAGCGAAATTTAACTATGAACGAAGAAGTTTTCCTTGAGAGAAAGATAGAGAGGAGACTATAGGTTGTGCCGGGGTGATTTTTTTACACAATCACATTAAAGATATCATAATCATGCACATGATTCAAAGAGAATACCCAATTAAGATTGAAAATTGAATGAGACTGATTTTCTTGGAGCTGGTCCCCCCTCCAAAAGAACTTGCACATGATTCAAAGAGAATACCCAGTTAAGATTGACAACTGAATGAGGATGGATTCTCTTGGAGCTAGTCCCCCCTCCAAAAGGACTTGTATTATAATCCTCTCAATAGAGAGCTCTGTTACAATACTTGTTTGTGCTCTTGCAGATATATTTTTTGAATTGATAAGATGGTGTTTTTAAGATTCCATGGTATAAAACTCTTTCCCAAACCCATCACCCCCTCCCCCCCCCCCACCGTGGGGAGAAAGGAACTGCAAAGAAAGAGGAAGGTGACGGTGAAAATAAGTATTTTTCAAGCAAGAGCATTGATACTTCATATATGCTTGGTCATGCAAGAGCATTGATACTTCATATATGCTTGGTCATGCGCAAGCTCTTATCATAGCTTAGTAATAGAATAATAGAGATGGAGAATAAGAAACTTTCATAGACTTGAATTTGCATCCATAGCCAAGAGCTTGATCATAGAGTCCGTCTCTAGAGCTCCCATGAGAGAGGGAGAGAGAGAGAGCTTGCTTTGCCAACTTGGGCACTTGAGAGAGTGTGTGAGAGGAGAAAGAGAGTCAAACTTCCAACGAGCCCTAGCGGCCTCTCACTGTCTCTTAGTGTCTTTGTATCATGTGATGTTCATTTGTGTCGTCGGGCGCCAGGGAATACTCATCGGACTCATATTCTTGGAACACGAGGTCGAGGGGAGGAGCCGAAATTCCTCCCTGCTTTATGTATAGTATAGACTATATAAAGAGGTTATGGAGCTCTCATGCTTCATTCATTCACCTTTCATTGTCCTTGCTTCTCTTTGAAGTTTCGATGCCATGACCAACCCCTTGTGTAGGCTACCACCTCATCACCTTAGCCTCCACCTCATGACCTCTATAGCTACATTATTTTATAGCTACCTCCACTAAGTCCTTCCCATCACTCATTTGTGGCTTCGAACCACCATCCCTCTAGCCCAGGTTACCACTATGCGGTCCTTTTGGGATACCAGTGGTAATGCATCGACGAGTTGTGATAGAGAGATAGCCATAGGTGAATCATTTGCTTGAGCAATAAGGTGGCTACACACACACATCCTGGCTATGTATCTCCACTATAGCCTTACATCTTTCCTAGCTACACTAAGTCGGTATTCACCGTGGGATGTAACCCCTATAAGGTTATGATGGTTGCAAGACCTTAGCTGGCAACGAATAACGTGGTTTAAATTTTCTTATTGGGCCTCACCTACCCTGCCTTGAGGCGCAACGGTGGCTCTGCTCTACTGTGTCGGACCACATCAGAGGCAGCTACACGTTTTGGATTCCCTAGGAGGAATAGCATGCTCTACTCAGTGCTTGGGATGTTAACGATTATGTGCACTACACGCCATGAGTGATGGTGGTCTACCTTCTTCTATTTAAAGAGGTGAGGCCGCATTCTGCCCCTCACTTAGCCTTGTGTGTGTTATACTTGCATACAGAGTTAGGACTCTGTGTGTTTGTTTACTCTCTGCTGTACCAAACATGGAGCTTGCAACTCAACCGATACAGGTTGGCCACTGATTACTGAGCTTGATATTATTGTTTTCTTTCCTTTTTGCTTGTCTTAGGATAATGTAAACAACAAGGGTATGGTATTGAGGCGGTCCGGGGCGGGCAACAAGAGAGGCGACCTCTAAACACCCCTCAAGGCTCCCGTGCTGCTCAATTGGGGTTGGGGCAACCACAAGCACAACACAACAACAAACCCACATCCAAACCCAAACAAGATAGGGGCACCACCTAGTTATGGTATGCGAACTAGGACGCAAAAGAGATTTTGGCACAACCAAGAAGATGCACCACACAACACACACAAGCAACCTCACACCAAGACACACATAAAATGGACCAGAGAGAGCTAGAGCAAAGGGAAGAGAGAGAGGAAAGGATCTTGCGTAATACCTTATTTGTGACTTGCAAATGGAGATGGTTCGTTATGATGCTATCGTAGAACTTGTACAAAACTCACTCAATGCTTAGTGATTGCTAATCATTGCCAAAACACACACACACTGTCTTAGGGTGTGGGAGACCTCTCACCACAATACCCTCTTACAATGGAAACAAAACTGGCAATGAAAAACACACTAAAACACTTTCTAAAATCAAGATCAACCGATAAAAACTCAAAATACACAAGTCACCTTGAATTCACCAAACCGTATTGCACAAATCGAAGGACGAAGATTTGAACGTCGAATTACGCCTTTGATGCACCAAACCTCAATTTATTGATGATGAAGGAGCATGTACAATAGTGGTTTTGAGATTTGTGGAACTCACGCTCTCTCACTTGCAATGTGTAGCTTGAAGGCTTCTCTCACACCAAGAGTGAAGCTCACAAGTGGTTGCTACACCTAAGTCTCTCCTCACGCATAGAGTGTTGGGGTGCTATGTGAGATGTTGGAGGTTGTTTTACAAGAAGGAGAGGGGCCTATTTATAGGTTGGAGACCCCTCATTAAGATTATTAGAAATCCTAATTTACAAGCTAACAAATTAGGATTATGATTTTTTTGAATATCAAAACATTGTGGGCCTTCTTTGTCTGCTTAAGTCATGGGTGTGGGCTCAAAAGAGAGCATTATTGATGGTAGATAAGGTGAAAGTAAGTAAGGAGAGAGAGAGAGAGAGAGTGAGAGAGTTACTTTGTACACGTCTTGAGGTGAGGTGTCTTTTATGGTTAGGTCAATGCTATTTTGTGTTAGTATGTTAGTGGTTAGTGTTAGTAATCACTAGAAGGTTAATGATATATTTACAATGGGTAGAATGGGGTGGATGGTTGGAGTAAGATGGTTGAATGAAGTGAGCAAATCCTTGTGATGGTGAAGCTTGAAGAAGTTTTGGACTTACTTGTGTAGGTTCTCAAAATGACTATCGATCTTCTTCTTCGTCTTCTCTTCTTTACGCCACCGCCGCCAAGGTTGATTATCGTGATGAAAATGGTAATTCCGTTGATGAGATCTCTTGATTTGCAGAGGTTAAGCATGGTATACATGCTGAATTTATGTATATATATAAGGGTTAAGATGGAATTGTACTTTGGAGATAATAGAGAGAGGCACAGAGATGGTGTATGTACATAGAGAGCTCATATGAGAGCTATAGGAGTAAGTGGGGAGGTTAATGGTGAAGAAGGTGAGAGAAACCATTGAAGGTGCAGGTTTGAATGAGGGATTGAGAGGAATGTGTGTGTGTGTGTGTGTGTGTGTGTGTGTGTGTAGAAGTGTGGAAAGAGGTGAGAGAAGACTATGGGCTACTTGTGAGAAAAGTGAGCAGACTGGGGTCCACTCAAAAAATCATAGCTCACCGATGGTAGCTCCAAAAATTATGAAAAATTTTGAGGTGATTATTCAAAGCGTGGGCTACATTTTCTCTTTTAATCACTACTCCAAATTCAGAGTGGAGATAGGTGCCAAAATTCTCACCAAAAAGCCTGTTTTTATGCCTGCAAAAGTCTTTTAGTGGCCCCCTCCTTTGTTGAATTTGTACAATGCATCCAAGAGTGAGCCCCTCCTTTGTCATATTATAATACAAAGCATCCAAGTTTCCCTTGACCCTTGCATGGAGGAGGATTATTGGTGAATAAAGAAATATATACATGGTGGGACTAGTGTATGGACTATTCATGGACTTTAGCTCAATGAGCACATGGTGTTAGAATAATGAGTAAAAATAATAATAAAAATATGGAGGAGTTATGGATATGGAAAGATATTGGAATCATATGATATGGTCCCTCCTTGAATTATTTTGGATGAAAGAGGAAAAGGTATGCAAGTAAATAATATAATAAAAGTAACCAATGAGTAGAAATCAATTTTTTGTTTTCACAAGGGTGAGGGTGAAAATGTGGGAGTGATTTGTATAAAGGAAAAATATGAGGTTAGAGTATGTACAATATTGGCAAAAAATATAATTATGGTGTAAGAGAATGAAAGAAGGTGCACATAGGTTTAATAAAACACACACCTAAGTAGAATATTTAAATAAAATACCAAAATAATTATAAAAAATCCCTATATTTAAGCCATATATACAATGAAATATTTACACACAAAGAGGCCATAATATACTTTTATTTTTTTTATTTTTTTTATTTTTTTGGCTCAACTAGCTCAGTGACTAGCTAGCTGAGGGTTTTTAAGAAGATATGGAAAAAGCCCCCTAACTCACACACGCCTATGTACAGTGAAATGGTAGGGATAGCCATAGCGTTTGGGTGAATTTGGTAGGGTGGAGTAACTTAGTATGGCAATTATGGAGAGCCGAAAAGCGGCTATCATTAGCCCTCCCCCAGGATGATGGTATATTCATGTACCATCATAGAGCATCTTTTCCAAAGAGAGTGCTTCAGAGTCTTTGACAAGATCTTCATTGTTTGGCCCCTTGGAATTTTGGTTTGTGTTACACTCATGCTTCATGGAACAATACTTACATGAGATAGTTGCCTTTTGCTCTAGTGGATCCTTTGGTAGAAGGCGACTCAAGTAGGGCTTCAAGCGATAGCCGTTTACCTTCCTGGAGTGCTCTTTACCATTCAAGTCCATAAGCTGATAGTAACTAGAATTGAAAGCCTTCTTGACTATGTATGGCCCTTGCCATCTAGTTTCAAACTTGGCATCAAAACGATTGTCAAGTCGATTGTCATACCTTAGCACAAGCTCTCCTTCCTTGATGCCTTTGTCCTTCAGTTTCTTGTCGTGCATTTCTTTCGCTTGTGTGGCTTTCCTCTTATAGCACTCGTATGCTGCTTCTCTTTTCCACTCAAGCTCTACTAACGTAAGAAGTCGATCCATCCATACCTCTTGATCATCTTGTGCTCCTTTGCCATGAAGTCGCATTGTTGGAATGTTGAGCTCGATAGGCTGCAAAGCCTCTTGACCATAGACCAAGTGAAATGGTGTGAACTCCGTGGCTTCCCTATATGTGGTTCGATATGCCTACAAGGCACCATCCAAGAAGTCATCCCATAATTTTGTCTTGTTTTGCACCATCTTTCTAATGATTCATGCAATGACACCATTAGCCTTCTCCACCAAACCATTTGACTGTGGGTAGTATGGTGTGCTATGACGATGTAGAATGTGAAGCTCTTCACAAACTTCTGTGAGCAAGCCCTTCCTAAACCCTGGACCATTATCAGAAACAATCTCCAAAGGTGTGCCAAATCTGCAACAAATGTGATTGTACACAAACTTGCTAACTGTCCTCTCATTCACTCTTGCCACACTTTGAGCTTCCACCCACCTAGTCATATAGTCTACAGCCACTAGAATGTAGAGTTTACCATTTTTTGTCCTAGGCAAAGGACCCATAGCATCAATGCCCCACTTTTCAAAGGGTCCATTTGCAAGCACTATTTGCCTCGGGCCATGCACCAACCTTCTATTTCCATTTATCTGACAATTGTGACAGCTTTTACACCAATGTTGAACATCCACATGCAAGCTTGGCCAAACATACCCCGCAAGCAAAATCTTCTTCACAGTTGATTCTTGGGCAAAATGACCACCACATGCCTCTTCATGCAAACCTTTTAGAATGGCTGGAATTTCCTCGATAGTTGGTACTCTTCTGCACACTTGATCCTTCCCTCTTTGATAGAGGGAGCCTTCTAGGAAGAGATAGAAACTTGCCTTCTTCATGAGTCTCCTCTTCTGAGCCTTCGTGAAGTCTTGTGGAAACTCACCCTCCAAAATGTAGCCAATAATGGGAGCCAATGACTCCAATCCCTGGTATCTCGGTTGCTTGACAGCTGCTGCCACCATGATGACCTGCACTTCTCTCTCAACACATGTAACTGCTTGTTGTGCAAGTAAATCGGCATCTTCATTTTGTTTCCTCGGAATATGATATAGTTGCACTTCTTCAAACTGATTAAACATCTTACGAATGGCATGAACTTTTGTCCTTAAGCTTTCATTCTTGCATGCCCAAATGCCTAAAATCTGTTTAACAATGAGAAGTGCATCTCCCTTTACCATGAGACGTTTTATCCCTTGGCCAATGCACATCTTCAAACCATGAAGTAGTGTGTCGTATTCTGCTTCATTGTTGCTAGTTGAACCTGGTAGATTGACCTTCTCTTTCATGACCACCTCTCCACTTGGGTTGAGCAACACTAGCCCTCCCCCTGCTTTCCCTGTGGCTCGTCGAAAAGCTCCATCAAAGAACAAGGTAAAAGCATTGGGAATACTTTTTGGTGGTGGCAATGGTAGGGTCTTTACTTGAGGCACCTTAATTTCCTTCTCATGTACCCTATAAGTGAGAATCCCTGCCAATTGTGCACGCACACTATCTTCTACCTTGAAAGAGTATTGGAACTCTTGCAACTCCATAATCCACTTTGAGATCCTAATACTAAGATTCATTTGAGATGACACCCAAGGGAACAAATTTTCTGCAGTGAGAATTACAAAAGGTTTTGGTAGCAGGTAGGATCTAAACTTTCTCACCGCAAACATGAGAGAAAGCATCGTGAGTTCTGCTTCTGTGTAGTCTCTCTCCAAAGCATTCATGACCCTACTAGCAAAGTAGATGGGTCGCATCCTTGTACTGTGGGGATCTTGTTGTAGCAACACAGCACCAATTGTTTCCCTTCCAACACTAGAGCTAACAAAGAATGTGTACTCCCAACAAGGAGGCATGAGTGTTGGTAGCTCTGACAAAATGACTTTAATGTTACAAAAATACTCTTCAAGCTCACCAGACCATGCAAATTCTACTTGTTGTGTCAACTTTTGCAAAGGATGAAGCAACTCCGAGGCTAAGTGAATGAAGCGTGACATATACTTCACCTTCTGAATGAAAGAGATGACCTCCTTAAGACTCTTCGGTGATGGGAGCTCAATAAGAGCCTTTGCTTTTGAAGGATCCACCTCAATGCCTTTATAGGAAACCTTGTGACCGAGCAAGATCACTTCATCCTCACCTATGTGGCACTTGTCGGGGTTGAGTTGACCTCCCATGTCGTAGAGCTTCTTTAAACCTTCTTCTACCCTTTGTAGATGCAATGATTTTGAGCTATAAATGCAGAAATCATCAATGAACACCTTAATTGACTTTCCAAAGAATTCTTGAAACACCATGTTCATGAAACGTTGGAATGTTGCAGGAGAATTTGTCAGACCAAATGGCATGACTCTAAAAGCATAACAACCCCAAGGAGTGATAAAGGTTGTTTTCAATTGATCTTCCAATGCGATACCTATTTGAAAGTAGCCTGAGTAGCCATCACACACAGTGTACTTCTCATGACCAGCTACCTCATTTAGTATCTCATCCTGAAATGGGAGGGAAAAGTGATCTCTTTTTGTTGCCTCATTGAGTGGACGGTAATCCACACACACCCTCCACTTTCCGTTTTTCTTAGGAGTGACAACAACGGGAGAGACCCACTCTGAATTCTCCACTGGATAAATGAAACCTGCTGCTAGAAGCTTTCTTACCTCCTTGAGTAAAGCCTGCTCCTTGATGACTCCTAGCCTTCGTAGCTTCTGAGCCTTAGGTGTGGCCTCTGGTTTCAACTCAATTTTGTGTTGAACAGCATCTACTCCACGCACATCGGTGTAGTCTTTAGCAAAAAGCCTAGGAAATTTCCTTAGCACACATTTGAACTCCTCTCTTTCATCCTTTGTAAGTGTTGTAGATAGCATACCTTCTAGCATTCTTTCATCTTCCACTTTTTGGTTCTCTTGGGAACCTACCTCCTCCAAACCTTGACAAGAGGTCTCTTGGTTGGTTCGCTTAAACCTTACCCCCATGACTTCGATGGAAGACTCCTCTCCAGTAATGCTGCCGCTACTTTCTTCTTCTGAAGTGTTATCGGTCCAACCTTCTTCCGTCTCACTTTGAGATGATTCTTCATGGAGCTCCTCTTGGCGTTGCTCCTTCATGTCAAAGACAACCTTCTTATGATTGTCGTTCCTGCAAATTAGCTTTCCACTCTCCCAATCCTGCAAAGCTCGCATTTTCATTAGCCATGGTCTTCCTAGGATAAATGTGTAACCATTTCCTTTGGTAGACATGACATAGAAATCCACTGCCTTCTTAATGCCAAAGGCCTCCACAAAAACATTTTTACAAATGCCTACGCACCTAGCCTTGCTATTGTTTGCCATCTTGACCTTAATTTCAGGTGTCTCATGGATGTGCATGCCTAGTTTTTGCATGAGTTCCTCTGTCATGATGCAAATTTGTGCACCCCCATCCACTAGACCTTTCCTAACCAATCTCCCTTTTATGTAACAATCTAGCACAGGTGTAATGTCCTCATTCATTTCAGCTTGTGCAATTTTTACAACAGGCACACTCTCTTTTACCTTTCTCCTAGTGCTAACTGCCCTTGTTAAATCCCTCCTAACTTGTGGACATAATGCAAGAAATTGAGGCCATGAGATATCATGACCCTTACCACTCATGTCTTCCAACAGGTTGTATGGAGCCATTCCATGTCCAAGAGGAAAGTCTTGGAGGTTGATACGACGTCGAGTCCTCTTAGCTTCCTTGGTCTCCTTTGCCTTCTTTTCTCGTCCATGGTCACTTTGTGATGTAACTCCTTCTTTCTCCTTACCTTTCCCTCGGCCACGCTTAATGCCATTTGCTTCCATGTCAACCTCTCTTGAATTTGTCACCTCTACCACATGCACGTTTGGGTCTGGCAAAGGTGGAACTCCTTCCCCTCCTTGTGGAGGTGGTCTTGCTCCATTTGGCCTTTATATAAGCCGTGGTTGCTGACTAGTTCCTTCACCTGCATTCATCACTGGGTAATTCAAGTTAGGTCTCCCTGGCTCCCCACGGGGCCAAGGACAATTATACATCCCATGTCCAGACTCACCGCAATTCCAACATTGCAAGACTCTCCTAGGTCGTGGGTCTCACTCTTCAGACTTCTTTGCTTGTCCCTTTGGACCTACAGCTTGTGCAAGGTGAATTGACAAGCTGCTTAAAGATTCATTTAACTTCTCAATCACTTCCGCCGTTACCTCAGGAAGCTCCTTACATGTTGATGCTTGTGACTTACCTTTGGGTCTAAGACCTTCTATTGGAACCTCCCCCCTTAAGCACTTGAGTTTCCTATATTTCTCAGCAGCCCTAGTTTCAGCTGCATCAAAGGTAGCAGGTGCACCCGCCTCAACTTTTACCTTAAGGTCAGGAAAGAGTCCGGCTATGAACCTCTCCTTCTTTAGGAACTCTGCACCATCACCAGGGCTAGCAACATTTCTCACCCATACAGCCCAAAGACGTAGAAACTCTTGCTTGTACAAGTAGTAGTCATCTAAGTCTTTTTGCTTATGAGAAACAATGTCTTGCCATAGCTTTTGAGTGTTTTGGGGATCAAAGAAGTATCTCTTGAAATGATTGACAACTTCCATGTAATTTTCTTTAACTTCCTCAGGCAAAGAGTCAAACCAAGTGCTAGCATCTTTCCTAAGGACTACCTCAAACATTTCTACACGTTCTTGATCAGTTACTATCCTCTTGATACGACAAGACATCTTGAAATTTGCCAAAAATAATTCTGCATCCTCTCCAGGCTCTCCAAAGAAAAGAGGATATCCAGACATTTGGCGTTGGTTCTCCATTGAATTGATTTCAAAGTGACGCGTTTTTGTTTTTTCTTTCTTTAAAAGATCTACACAATAATATTCTCTAAATTGCAATCTATTCTACAACAAAATAAAAATATTCACATCAAATGACCTATGATAATCAATGAGAGGTAGGATGACAGGGTTTGGTGACGCGAGAATTTCTCCTACTCTTTGGGCACCAAACATGAACACCATACGTTGTTGAAAATGGATTTTTCTACTAATTGCAATGTTTATTCTAATGTGTGGAGTGAAATGAAAGGGGAAAACCTCTATTCTTGGGCCATTATCCATTGTCTATGCATGACCTTATGCTTAAAACAAAACAAAAATATAGACGTCCAAACTAAGGTCGTACCTAATGAGAGGCAAAATAAAAGGATTTACTGATGCGTTTATCTCTACCAACCTAAAAGGACCTAAAATTCTACGAATTACACGTTGAAATTGCAACTTAGTACTAACAATTATGTGTACCTTTTGCCTTGCAATGGGAATGAAGGGATCATTCAAATTCTCGTGATTCATGCAAGCTACTTGATTATGCTAAAGGTTGAGCCTACACAAAACATACACAGGCCGTCCTCAGTGGGGGCACCAAAATTGAGGCGGTCCGGGGCGGGTAACCAGATAGGCGACCTCTAAACACCCCTCAAGGCTCCCGTGCTGCTCAATTGGGGTTGGGGCAACCACAAGCACAACACAACAACAAACCCACAGCCAAACCCAAACAAGATAGGGGCACCACCTAGTTATGGTATGCAAACTAGGACGCAAGAGAGATTTTGGCACAACCAAGAAGATGCACCACACAACACATACAAGCAACCTCACTCCAAGACACACATGAAATGGACCAGAGAGAGCTAGAGCAAAGGGAAGAGAGAGAGGAAAGGATCTTGCGTAATACCTTATTTGTGACTTGCAAATGGAGATGGTTCGTTATGATGCTATCGTAGAACTTGTACAAAACTCACTCAATGCTTAGTGATTGCTAATCATTGCCAAAACACACACACACAGTCTTAGGGTGTGGGAGACCTCTCACCACAATACGCTCTTACAATGGACACAAAACTGGCAATGAAAAACACACTAAAACACTTTCTAAAATCAAGATCAACCGATAAAAACTCAGAATACACAAGTCACCTTGAATTCACCAAACCGTATTGCACAAATGGAAGGACGAAGATTTGAACGTCGAATTACGCTTTTGATGCACCAAACCTCAATTTATTGATGATGAAGGAGCATGTACAATAGTGGTTTTGAGATTTGTGGAACTCACGCTCTCTCACTTGCAATGTGTAGCTTGAAGGCTTCTCTCACACCAAGAGTGAAGCTCACAAGTGGTTGCTACACCTAAGTCTCTCCTCACGCATAGAGTGTTGGGGTGCTATGTGAGATGTTGGAGGTTGTTTTACAAGAAGGAGAGGGGCCTATTTATATGTTGGAGACCCCTCATTAAGATTATTAGAAATCCTAATTTACAAGCTAACAAATTAGGATTATGATTTTTTTGAATATCAAAACATTGTGGGCCTTCTTTGTCTGCTTGAGTCATGGGTGTGGGCTCAAAAGAGAGCATTATTGATGGTAGATAAGGTGAAAGTAAGTAAGGAGAGAGAGAGAGAGAGAGTGAGAGAGTTACTTTGTACACGTCTTGAGGTGAGGTGTCTTTTATGGTTAGGTCAATGCTATTTTGTGTTAGTATGTTAGTGGTTAGTGTTAGTAATCACTAGAAGGTTAATGATATATTTACAATGGGTAGAATGGGGTGGATGGTTGGAGTAAGATGGTTGAATGAAGTGAGCAAATCCTTGTGATGGTGAAGCTTGAAGAAGTTTTGGACTTACTTGTGTAGGTTCTCAAAATGACTATCGATCTTCTTCTTCGTCTTCTCTTCTTTACGCCACCGTCGCCAAGGTTGATTATCGTGATGAAAATGGTAATTCCGTTGATGAGATCTCTTGATTTGCAGAGGTTAAGCATGGTACACATGCTGAATTTATGTATATATATAAGGGTTAAGATGGAATTGTACTTTGGAGATAATAGAGAGAGGCATAGAGATGGTGTATATTTTGAATGAGGGATTGAGAGGAATGTGTGTGTGTGTGTGTGTGTGTGTGTGTGTGTAGAAGTGTGGAAAGAGGTGAGAGAAGACTATGGGCTACTTGTGAGAAAAGTGAGCAGACTAGGGTCCACTCAAAAAATCATAGCTCACCGATGGTAGCTCCAAAAATCATGAAAAAATTTGAGGTGATTATTCAAAGCGTGGGCTACATTTTCTCTTTTGATCACTGCTCCAAATTCGGAGTGGAGATAGGTGCCAAAATTCTCACCAAAAAGCCTGTTTTTATGCCTGCAAAAGTCTTTTAGTGGCCCCCTCCTTTGTTGAATTTGTACAATGCATCCAAGAGTGAGCCCCTCCTATGTCATATTATAATACAAAGCATCCAAGTTTCCCTTGACCCTTGCATGGAGGAGGATTATTGGTGAATAAAGAAATATATACATGGTGGGACTAGTGTATGGACTATTCATGGACTTTAGCTCAATGAGCACATGGTGTTAGAATAATGAGTAATAATAATAATAAAAATATGGAGGAGTTATGGATATGGAAAGATATTGGAATCATATGATATGGTCCCTCCTTGAATTATTTTGGATGAAAGAGGAAAAGGTATGCAAGTAAATAATACAATAAAAGTAACCAATGAGTAGAAATCAATTTTTTGTTTTCACGAGGGTGAGGGTGAAAATGTGGGAGTTATTTGTATAAAGGAAAAATATGAGGTTAGAGTATGTACAATATTGGCAAAAAATATAATTATGGTGTAAGAGAATGAAAGAAGGTGTACATAGGTTTAATAAAACACACACCTAAGTAGAATATTTAAATAAAATTTTAAAATAATTATAAAAAATCCCTATATTTAGGCCATATATACAATGAAATATTTACACACAAAGAGGCCATAATATACTTTTATTTTTTTTATTTTTTTGGCTCAACTAGCTCAGTGACTAGCTAGCTGAGGGTTTTTAAGAAGATATGGGAAAAGCCCCCTAACTCACACACGCCTATGTACAGTGAAATGGTAGGGATAGCCATAGCATTTGGGTGAATTTGGTAGGGTGGAGTAACTTACTATGGCAATTATGGAGAGCCGAAAAACGGCTATCAGTATCTTGATCACTGTCGCTTAAGCATGGTAAGGCCCACTGTATGGGTTGACTATACTTGATAGTATGTGACAAATGGTTGAATGGTTTAAACACTTGTTGGCAAGCTATGGTCCTGCAACTGGGTTTCGGCTCTGAGTAGCTCTGCGTAATACAATTCAAATGTTTGATTAAAGGTGATCCTTAAATATTCGGGTGTGGCATAATGGTTGTTGCCGCTTGACTTGATAAAACTCTGATTTTTGGTTGCTCTCCGTAAACTGTTCATTGGTTTAAATTAAAACTATCGGGGTATGTTATAGTGATTGCTATCGCTTGGCTCGACAATACAATACTCTATTGATGGTCACCTGACGTACTGATGGTGCATACTGTTCAAAAAAAATCTTTTGGGATGCGGGGGTATACCCCGGGTGTTTACTAGTTTTGGACTTGTTACTGGTAGTAGTTACATGTCGTGCAAAATACTGGCTAATTGAATATCGGGGTTTGGCCCGGCTGCGTACTAATGTTGGATTTTATAAATATATAATTGTTGGGGTTTTTTTTTGGGGTATGCCACGGCTGCATACTGATGCTGGACTTGTTCATTACTGGTTGTTTTGATGAGATGATACAATACATTTTTTTGCATTCACATGGTCGGGTATAGTTGAAAAAAAACCCCATAAAGGCATCTATTCCTTTTACTTCATGGTTTGACATTGGGTCCGGCTGGATACCGCAAGGGTTCTCTGCCACTTGGTTTGCTAAGAGATGTATAATTAATGTAAGTGACATACAAACTTGGGAAGGATTGGATTCCATGAACCGTAATGGGCATAAATTGTATCTGTCCTAAATAAACAAAAAGAAGTTTGATATTCTTGAACTATTAATGGAATTCTTTTAGGCTTCTTTTATGGCTTCATCTGATGGAGATTCACTAATCTGGCAAAGAAAAAACAAGAAAACTAATAAAGATGTTGATAGGGGGATAAGACACTTGGATTAGAAGGGGTTATGGCCTTCTAATCAGAATAATATTTATGCTAAAATATAAACTTTGGGGTAATAAAACATTTTTAAATATATATGGAACACATAAATACTTTGGACTAAGCTTGTAAGTAAAAAAATTTATAATATGGACATGGATAACAACTGGTATAGTCCATTGATACCTTTAAAAACATCCAAGGCTAACGTATCTGGTGTCTTGTTTGGATGGATGCAGGTAAGGACTCTATCTTATCTTGGAAGTTTTTTTGGCTTAAAGCAGTTGTCTACACGTGAGTACACTTACACCTACTCCGAGGGAAGTACTTCTGATATCTGTATACTGGAATGAGGCTTCATTCTCATAAACATTGTACAAAGATAATTCTAAGACCGAGTTGTTTTTGTACTTATTTTGAATGTAAAAGTTCAATTATGTCTTATTATTTATGTTAAAACAGCTACACACACACACACACACACATAGCACTAAGTCTTTGTAAGAATCATGCATGTGCACTAATCACAGCCCCATCCCTCTCCTCCTTATGGTACTTCCTCCCATGGTCTTGGGCAGCATCATCAACGTCCACCTCTTAGAGAGGGTACTAGGTGCTAAGCAAAGAAAGAAATCTTTTTAGTTCCCACAAGCAAAAGAGACAAAAGCATGCACATGTAGAGGCAGTTGTCTTTCTGAACAAAAGCATTGAAACTTAATTCTAAAGGTCCTACAGACCGGCTCTACTAAATTTTTTTTCGTTAATATACAAGATTCTGACTTCTAAGTTGTGGCATCATTCTAATTTGCACTCCTCATGCATGGTAGTCACAGCTCGCTTGCTCGCCACCATCGTCCATGTTTCTCAGGAGTGGCTCACTGGCAATACTCCCTACCCCGTCGACATCCCCTATTGGTGATTACCCTAGATTGATGAGTGCATGACATGCCCTAATTGGTGGCTTTCCGCTTTCCTCTTCCCTTGCATGCCCGAGTCAATAGATCTCCACCTTAATCCATCTATCATGCTCTCAACTCAACACTCTCCTAGCTGACCATTTGCACTAACTCTGTCTGTGTGTGTGTGTGTGTGTGTGTGTGTGTGTGTGTGTGTGTGAGAGAGAGAGAGAGAGAGAGAGAGAGAGAGAGTTTTGCTATGCATGGATGAACTAAGAGGCCCTTATCTAAATACAATATTTGTATTTTTAATGGACCTCCCACCTTCCAATATAATCTCTCTCACGACCTTTTAAGATTTCGACCACCTTCACTTTACATCTTTAAACATCAAAATGAATAGAGGGCACCTAGTACTCGTGAAACAACATTATTTTTGAAGCAAAAGCCTACTTAAGAAACCTATAATAAGTAGGGGAAGGTTCTCATTGGGGGGGGGGGGGGGAGCCTTATGGGCATCTGTGGCAGCCTCAAGGGTATTTTTTGGGTTTGTGTTGTATTGGATATATGGTTGTTGGATGGTATGGCTTTTGACGTAACTGTGGTGCTCCATGGCACGGTTGGTGCATGGAGTTGTAATTTTTTTTTTTTAATGATAATCTAATCACTCACATCATGTGAGTTTGCCCCCTCCCAAAAAAAGAAACTTATAACAAGTTCAACCACCAACATCTTTTAGAGTATCAAAGAAATGAATACTCCCTGTGTGTGTGTGCGCGTGCACGTGCGTTGCGGAGTGGAGTCCCTCCTTCGAACACCCCCACCTAGCTGCCAATTGCAGAGGCACAATGAGTGAAGGGGGGAGGGGGGGGTAGTTCAATTATTATTTTTTATTTTTGTCTTATGCTTGAGACCTCATTATTATTAGGGGACTCACCATCATTTAGTATGTTGAAAGATACTCTATGAGAGCTACTAATGGACAAAAGGGTTTAAAATAGTTCCCCCCCCCCCGAACGGCCCCTTTCTACCCTCTCTCTAGCACTTACCCGATAAGATATTTCGAGTTCATTTTAAGTGGGAAATTAATTTAATATTTTGTAAAGCTTAGGATGGAAAACGTGGATGAAAGCAGAATTGCAATCTACATGAGCGATTTTTGAAACTCTTTCTCTCTCTCTCTCTCTCTCTCTCTCTCTCTCTATCTCTTTTCAAGTCTTCCACCTCTTACCAGTGCTGGGCATCTCTCTTTCTACTTTGGATTGGCAAGCAACATAATTGTTTCTCTCTCTTATACTTGATCACATTTATGACCATTGCCCTCCCTTAAATGTCCTTAGTTGAAGGTGCAAGTGGTTGCCGAAGAATGGGGATAAGTGGAGCGAGGTAGAGCAAGGGGAGGGATGATATGCTTTTGTGCACACAAATCGATGGTGAAGAGAATAGGGGTAGGAGGGTGAGGCTAAGAAAAAGTCCTATGCATCCCTACTGTACATGCCCAACTACATGAGACCTTTTTTCTTTTCTTTGGGGCCATTAGGAGCAGGGAGGAGGTGGTGGGGTGGGGAGGAGGTTTTGGTGTTGTGCGGGGTAGGTTGGAGATGAAGGGGTTTGGTGGGGGGATCTTCTTACTATTATATTTTCTTTTTGTGAAAACTACCAGATAATCATTGTATTTTGTTGAAATTTACAAAATACCCCTAAAATTATAAAAAGTCCCTTGTATCAAATTTGGGTGGATTGCTCCATTACAAATGTCTATCTTTACATGTCTTTGACCAAAAATTTTGACCAATAAACTCACAAATAGTGGCATTTTTGTCTACAAATAATGTTCTTTTTTCATATTCCACAACATCGTAGAAACTCCTAGTTATATTATCTTCTAATGATGGAGAACCTATATTCCTATAACGAGGTGATGTCATGAGTGATGTCTGGAAACCTTGGCAAAATTTTACCAATGAGGAGTATTTTGGGATTATTTGAAATTTGAGGGGTATTTAGAGAATTTCACAAATCTTAGGGGCATTTCGATAATTTTCCCTAAAAAAAAAGAGTAGCCATTTTACAATTAGTAGCATGTGCATATAATAGTTGCAAGATTTCAAACTTTATTCAGTACATTTGAATTTAAACGAGACGCTTTACGCCGCGAGGGAGCAGCTCGTAGAATACACAGCGCAAGCTTGAGAGTGTGTGTGAGAGAGAAGCGACAAAGTGTGTGTGTGAGAGAGATGATCCTCCGGTTTCTTACTTGCAGAAGAAGAGCGCCGTCTTCAACTCAGAGACCGTTTGCTCATAGCAGGCCCCATTTTGATTCGGGTAAGTCTTTGAGTTTATGATAAGTCTACTGGTTTCGTCTGATCTGATTTTTGGGCTGTCAAAATTTCAAAATCTTGACAGTCCGCTTGCATGTTGTAATTTCCCTCTGTCTTCTTTGTTGCTGTCCTTTTTGTGTATGTGTGGGTGGTGGAACTTTCAGTGTGTGTGTGGTAGAACTGGTAATAGATATAGGACATTGTTAATGTCTTCTTTGAGGGTGTACTGGAGCAGATGGATTTTATCTTTTATCTTCCGAGAACGCAGACAGGGAATGATGGTTATGGATCGTTATTGGCAAGTTTAGCAAACATGCCCATTTTATTCTTGTCAAGAAGAAGATAAAATATGATCAAATGGCACAATTGTTCATGTACAATGTGTTTAAGTACCATGGTATGCCACAATCAATTGTCAGTGATTGTGATCCTTGCATGACAAGTTTGTTTTGGAGAGGCTTGTTTGAAAACATGGGCACAATGCTCCACAAACTTATGGATAGTCAGAAGAGGCCAATTCTATTGTGTTTGACCTGCTCAAATGCTATGTGCCAGACAATAATGGTACCGTTGCTCGAGTATGCATATGTAACAGATTTGGGCACCCCAAGTCTAGAATCTGTCGTGACACGAGAGAGAGATTCATCAGCACGTTTCACGAGCGTTCATACAGTTTGTCAGTGCTTTTCACGGGTGTCCGTACTGTTGCCACGTCAACAGCTCTGCCGTACAATTTGCCATGTCATTTGTCTGTCGTGTGTGTGTTCGGGTAGCACTGCAACGTCATCAATTTGTGACATATCCCCTCTTGAAAGAATTGTAATCGCCCTCGATTACGCCTGCAAAACAGACAGAGGCCATAAACTATTCTAGCAGACACTGACTCTAAGTATTGACGCACTAGACACGACACATCTAGCACTTGTACAAAGATGATAGTCACATCACTGCACATGACATCCTAGGACATCACATGACAAATCAATCACATAAAAATTCATTCCAAATCTTAGACCATGACTGCCAGCAATGTATTTAGTGACCACATCTAGATCCATTCCGAATCTCACTGATGTCGGATTAACTAATCCCATATTGCGGTCATCTCTATAGAGATTTTCGACTCAAGCACTGTTGTGTGCGAGAAATCATTGTCGGGGATCCCATGTCGAAGTACTTCTCTCATAAAGTCATTTAGCAGAATACTATCAGCCCATCAATATCCCTGAAACCCAAAGGAAAATCAGTGACTTTATTCCATCGAGGTAATCTGTGACAAAGGAGTGGAGTAGCTCCCCTTTTGTGCAATCCCGCCTGCACCAGATTCAACCCGCTGATCTGTGGGAACTCTTGAAATGGCCACTGCTAGAACAAAAGCGTCGAGGTAAACTTCAAAATCTGAGGAGTATCTGCTAGGTCCTCCTCCTCCATTCATTCCACATTCAATGCCTGATGGTTCTTATCTAAGATCCACCGTTCACTTTACCTTTCTCTTTCTTGTCTTAGAAAGTCAATATCAGTTCCAGAACGAGTATCTTCTCGTTCTCTTTCAGTTCAGGTTCATTCGGGAGCTATCACCGCTCCAAAGCCATCATCATCATCTCATTCATAATCGTTTTATATGCTCACAAATAAAAGGTTTTTCCATAGTAATGGTTCTCCACATTCAAAACTCTTTCCTTCTTTGAAATATTCATCTTTCTGGTCTTCAGTCAGTCGAGTTCGTGTATCTGTTTGTCGTTGTTCGAAACGAGTACGGGCCACCTCGGCCTTCAAAGTATGAACTCATGGAGATGCACGTCAACAGCACGTTGACGAGTGCGCAAAGCAGATGCTTCAGTTTGCCAAGGATCCACAACCGACTGGAACCATCTTCGGATGATCAAGGGTGACACTTTGGATGATTATTGTGAAAGATTTTGGGATTTCATTCCGGCCTCTTCTTTCAAGAAGATCAATTTTAAGGAGCAAATTGAGAAGTTTTGTTGTGGACTTCCCAAAGAAATTCGAGACTATTGTCTTGAGAAGAAGTCAGAGTCAATTCAGCAATTGATGGAACATGCTAAGCGGTGATTCGCTATGCATTCGGGTAACTTGACTGACCCACCTGATGAACCTTCGACCAGTCAGAAATCCACTTGAATTTTCCGTACCGTTTCTCGCTTCGGAGATGGCAGATGAAGTCGTCTAATTCTTTTTGGAATCCATATGTAATCTGGGATTCTTTATGGCTTTGTGCCCTGTAAGACAGAGCGATGAAGACGGGAGCAGGCGCTCGATGCGCGATGAAGTAAGGGTGGGAGTGGCTGATACATCCGGGGTTGGGGCATGAAGATTCTTCAATAACAATTGCCCAAGTGCCTTGTTTGCCCTCTGATAGGACCGGTATGCTTTGAGAAAAGCACACGCTTGATGCTTTGATACCATTGTAACAGGTTTGGGCACTCCAAGTCTAGAATCTATTGCGACATGAGAGAGATTCTTCTAGATTTGGAGTGAATCTCTCTCTCGTGTCGCAATAGATTCTAGACTTGGAGTGAATCTATTGCGACATGAGAGAGAGATTCACAACTTTAAATCAC
Organism: Adiantum capillus-veneris; assembly: GCF_014529385.1. Taxonomy (NCBI): domain Eukaryota; kingdom Viridiplantae; phylum Streptophyta; class Polypodiopsida; order Polypodiales; family Pteridaceae; genus Adiantum; species Adiantum capillus-veneris. The sequence continues at coordinate 163,149,423 of NC_140931.1, forward strand.
AACTCAATTCGAGACGACATGGCCCGGTGTAGTTCCGCGCCTAGAGGTATTGGCCCCAAAACTTGGCGCTCCTTTTGGTATTTCTTTATTTTATTAAATCTTGAGCAAAGTCGCTTCCAAAAATTGCCCTTAGCTCCTTTGCCGAGAGAAAGAAAAAGAGCTCGAGAAAGGGGGGGGGGGAACAAACCTTTGTGTGTGTCGTCCCTCTTGTTCTTGCTTTCCATTAAAAAATCCACTCCCTTGCAGAAAACAGTTCCCAAAACCACCCAAGCCTTCACTTCCTCCTCTTTTTTTGTTTCCTCAACTTCTTTCTTTCTTTTCTTTCCCCTTCCTCTTCTTCTTCTTCTTTCTTTCTATTTCTTCCGTTCTCTTCTCCTCCCTTCTTTTCGGTTCCCTTTTTTTTGGCCAAAACTAACAGAATGTAAGTAAATTAAATTAAATCCCAAAAAGTATACTGACAAGCCGTGCTCAAAGACTCGTCGGGAGCCTCCGCTCTTAGACTCTGCGTCGAGATGCTCTGAGAAGTAAGGCCCTTAGGGCTCTTTTTATTCTTACAAGGGATGCCAAAAGCAGAGCCCAAAAGCAGTTAAACTCAAAAGCCCTTCGTTCTTAAAGCAATGAATCCCAAAAGAAATTTTGTTCCAAAAGCAACTTGGTCAAAAACTACCATAAAATGTTGTCAGCACAAAAAGCGGAATTCTGTACAGTTCTGCCATGTCAGCATGCTGTCAGCGCGTTTCACAGGCGTCCGTACTGTTGCCACGTCAGTAGCTTTGCCATACTATTTGGCCACGTCAGCAGCTCTGTCGTACAATCTGCCACGTCATTTGTCTGTCGCGTGTGTGTGTTCGGGTAGCGCTGCCACGTCATCAATTTGTGACAGCACACAACAATACAATTCATTTGTCAAGAGGCAAGACACCCTTTGAAATTGTTGAGGGTGGCAAAAAGGTTCCCCCATGTTGTACACAAAGGGTAAGATTTTTGAAGTAGATCGATTTGTAGAAAATATGGATGAAATGTATAAGAAAATTAAGCTTGCCTTGGAGAAGACTCTGGCAAAGCAAAAAAGGATTGCTGGTCGTGAACACTTGTTTTCAGCTGGTGATTGGGGTCTATTGCGATTTGAAAGGCAAGATCAATGAAGATGAAGGGCCATGAAAGGTTGTTTCCAAAGCTTAGTATGTGCTATTATGGGCCTTTTCAAGTAATTGACAAGATCAGCGATGTTGTCTACACACTGAAGTTGCGAGACACCTAGAAGATTCATAATGCGTTTCATGTGAGTCTTCTAAGACCTTTTGTGGGAGATGTGCCGGAAGATATGCTAGATGAAGATCAACCTAAAGTTGAAGAACTTGATGAGATCTTGGTACCTGATTAGAACATAAAGAAAGAAAAGTTAAGGGAAAAATTGCAAGACGTTATTTGGTGAAGTTCAAGAACTATCTACCTACAGATGCAAAGTGGATGGAAGAAAGTGAACAGATAGAATCACCAAATGTATTGCGGCTTTACCTTGAAGCCTTTGGTTTACAACCCACGTATTCCCCAACCTAGATCACTTCATAGAGCAATGGTCAAAGGTTATGACACGTGCTCAAAAGGGGGGTGACCCTGGAGCTAGCGCTTCTCATGTACACACGGATTTAATGCAATAGAAGTTTATATTGGTTGACAAATGTTAAAGATACAATGCTCACCTCTATGATAGACAAACAGGACAAAAGTGTGAAGATTTTATTAAGTCATTTGTACTCATGTTTGATAGTTTTTCTTGGAAATACATGCGATGATAAAAGGATGCTAATCACACTAAATCATCTCCTGCATGTATAGCAGGCATGCAATCCAGGGGACGTTTGTGATTTCAAGAGGGGGGTATATCACGAGACTGTGACATGTTAGGTTTCAGGCCAATGGCCCGTGGCCGGTTTGGCCGGGCGTCCGCCCATTGTCTATTCTTATGATTATAATGACAATAAGGAGTGTTAGCACATTGCTCACTCATGCTCCACCAAATACTGTCTGCTCCATTCCGTTCCCCTTCTCTCCATCCCTCTCTTGCGCTCCATAGCCATTTCCTACAAGTGGTATCAGAGCACAGGGCACCCGATCCTGTGCCCCTACTAATCCACGTGTGCAATGACCCCGAGCAAGGGGAGCTTGGCAAGCTCTGCAGGACCAAACATGGGAGCAGATTGAGCATCATTGCAGCAAGGAATTCGGCAGTAGTGAGTCGAGCAAAGGGAAAGCCTTGGAAGGCAACAAAGGGAAAGCCTTGAAAGGCAAGCGAGTCGAAATCAGCATGGGAGCTTGAGGCAATCAATCATTTGCAATCAAAGGAGCAAGCAATCGAAGAGCTTTGCAAGCAAAGCTTGAGCAATTCGGCAGATTGAGCAAGGAGCTGCAGAACTGAAGCCAACAAGGAGAAAGAAGGCACCGAACAATGCATAACCGAGAGGAGGGTGTGTAGAGCATCAACTTGACTAGTGCTGGCAACATTCAGAAAGCGAGCAACAAGGAGATTGGCAGTGGGGGCAAGCCATAGCAGACCACCGTGAAGGTCTTCTCGTTAGATAGGGAGTTGACTTCGACAGGTTTTTCGTCAGAAGTCAGGCTTTCAATAGAGCTGAGATTTAAACACAAAAAATAAATAAATTGCCTCACTACTTTTGTGTGCAAGGGGTTACTCTCACCATAAGCCCTCCGACAGCCCCGACTTCCGACCCGAGTGAGCGAGAGATTTTCTCAAAAGAGGAGCTGTGAGACTGAGAGATAGATCTTCTCACTGCTACATGAGCTTGTGAGAATGAGAGCGGAGCTGTAAGAGTGAGAGCGAGCGTGTGAGAGAGAGAGCGGAGCTGTAAGAGTGAGAGCGAGCGTGTGAGAGAGAGAGAGAGAGCGAATAGGGTTTTCAGACCTCGACATTGACAACTCGCTGCTTTTCACCGACATTGGCGAGTGCTCCCATCCAACGGCAGGAGGCGGCCTCGACATCGACGTTTTGCCGTTTCGACACCGGTTTTGACACCGTGTTTGTGTTTTGGCACCGACTCTCCTTACGAGAGGATTTCGACATCCGATCGGACGCTGGCCTTGGTGCTTGCGACGTGCGTGGGTGAGGTGCCTCTACCATATAGGAGTGACACCCGGCATCGGCATCGAGCGCACTGATCGAACTTTACAGCACGGTTTTCGGCTACGACTCTCTTGGTGGCTACTCAACTAGTGCATTTTCGTCTGGCGGCGAAAATCGGTACATTCCGACACCAACACGCAGGTTACAGGGGGATTTTGAGGCCGTTTACACAGATTCTCCAGGTTTCTAGACACATACAGACACAACGTTTTCACAGGCACTTTAGCTATCATTTTGATAGCGGTTTTCTCTGCGGACAGATGCGTTGATATATGCATGTTTGCTTTAGTACACCATAGTGCTATTGAGCTCTTTTGAGAGCAGATATCCCGCAAGGATGACTTTTCACTGCACGCAGTAGTTCCTGGCGCCTGTTTGAGCGTGGTCACTTATGTACGTTGAGTTGCAGACACTGCCCATTGTACTTCGTGTGGAGCCATTTTTTTGGCTATTTTTGCAGTGTTCCCGGGCGTTTCTGAGACTCGGACCGGAAGAGTTCTTTTTGAGACTGTGGCTAGTCGTTTTATGTCTGCTTTAGCCTTTTGGAGGGTCGATAGCGTGAGGTTTTCTTTGAGCTGGGGTATTCTCGAATGTTGAGATATCTTCGGTGATACAGGTAGCTGGAGTTCCCCTCTTATGGTACCCTCGCTATAGGATATGTATCTGGACGGTTTTTTATGCTTTTGGCGCCTAGTTGGCGGTCACACGGCAGAGACAATGTCAAATTTTTTTTGATGCCCAGTTAGTGCAACTGGCACGTTCTATGTGTTTTTGAGTTGAGTTTTGACTCCTCATACAAAGGAGACTTTGCCGGATTTTTCCTGCGAGTCGTGACTTTCATTGTTGGCACTTTTGAGCCTATTTTGGTCGAGGTTTTGCACCCGATACAAAGGTTACTCTACGCAAATTTCTGCAGCTTCTCACCATAGTTTGGCACCTTTCAAACCCTCTTGTCAGAGATGGCTTCTTCTTCAGAAAAGGAGGAATATTTCATCCTCAAGTTTGATGGTAGCAACTTCACCGTGTGGAAAGAGCGCATGAAGGATGCTTTGACTAACAAAGGTCTATCAGAACCGCTGAAAGAGCGTGCAGAGGGTGATGGCTACACGCAGGCTCAGTGTGAGCTTTTGGATGCAAAAGCCATGGCTACGATACGTCTACATCTAGCTGAGTCAATGTTCTTCACTATCATAGGGAAGACAACAACCAAAGCTCTATGGGATAGCTTATGTTCGGCATGGGAGAGCAAAAGTGCATCCAACAAGGTTTTTCTCATGAAAAAGCTTATGAAGCTCAACATGAAAGAAGGTAGGACAGTTTCTGGACACTTAAATGAGTCCAACTCCTTTTTCAGTCAGTTGACATCTCAGGGCTTTAGTGAGTTTGACGACGAACTCAGGTCGATTTTTCTGTTATGCTCTCTACCCAGTTCATGGGACATATTTTGCACAACCATTAGCAATTTTGCTCTGAATGGCAAGTTAGTGTTTGATGATGTCACAAGTGCGTTGCTCATTGAGGAGATTAGATGTCAATCTCTTGATGCGAGTGGGCATGGTGATGCGTATGTGGGTAGTGGTAATTGCGACAAGCAAAAGCAGCGTGGTCGTTCTCAGGATCGCAGACAAAGTCGTAGCAAGAGTCGCAGCAAAGACATGAGAAATGTTGAGTGTTACTACTGCCATAAAAAGGGACAGATTGCTGCACAATGCAGCGTGATAAGGGCAAAGAGAAAGCGAAGTCTGAAAGCGAAGTCTAACAAACCCAAAAGCAGCGTGAAAATTGAAGAGATTAATGTGGTTGAGTCTCCAGCCATTGAGACAATTTCTGACGTGCCAAATGATGTGTTGATTTTCACATCAGATTTGAGTTCTGATGCATTGTTAGCTTTTGACGAGTGTTATGCGCAAAATTGGATTGTGGACTCAGGTGATAGCTTTCACGTGACTCTTGTCAGACATGTATCCAAATTGACATAGAGTTTGATGTCAGTGGACAGCTGGATGATTTGGGTTACACTACCATATTTGCTCATTGTTCTTGGATTATCAAGAAAGGAAAACTAGTCATGCTTAAAGGCCAGAAATCTGGCTCATTGTACTCACTTTATATCTCTTCTGTGAAAGACAATTCTATTTGTAGCCGAGCTGCCATCTATAGAGTTGTGGCATAGCCGGCTAGGACATATGAGTCAAAAGGGAGTGAAAGTCTTACAGCGTTTTGGTTATATCCCTGTGTTAGATTTAACTTCTCTTATGTGAGCATTGTATCTATGACAAACAGACTAGGTTGACATCAGCATCTTTGGACAAGAAGTTAGGGAGTCCTCTAGATCTCGTTCATAGCGACTTGTGCGGACCTATGCTAGTCAAGTCTCTAGGGGGAGCGTTATACTTCCTGACATTCATAGACGACTCTACTAGAAAGGTGTGGGTTTATCTCTTGAAGCAAAAGAGCGACATCTTTAGTGTAAGAAGTTCTTAGCATTGGTCAAGAACCAATCGGGTAGAAAGCTTAAAGCTTTGCGCAGTGACAATGGAGGTGAGTACATCTCCTCCGAGTTCAAGGACGTTTGCAGTAAACGAGGCATTAGAAGACAATTTATCATTCATTACACACCCGGCCAAAACAGTGTGGCTGAGAGACTGAGTAGGACCATTCAGGAACGGGTTACTTCTATGTTGTCTACGGCCAACTTACCTCAAGAACTTTGGGGAGAAGCTGTTACGATTGTTGCTTACTTGATCAATCTATCACCTAGTACATCACTAACGTACAAGGTTCCGCAGGAGATGTGGACGGGCAAAGAAACTAATTATGACAGGTTATGTGTGTTTGGGTGTGAGGCATTCTCACATGTGCCAAAAGCACTTAGACAAAAGCTGGACCCCAAATTACACAAGTGCATCTTCATTGGATATGGTGCAGACAGAGAGATGGGATATCGTCTCTCGCACCCTGAATCTAAGAAGGTTACACGAAGCTCACAGGTGATATTCAACGAGTCTAAGATGCATAGAAAGCCAACGAAAGACATTGAGTATCGTAGAGTACGGTTTGAGGATGTTTCCTCACCACCGGTTACGCAGAATGTTGGACGTGCTAGTGATTCACCTTCCCCTAGTAAACACACACATGTTGCTTCAGAGAGGGCAGAATCCAGCAGTCAAACACTTTGGAGATCTACTCGTATATCTCATGAACCTGAGCGTTTTGAGCCGGGATTAGACTACTTGCTAGTCACTGACTGTTGTGAACCCACTTGCTACAAAGAGGCCATTCAAATGGACGATAGCGCTAAGTGGAAAGAGGCTATGCAATTTGAGTATAACTCGATTTTAGCCAACGAAACTTGAGACTTGATAGAGTTACTTGCGGGTAAACAAGCATTGCCATGCAAATGGATATACAAGAAGAAGTATATCACAGATAATCTCGAGCCTAAGTATAAGACAAGATTGGTTGCAAAAGGATTCAAACAAACAAAAGGTGTGGATTTCGATGAAATCTTTTCATCAGTGGTCAAGATGACTACATTGCATCTTGTGCTTGATCTAGTAGCCATCGAGGACTTGGAATTGGTCCAAATGGATGTCAAGCCAACGTTTCCTTCATGGGGATCTTGAAGAGGATGTTTACATGAAACAACCAGAAGGTTTTGCAATAAAGTCTGAGAAGACAACACGGGCAGAACTGGTGTGTAGACTCAAGAGAGATTTGTATGGATTAAAGCAAAGCTCAAGGCAATGGTACATCAAGTTCGATAAGTACATTCAATCCCAAGGTTACATACGGAGCCAAGAGGATCACTGCTTGTACACAAAGAGGTTGAACGATGGTTCCCTCATCATTTTGATTTTGTATGTGGATGATATGCTCGTAGCCGGGAAGTCAAAAGATGAGATTGCACTTCTCAAGGATGCCTTAAGCAAGCAGTTTGCTATGAAAGATTTGGGTGATGCACATCACTTTCTTGATATCCGTATCAAGAGAGATCGCAAACGTGGTACACTTGAACTTTCGTAGGAAGAGTACATTCACAAGGTCTTGCAACGTTTTAATATGCAAGGGGGGAAAGCATTGAGTACCTCTATGGCTGCATACAAAAAACTTCAAGCATGATTGTCACAAATCGGATGCTGAAAAGGCAGAGATGGCAAAGGTGCCGTATTCTTTGGCAGTTGGCAATCTCATGTTCTCCATGATTAGCACACGGCCAGACATTGCCTATGCAGTGGGAGTGGTCAGCAGGTTTATGGCAAATTCAGGCAGAAAGCATTGGGAAGTAGTGAAGCACATCTTGAGATAGATCAAGGGCTTAGTTAGCAAGTGCTTACGCTTTGGGAACAGTGATGCATCCATAGTTGGATATACTGATTCGGATTATGCGAGTTGTGTGGACACTAGGCGATCCACATCTGGCATCTGGCTACGTTTTCTTGTTCGTTGAAGCGGCAGTTTCTTGGAGATCATGTATTCAGACTTGCACTTCGTCTACTACCACTGAGGTAGAGTATGTTGTAGTTTCCAGTTCCAATAAGGAAGCTGTGTGGTTATCTCGTCTAGTGGGAGACCTTGGTATACACTAGACTTGAGTGTTACATTGCGACAGTCAAAGTGCGAGAGCGTTAGCAAAGGACCCCGTGTTTCACTCCAAGTCGAAACATATAGAGGTCAAGTATCATGTGGTACGGGATTTTGGCTAGCAAACGCATTGAGTTAGTCAAAGTTCACACGGATGAAAACCCAGCGGATGCTCTAACAAAGAGCTTAGCCTCAGAGCGGTTCGGTCGCCCACCCATTGTCTATTCTTATGGTTATAATGACAATAAGGAACGTGAGCACATTGCTCACTAATGCTCCACCAAATATTGTCTACTCCATCCCCTTCCCCTTCTCTCCATCCCTCTCTTGCACTTCATAGCCATTTTCTACATGACAAAACACTAACTTTATTTGTTGGTTTCTTTCCCTTGATTTTTATTTAATTTTTGGGACCCTCTTTTTGAAATCACAAAGGCTCAGACATTGCATGGCCAGTGTGAAACGGCCAATAGCCGAGAGGTTCACCGACAAGAGTCAAGGCTAGGTAGCCACGAGACGGGTGGCCAATCGGCATTGAAATTTGACTAGTAAAGGAGTGGCTAGGCTCAATATAAGTCAATTAGCCCCCTCGGTGAGACTTCATAAGTTGGTGGGTACTAGGAAATCAAACCAAATGGGCAAAGTGGACACTTGGCACAAGAGGTATATTAGTTGACAGAGCCATTGAGCTCGGGAGAGCTAGACGCCCACGTCTACGAGGGCGACCGCGCCATCGACGGAGGCTCCATCGGAGGATCATGACTATTCTAGCATGACATAGGAGACACCCAATACGACTATTTACAGAGGCGGACATTGATGAAGCTCTTTAACGACCGATGCAATACTTTCTTAGACAATGCCCGATGCCGGGCATCCTTGGGCTCTGATGATGGGGATGATTTTAGTCTTTCACTTTACTGCACTTCTTTTTAATTTTTGTACCTAGACATTGGATTAGATACACTAAGATTGTATCAGTTGTTTTGTCTCATAGGTCATTTTGGCCTTTTGAAGACGTTTAATATAACATTTCATTTCATTCTCTCTCTCTCTCTCTCTCTCTCGCAAACACAGAGAGAGCCTGCTGATGAGAGGAGAGGCTAGCCAGTCTCAGAGATAGATCACAGACTTCTTTAGAGCTGCCATTGGACACCCGGAGGAGTTACTACCACAGCAGAGCTCGTCGCCTTACACCAAAGGCATACTGATCGATCGAGCGACTGAGATGGGGAGATCCAGACGCCCACGACTGCGGAGGACTACACAGCATCGACAGAGGTTGCATTAGAGGATTCGGGTCACTTTGGCTCGACATGCACGACGCCCGGTCAGACTACTGACCATGGAGGAGATTGATGAGATCCGCCAACGACCGATGCTAGATCTCCTGTGATCTAGCTGTTTAGCTGCTTAGTCCACACCTAGCAGTAGTAGCAGTTTAGGATTCCATAGTATTTTATTTTGTCATTCTGTCATTTTGTCATCTTGTTACTCTGACTCTGTATCAGATCCACCACATTGTAACTTTCTGGTCTCATAGGTCACTTTGGCCTTTTGAAGACGTTAATATAACATTTCATTTCATTTCATCCCTCTCTCTCTGTGTGTGTGTGTGTGTGTGTCTCTCTCTCTCTCTCTCTCTCTCTATGTTCTATGAGATACGGGGGCGTTTCCACTGCTTATTCAGAGAGGGTTTTGGTCCTCTATCTAGGGTCATGAGTTATGAGGATCAGAGATGTCTTGGACTATATCTACTTGAGTTACACAGGTATAGAGACACTTTACTGGGGAGAGCTAGAGAGAGGCAGTCCCAGAGACATTACAGATTTCTTTTCACTAGATATGGGACAGCCAGAGGAGCAGCCACCACTGCAGAGCTCGTCCCACACTCATTCGACCACTACTGGCACTCTCATCGACCGAGCATTGGAGCTACAGAGATACAGACGACTGCGACTGAGGAGAGGAGCTACACAGCATCGACGGAGACTACAACAGAAGATTCGAGCCATACTCTCTCGACATCCAGAGTGCAGATGAGGATGGATCCTCACCATTTCTTCCATCTTTGTTTCACACACTGTTACATCCAGTTTACCGGGTACCTATTGTATCAGCTGCTACACCCACGTAGTTTTAGATTGTAGTAGTAGTAGTAGTATTTTGTTCCACTTCTAGTTCTTTTCTAGTTCTTTTGTACCCAGACATGGTATTAGATTCACTATTTTGTAACTGATTGGTCTCATAGGTCATTTTGGCCTTTTGAAGACGTTAATATAACATTTCATTTCATTTCTCTCTCTCTCTCTCTCTCTCTCTCTCTCACACACACACACACACACACACACACACACACAGACACAGAGGAGGGCAGAGCACATGGAACAAGGATTTATTGTAGCTTTGTGGATTTCCGCAAAGCCTTTGATATAGTCCCGAGAGCCAGGTTGATACAACGACTACATGACTTGGGAGTCCCATAGGAGCTTGTATGGGGTATCATGGCATTGTATGAAACAGTTCTGTTTGCTCACTAAAACTTGCTAGTTTAAGTTTTGTGACTTATAACTACTTGTAGGAGAAGTTCAAGGATCTATGCATGTACATAGAGCTATTGTACACGTGTTGCAAGATATAACTTCTTTGGTTGTCCCTGCGATCGAATTTAATTTTAATATTTTCTTTGCAAATCTAGTTTAACTTGTCAGTTTTAGGTAATTGGACACTAGCCCATGGCAGACCTTGTTCCCATGGCAGGCCTTGTTGCTTGCATTCATCATCATCAATGACAAACCTGTGTCTTTCTGATGTATCATCTGGAGGGAGTGAATTTTCTGAAGAAGAAGCAGATGCTTCTTGTTTCTATGAAGATCTAAATACACCTGATGCTAAGGAATGCTTTGAAGTTGAAAATCTTGGCAAGACAATGCAGTCTGGATGCAAAACAAAAACAATTGGGGATACTCCTCAAGGGATTTACAAGGTAAATACCTATTGAAAGTCATATATATGTGATATTAGCTAGATGTTATGCTAATGCTTCTTATGACTCTGTGTGTAGGCAATTCTCATTGGTGAGGCAGGCCATGCACCTTATCGGAAGATGTTAAAAAATGGTGCAGTGACACTTTTCTCATTAGGAACATCTGGAATGAGAAATAACAGGAAGCCTTACGAAAATGAAACGCCTGACCAATATACAAGACGTAGCTTTGTACAATGGCATCGCATTGCGATCTATCAATATCGACTTGGGGCTCTTGCCATGGAATATGTGAAGAAAGGGTGTGTTTTCATCTTGACCTGTCATAGAATTCAAATGCAGAATCCATTAGATTGCATCAAATGGAAAAGAGTGTGCTTTTTGTTCTTGGTTTGGTACAATCTTATGCTGAACACCATTAGGTCGTAGAAAACAATATAGCATTAAGAACTTTCTTCCATAGTACGATTGATCTGGGTAGTCGTTCTTGCTATGAATTGGCCCAAGGTTGTGACCAATGGTAAGTTCCTTTTTTGTCGTTTCATAGGCAAATAAGGTTTAATTTCTGCCCCTGCTACCTATTGCGAGGTTCTTAGTAAATTCCTGCATACAATAGATGAAGCATGTCTCATTACTTTGCCTACTGCTTGCAAGTTGGAGTTGATTAAAGAGCTGGACATGGCTCCAGATGGCTGACTATGGTTGTGGCTTAAGGATCAAGCTAGGTAGGTCTTTGACAATTAAATATGAAGGTGATTTTCGTTTGTTCACGGCCTAGACTCGACTAAGAAACCATCCATCCCAAGGTATCACTTCTAGCACCAACCGAGAAGATTTGTCAAAAATAAACATTTTTTGTCAAAAGTCTGTGGATCAAGTGTCTGAAGCGCTGTAGGATCTCTACTACAGCCACTTCGACCATAATGCGAACATGAAGAGAAAAGCTATGAGTGGGGTACCAGCTACTAAAATGACTAGGGGTATGCTACAATTCGGTCCTCTCTCTCTCTCTAGCGGAGTGACGTTCCCGGCTTGGGTGGTGCACGAAGGCAACTGCGTTGACCCTATCTTCACTCCTCTGAAAGTACATGCACTGTGGCCCCCATTTTAAATGGCACTTAGCTCATAGGAAGTAGTCTTTGTTTATACTTTTTGATTTTAATACCCCTATTAGAATGTGACATGATTTGTTACCAAAGTGTCATTTGTAGTAAGGAGTATTTCAAAAGAGAAGATTTTGAAAAAAGCTATGGGCATGGAATTGCGTAAAAAGAACACTAGCTTTTGAAAGAGGGTTGTTAAACAAGGATGCTTAAAGTGGATTTGACGTGGATTTACAGAGCACCTAGCTTATAGAGCTATGCACATGATCTTTAGTTTGTCCTTCCCAGCCAGTTTAAATGGTATCCGAATCCCAGTGGATTATTCTTTTTTGGTAATGTGATCTATATTTCTCTACCATGATTTTATGAGAGTGAATTTGTGAAAGCAGGAAGCAGGGCATTCCTCGTGGATGATAATGATAGAAGTAGGAGAAAATAAGGATAATAATAATAATAGAAGCAGGAGAAAAATAATGGCGAAAAGCAGGAGAAGGCGCTGAAAAGCAGCAGTTGTAGGCTTGCACGCAGCAAGCAGGAACACAGCAACGTTGGTGCATGGCTGGGAAATCTCACTGAGGAAAGCCGGGGGCTGAAGGATGCGACTCACCGTTGTTGTTTGAGGCCATAGGTTCACTGGTTTTGCGCTCATAGAGCAGCTTCAAATCCCCTGATTTATGATAGAAGCATCATCATGCTGGCTGATTTGAAAAGCTTTTGGATAAATTGCTTTATTTTTACAAGCTTTTAAAAGAGAAGCTTTTGAGGCTCTGCTTTTGGGCATCCCTTGTAACTTATAAATAAGTGGGCAGGGCCCTCACTCCTCAGAGCATCTGGACGCAACTGCATTACCATCCAAGCCAAGCTCCGGGTGACCTTGTTTAGTCTGGCTTTCCTTGTATCGGAGGACGTTTACGACGCAGATTGCTACATCTGGCCTTGCTGGAGTTTTTCACAACTTAGCCATGTGGCCACCTTGGGTTGCAGGTTCATGCCTGACAGGCTTCCGGCCATTCTCATGACGGTTCTTGGGCGTCACCATTTTCTTCAGACGGTTTGACTACAGACACCCCAGATCCTATTGGGCAGGACACTTGTAGGTCTATTGGCACTTCTTTTACGATAAGGAGTTGTTTTCACACTCAATTTGGGACCTTCATGCAATATCTTCACCCTATATCAGCGGAGTACAACGGTTTGCTACACTGCTCGTGTGACGACACTTACCATGGAGATTTTTTGGAGGTTGGGACACCCCAGACTACTGCAGACGTCGCATACAGATGTCCTTTGCCTCACATCTTCGGCTTCACGCGGTTTGTTTAGCATCAGGTGTTGAGAGGGGGTGTTAGATTTACACCACTCTGTTGCTTCACACAGGTCTAGGGCACTTCCTTGTACGGCTAGTGTCTGCGAGCTGGCCACACATAGCATAGGTTGTACGTTGTCCGGCCGTCCGCTTGAGTTGGGCGCCCACCTTGGGCACTCATATATATCGGGCCAGGGGGGTACCCACTTCTCAGTAAGTCATAGGCTCACACATCTGATGTATTGAGGGTCTCTTGTTTTGGTAGTCAATGAGGGGCTGGTCGCCCCCTCTTCCACACACCAACGTTTTTGTGTGTGTCTCTCTCTCTCTCACGCTTTCGCACACGCGCACTCACATGGTATCAACAGCTCCATGCTCTCCATGGGACCAACGCTTCACCATCAGCATGAGGTTCTCCTCCCAAGAAGAAGATCAGATCAGCCAGTGTTTTCTGCAAATCTGCCAGCGTTTTGCAAAGCCAAGCAATCGATGGAACTTTGAGAGTTTTCATCGCGGAGGACCTTCTCCACTTGCATTTTTTGCTCCTACACCTAGCGATCACTTTTTGGCTGCCGGCGCTACACTTATGGGACATTTCTGTCGCTGAAAAACCCTTTGCCCACCTGCGTTTTTGGACAGCCAGATCTGCGTTTTCAGGACAGCAAGGCAGCGTTTTTGCAACAGAGGGGGAGCACTCGCCATATCCATTTGGATCTTTTCTTTCTTCCCAGTTTTGCATTTGGTGCATTGCTGGCGAGAATCCTCTTCATCTGCTACAGATTTCAGCCAAACATGCCTGCTGTTTTTTCTATGTTTTCAGCCCTTTGACGGCTGTGCACACAAAGATAAACTGCTCCGGACCCTGCCGAGAGCGTACGAGCATGCTGAAAATTGCTGGACAGAAGCGTTTTCATCACCTCGCAGTTGCGTTTTTGGGTGGACAGCAACCTCTTGGCTTGTGTTTTTCACAGAGTATGAAGTTACCTCCTGCCAGGACACCATCCAATATCTTCGACATCGGCTTGATCATCTATGGGCGTACGATCCTTGGAGATCCGTTCATTCCAGCCTTTCTTCGGCAGTTGCGCACTCCAAAGGGGGTGGTGACTTGTGGTTTGCTATGGACACGCCTATGCACTTATCAGAGGAGTTCACACGAGATATGGCCATGTTCATGGCATATGGGATTCCGACATTCCCAGAGAGGACATCACCATCTTGGGTGGATAGACACTTACCACTTGACCTCGGCACGTCAGATCACTTGCTTACACAGGAGCATCTACATGGACTTAAGGAGAGGATCTTGGATCTCTTCTTGGACAGGTTCATTGCTTGGATCTACAGACTGGAGTGGGACTTCAGTGCTTTGGAGTCTCTTGGAGAGTTTACCCACGAGATGTGGAAGATCATGTATCCCTTGACTGCACCTGGAGACCCAAAACGCTGCTGATACCATGTGAGAGTGCGTGTGTGGAAGAGAGAGAGAGAGAGAGAGAGAGAGAGAGAGAGAGAGAGAGAGAGAGTGTAGACCACAAACGCTGGTGTAGGGAAGAGGAGGCAATCAACCCCCCATGATTACCAAAGCATAAGACCCGTACAATGATCAAATGATAATGAAATGTGTACCCCCTTGGCCCCATATATATGAGTGCCCAAGATGGGCGGCCGGACAATGCAATCTATATTCATATGCAAAGGGTGGCCAGTTCGGAGGCACACTAGCCTAACATGTTAACCCTAGATCTTAGTGAATCAGTAGAGTGGCGTAAGTCTTAACACCCACCTCCCGTTCCTCTCTCCCCGGTGGGGCCCTCGGCCTCATCTCCCAATCCATCCCACATCCTCCTCAGACGCAAGGGACTAGACACACATCTGTAGCGAGAAGATCCCTTGGTGGTCTTTTGCTATGAGTCACATGGCTCGTGAGCGACAACCCCATATGAGGCTGCCACTTCTTGTTCAGACCTCTCTTTTGCAGCAGTCCCTCGGGGGTTGACCAACTTTGACATTCGCAGACGATGGGACTTCTTCGATTACAGCTTCACACGCTTCCTAGGTGATTCTTCTCCCGACCAAGAGGATGCTTGCTTTCGAGTCCATGTCCTCTTTCTAGGAGCTTGAGGCACTGATGCTCTTGATACAGCGGTAGGTTTCTTCTTTCCGCAATGCGGTAGGATCCTACAGAGTGGACACTGCACACAGTTTTTGATTGGCTCCTGGTCCAGGCCACCGAGTTCTCACACCACACAAGGGACCTACGGGTGACAGATCTGGTAGAGACACTTTGGCCTCTAGCCAAGTTCAGTGTGATGTCGCCGGATGCAGCAGGTTGCAGGCTTCCATCAGGTGGATCTTTACAGAGATACGCAAAGTTTGTCTGAGCAGGAGACTCGAGGATCGATTTGCTGTGAGCCTACTTCGCTCTTGGGAGCAACTACAGAGTGGCTTGAAGCAGCACCAACCCATTTGCAAGGAGGAGCGCTTGAGACAGCCCCTTGTTTGGAACCCCATGGTTAGCACTCAAAGAGGCCACTTGGTTGGTAGTAGGCCTCATGTTTCTTGGGGTCCCATGGGAGAGGGTCTAACCCGCACTCTAGGCAACTGGCTTCAGTTTTTAGGTTTGTTAGAGGAGGTACAGAGCACCCAGCCAGCTACGGGGCATGAGAGGGGTACAGAGTATGTGCCAAGACATTACAGAGGCTCTACCAGCTGAGGGGCTCACCCCTTTAAAGACAGAAGCTCCTAGATGGATGGGGGCCGTCACGTGACTGGAGGTCCTCATCGCAGTGCGTGCTTGCTTGGAGTCTGTACCCCCCATGTTCTTCGAGATTTAGGGAGAGGGTCGACTTCACAGAGTCTCAGTAGAGGCTCTGCAGGTTGCATAGTGCTATTTTTAGAGGATACTAGTACTGGACATCTGTGGGAGGACCTTTGTCACAGATCGTGACCCAGCAGACCTTGAGACAGGCCATTGGAGGCTTTGGGCTTGGGAGAGCTGCCCTCTGGCACGAGTACAGTGGGACCTTGGAGAGTGGTTTTGGAGAGACCCCTTCTCTTCAGCCGACCACCTTGGGATCCCTTTCTTTCAGTATACTGTTCGATTGTGGCGACACATATTGGCAACACGGAGAGAGGCTCGTCTTGTTGCAGCATTGGTAGGAGGAGGGTCTCACAACTGAGTTCTTGCGAGGCTTTTGGGAGAGGTTGTGGGACTCTAGACAGCCGAGGCGAGTCACTTTGTTCTAGTGGCTAGTTGCACACAGAGCTAGAGCAGTGGGGAGTTGGCTGGTACACAGTGGCCTCTCGGCAGCCTGTGCAGCTTGCGACCATCCTTTGGAGAGTCAGCGTCACTGTCTGTGAGACTGCCCCATGGCACAACAGGTCTAGGTTCGGGTTCTTCGACTGATGCAAGCTCTTTCCAGAGTGCGACAGTACACTTCGGGTGCTACTTCTTGGTCCACCCTCACGGGCCCGGCACTACAGTTTGAACTATCATCCATCGGTAGGATGATAGTGATCCAGGGGAGTCAACCTACACTTCAGCCTGCTACAGGAGTGGTGTAGTGAGAGAGAGGTGTGTTGGGAGCTCGTAAGTGGCTTGACGCTCTGGTTCATTTGGCGGGCCCATTGCTTCCGCATCTTCGAGGCTCGCCTTGTGCCATTGGCGGAGACTATTTGTGACTTTTGGCTGGAGTTGATTTATACTGTCAGGGGTCAGTTTGAGAGACTTTAGGGCAGCTCCGACCGCATGCAGGAGGGTAGAGAGGCTTTCCTGCGACTCTTGTGCCCAGGGCCCTTCTTCACCATGGTCCAAGGTGCACCCAGATAGCACTACCGTCCACCTGTGTGGCTCTTTCCTCCTCCCATCTCCTGATTTAGGCCCCACTGTACATATTTGTTTTCTCACTGAGAGAGTCTCCCCTTGTTTTTGAGGTAGTCCTCTCTAGTAGAAGCGGTTGTAGCCCTATGGGTAGTTTTCGTAACTAATGGAAGGATCTTTTTCTCGCAAAAGAAAAAAGGTGGATAGTGGCACTCTGTCAAAACCTTATTTCTCAACGCTTGTGTAACACACGACAAATTTTTCTGCATCAAATAGCCTTCCTTGAGCAAATAGCCTGCAACCACTACCCCACTCTGTAGTTGGTCAAAGATGTCTGCAAAATCTGGACCTGTGGCATAATGATCTACCATATCCTGGAAGTTGTGGTTATGAACTATCGAAATAGCCAAAACCAAAGGCTTACAAGAGAGTGCATCCACCACCACATTCTTCTGTCTGTGAACATGCACAATTTGAAAGTGGAATTGTGACAAAATGTTTTCCCTCCGCATCTGCTTGTCCGAAAGCTGTTTCCGAGACAAGAAATAGTGTAAACTCTGATGATCGGTGAACACTGCAAAATCGGCTCCAAGTAGAAAGTGTCGCCACTAGGTAAGAGCATGGATAATCGCCAAAGGCTCCCTTTCATAAATCTGTGCAACTTGTTTTGGTCTGGAAAACATTCAACTGTCATAAGCTACAACATGATCCTCCTGCATTAAGATTGCTCCTAGACTGCGGCCACAGGCATCACAATATACCTCAAATGGCTTTTGCAAGTTTGGCAAAACCAACATTGGGTCAGTTGTCAACTTCTCCTTGAGAGTCTTGAAGGTTGCAATCTCTGATGGTCCCCATGCAAAATGAACCCCTTTCTATGTCAAAGCATACAGAGGAGAAGCAATCTCCGCAAACTCATGAACATTCTTCAAATCTGGCCAATCTTGAATAGTCTCAACCTTGGCCGGGTCCATTTTGACACCCTCCGCAGAGACAATGTGTCCCAAAAACTGGATCTCTGGTAAGAAAAACTCGCTCTTGTTCCCATTAACCACCGATTGATGTTGCCGCGATGCATGGAAGACTAGTAAGAGATGGTGTTTGTGTACTACCTCACTCTTGGAGAGAATGATGTCGTCGAAAAAGGTGTCCACAAATGACCTATACTCTCTAAAGAATCCTGTCCATCATGAACGTTGAAGGAGCATTTGTGAGACCGAAAGGCGTCACCAAATACTTGTACAATCCAAAGGACGTCCTGAATGCGGTCTTGTATACATCTCCAGGAGCGATCTTGATCCGATGATAGCCACTTTTCAGGTCGATTCCACTGAAACATGTAGAACCTTGTAGCATGTCCAGTATATCATCAATCTTGCGTATTGGAAAACTGTTCTTGATGGTGATTTTGTTCCCCTGTAGTCAATGCACATTCTCCAAGATCCATCTTTCTTTGAAACCAACAACACTGGCGAACAATAAGGTGATGTACTGGGCTGAATGAGACCCTTCACTAGAAGCTCTTTCACTAGGTTCATAATTTCCTCTTTCTTCTTCGGAATCCTCTGATGATCTTGCATCAGGTTCCCTTAGTTCGTTGGACCCTCAGATGCACTACCATCTGATTCTCGAACTGCTTCGGAATCCTATGATAATCTGTCATCTGGTTCCCCCGATTTATTCTCTTTATTGGAAGACTCTTGACCTGTTGAGGTGTGCATCCCAAATCCTTGCTTAGTATGTAACGCAAGTGTCTGAATAGAGTCAGACTTCTGTTCTAGACAATACTCTCAAATCTCTTTTAGCAAACCAAAGCAAAACCGCTCAATGTGGTCTCTCACAGTAATCTTCTTAAACGAAGGCACTGGCAAATAAGTATCCCAAAGCCTTTGGTAGTAGTCATCCAATGTATCTTTCTTAGTCATTCTCAAGTGATTCCAAGCCGTGATTACATCTCTTTCATATTTGTATGATATCCAGGTTGACGTCATAATTTTCTTGAATTTTACCCACGTTGCAGGTGTTTCTTTGCGTAACAACAGAGAAGACTACCATGTCTGTGCAATTCCTTTCAAGTAAGATGTCTGTGCAGTTTCTTTCAGTAAGATGCCGCCCTTCGCACCTTGGAGTGTTCCGTGAACCAACCTCCAAAGAAGGCGACGTCAAACTGCTGTGCAAACTCAAGGGCTTAATGGGTGTCCCGGTAGTTTGAAAACGTCTCAAACCTGACAGCTTGACCCCTTCCTTGAACTCCTTGGTCTTCTTGCTCATCTATTCACTGCCAGAAGAGGACGAGCTTTCCTCCTATGAACTCCTAGATGGCCTTCCATGCCTTCTAGACTTGCTCACAAATATGCTTTTTTTGCTTTTTCGCTGCTTCTTTTGCCTTTTCTCATCCTCACTAAACTAGAGGATGATGAACTATTGGAACTCTCTGAAGACGGGAAAAAAAACCCCTGGGTCATCCTCGAAACGAACACGCTTCTTGGATCTGCTTGCCACCTCAAAAGTCGGCTTCTAGCCTAAATAATCGGGGAAATCCTCTGATTTCCTCTTCTTCTGAGAGTGCTTGAAGCCTTTCATTATCAGGTTCATCTTCTTGTCAAGAGCTGTGTCCATCTCCTTCTGCGAGTACAACTTCCGCTTTTCTGCACTCGTCTAGTCCTTTCAGCTTTCTTCCTGACCTGAGACGACAATTAATGGCCTCACGCCATCTTGAGTGGATCTCATCACTCGGGTAATTCTTCAGATGTTTCGCAAATCTCAGGTATCAGGAGTCCTTCATCAATCTTTTCACACGTGTCAACCTACAATCGACATTTGTACTCCGCTCAAGCAAACTTCCCTGCCGAAAATTTGCCCAACTTTTCATTCTTTTCCTCAGTTCGCACGTCGGATTTCAACTTTTCTTTGCCATCCTGCTGAGAGCTGTTATCTCTGTCGAATTCTCCGCGAGAACCCATGTTTGCTCTTGGGTTCCTTATGGCTTATGCCCCTTGAGAGAGAGCGATGAAGACGGGAGTGCGCCTTATGCACGATGGACTAAGGGTGGGAGTGGCTGATAAGTCCGAGGCAGGCACGCGAAGATTCTTTGTAAAAAAAAATCCAAAATCTTGACAAGGACGCGAATATTCTGTCAAACAAAATCCAAAATCTTGACTGCTTTGTCAGATTCTCCTCGAGAACCTGTGTGATGCAGAAGGGATCAAATCCTCCGTACAAGAAGAATCTTTTCGAGCTCTGATACCAACGTTACAAGCTTGGACACTCAAAGCGAGAAATCAATTGCAACACACGAACAAAAACTTCAAAATCATTGAACTTTACTAGAGAAACACAGAGAGAGAGAGAGTCAATACGGCACGACGGAGTTCTGTGCCCAAAAGCACCGGTGCCATTTCGGTATTTCTATTATTGCTCATATCAAAGTACAACTCCCGAGGGTCCTTTGCTCTCAGACTCTGCGTCCAGATGCTCTGCAGAGTGAGGCCCCAAGGGCTCTTATAAACAATACAAGGGATGTGCAAAAGCAGAGCCCTGAAAGCTATCAGTTCAAAAGCACTAAACCCCAAAAGCATTTGCTCCCAAAAGCTAGCGCCGAAATCAGCCAGCGTGATTTGCAGAAATCCGTACAGCCTGCCACGTCATCAGTGCAAAAGGTGGACGTCCGTACAACTGCCATGTCATCAGCGTGAAACATGGCGTTCGTACAACTGCCACATCATTAGGGCGATTTACGAAAAAGTTAAAACCCCTCCAGAGTTCAAGCTTTGGGTTTTTAGGGTTTTAGGCCCCACGGCCGGTGCTCGTAAGTTCTTCAAGTTGGTCGGTTCAGTTTCTCTTGTCCGCTCGGCCATTTCTCTTTCAGTTGGTCATGCCACGTCATCACTTTGTGATACCCTCTACGATCTTGACACAAAAACCTGGAATGCTCTCACCACTGTCTGTCTCATGTTGGTCAGTCTTAAGGAGAGCTCTGTTGTATCCATAAGTCTTTGTACTCTTATACCTCCTTGTAATCCAGCACTCAGTGCATTAATATTGTACTTTGACTTAGTAATCTGAATAATCTCAGTTCCAATTGTCTTGTTGTCCAACATTTGATTCTATTCTTTCAGTTTAGTCTAGTTGCGTGTCTAGTTTTCCGTTTAGTCATCTGAAGTCTGATTTTGTTTATCCTATCTGATCCGATAACTGACACTAGACTCTAACATGGAATAGCTGTCAAGTGACCAGCTCAAAGCAAAGCAAGATCAAAAGAAAAATTCTAGCTTCAAGAACATATAATTGGGTAAGGGTCCTAGGAATAGGTGAATGGGCAAGAATAGGGAACGAGGGGTGAGAACTAGAGTAGAAAATGGAAGGGGAGATATCTATATCTTAGTCAGATGGTTAGTGGTTACTACCTACAAAGAGATTAATACTCTGGGAGTGAGTAACGATGTCCACAAAGATTTACGGTCATTACATTGTAGTGCAGATAAGAGGATCCATCAACACCAACATGATGACCTGTCAATACTAAAATAGTCTTATGACATAGAGAGTGTTGCTTTGATAGTCACACAATATAGAAGTCAAAATATCTCACTAAAAACGGAAATAGGTTCCCTATTTGTGTTTACGCAAGGGAACACGTTTCTTTGTGGGAACGTAGACAACAAAAAAGAGAACGTAGGGAATGGATTCAATGGGCATTCCCCAGTTTTTGGCCCATGTTCCCTACGTTCTGTGTACTAGGAATGCCGAGGTGCGTTTAGACTAGTTCAAACAGGGTAAATGCTTTGAATGTGGAGAGGTGGAGCATAAGGGATCCAAATGCCTTACCAAGGAGTCTAGGGATAAAGCAGAGACATCTAAATAAGCAGAGGTGCAAAGCAAAGCAAAAATAGGCAAGATTGCTGCTCAACATGATTGGTTGCAGTAGAAAGACAAGCCTTCAGAGCTATGTAGAGCTTGGGGAAAGAATGGGGACCAAGAGCCTTGATATTTTTTTGACAATGGGCCAAAGACAAACCTATTTCTGTAGAGACTAGATCCAAGTTGCGTGTAAAGCCTAAGGAGGTGGGGCCATGATGGGATGCTACAGTTTCAGCTCTAGGACTTGAGGTGGCGGTCACCCCTATGATATGCATGTTCAGAGATATGTTCAGCAAGATGAATTTTATATACTGCGGCCTGCCCCTAGAAGTTTGCATGGGATGCCTTGGCATCACAAGAATCATGTATGATTGACACCTGAGCCAGGAAGTTGCACCCGCAATATAAAGGCAGAGACCTTGTATTGGTGAAAAACTTGAGAGCGAGACTGTCTCGTTTGTCTACTGCAGTTTCAAAACACATTTTTACTTATTTGATTTATTTTGCTGAGGAGACTTCTAATCTCTTGTAGTTGGATAAGGAACGGTTAGGGTTTTTGCAAAAGTATTTTGAGGGTTGATCAAAGGAAGACCGTGATGGGTGCCTAGTACAAGAATTTGCATTACCCATGACTACATACTCACAACTCTTACAAGGAATGGGGAGCTGGTATGAGAATAGGGGAATGGAGGCCCAACTCTTTAGCAGAAGGAATTTGGAAAGCAATAGTCGAAGATTTTTACCCCGCACCCCCCAAGAAATGAATACATACCCCCTTTTTGTGCTATGGTGACATCTACTCTCTCTCTCTCTCTCTCTCTCTCTCTCTCTCTCTCTCTCTCTCTCTCTGTCTCTAGCTTTTTGATCATT
Source organism: Adiantum capillus-veneris (assembly GCF_014529385.1). Classification (NCBI taxonomy): domain Eukaryota; kingdom Viridiplantae; phylum Streptophyta; class Polypodiopsida; order Polypodiales; family Pteridaceae; genus Adiantum; species Adiantum capillus-veneris. The sequence goes on from NC_140931.1 coordinate 163,172,097, forward strand.
TCTATTATAGCTCTTATGAATCATAAAAGCCTTCTAGAGCCATGTTAGTTTTTTGATCTTAAAGATTAAAAGGCACCTTAATGCTAGGATGCCCAATGTGGAATGTAATCAATGGATGTATTTGAGTGGGTGTACAAGTCAAGTTTGGCCCAAAAAAGAAATCTCTCTGTCTCCCTCTCTCGTCTACATTCCCGAGTGTCTCGCATATACACTTCCGTTTTTCATAGGTCTTCAAAAGGCTCTAAAGCTCTATGGGTAGGCTTTAAGGCTTTTTTTGTGTATGATAAACTTCATGTGAGTATGTAACGACTTGAGAGGTGTCTCTGGCAATCTGTGGTTGTTTTCTTGATACAGTTCACAAGTATACGTGGAAGGAAATTTAGAGACCAGAATATTCCTGGAACCAGAAAGCAACAGTATAAAGCGCATTCAAGAAATCGCAGTGAGACAAAATGGTAAGCATTTCATATTAGTAAATTGTTTTTGAATGTCTATGGTTACCCTGCCTTGGAGTATTGCTTTGATTTTTTAAGCTTTGAACGACCTTCTCATGTGTAAGAACGTACATTCTGAGAGGTTTTTTTGTTTTAATTTTGTTAGGAAGGGTTTGTGTGCTTGTCTGAGGGTAATTTAGGAATGCCAGTAGAACATTCTCCATGATCAATTGGCTTCAAAGTCTTAGGGATTGCTAAGGTATTAGTAAATGCATATTGTGTAGTTATTGTTATGTCAAATGTGGCTTGATGCTTGTTGCTATGTTTCTTGTGAATTGATGCTTGATGATTTTATTGCTTACGTCATTTGATAGCATAAGCTGCTAATGCTGAGTTAGACCATTTCAATTAATCTATGACTTTGTAAGTTACAAGCTATGGAAGCGCCACACATTTCCAATTTATCAATGCATAGTTCAAACAGAGTTGGTGACAATGGACATCCTTGTTTAACCCAATAGTGCTTGTAAAATATTCTGAAATTCCTCTCTTCATGCATGAGAGAGAGAGAGAGAGAGAGAGAGAGAGAGAGAGAGAGAGAGAGCTTTTTAACGTCATGTGAGGCCAAAGTCAGCCTATGAGACAAATCAAGTATACATGTGTGTATGTCCTCTGTCTATTGGAAAAGACAAAATAGTCCAGACTGGTACATAATAAATAAAAGAGAGAAGGACGCCTGTTGGGTGATGAGATCTATGGGGATGGGTGGAGCTCTAGTACTAGGGATATGTGCATCTATAATGCTGAGGGTAGTACAACATCAATCTAGCTAAATCCATCGTGTACTAATGGGGGTGTGTAAAATGTAGTACATGGAAGGGTCAGGAGCAAGGGCTGCCCTGATGAACGCCTCTGGGTGAGCCATTATCTTGGCTCGTCTCTCCTCAGTAGCTCGATGTGCCGGAGTCCGTATCTCCTCGATCTGTCTGCGGTATAGTCGGGGGGACTTGACCTCTGGTAGCCCGCGGGCGTTGTCTAGCCCCCGGCTTGCCTCAGCTTGCTGAAGGGTCACTCCCCTCGGTGGGTCTGGGAGTGGAAGGGTTATAGCTCTCTGAAAGAAATCTGTAAGTTGTGACTGTCTCCCCCCCCGGTCTCTGTAGGTGGTTGTAGAAGTGTGTCCCTGTGCCTCTGTATCTCTAGCAAGTAGTGACCCAATTGTCTCTCCCTCTGAATAGGAGCTCGTATCAGCCTTTGATATCCGCATAAGCTCTGCATCTGCAAACAAAATGCTCCTTACTCTCCACTTCCTCTCTACATACTCTACACACTCTCTCCTCCCTGGGAATGTCATGATCATGTCCCACCTCCATCTCTGGTTTGTGTGATGACACTTTGAGCTGGCCAATCACCACCCGTGAGCTGTCTGGCAAATAGATGTCCATATAGTGTGGTCATTGTATGAACCTGTCCTCCAATATGGTAAGAAAATGGGTGTGACATCTTCCGTCGGAGGGGAGATGTGATCCAAGTCTGTCTGATATAGAGCTGCCAGAGATCCTGTCGGAACACTATGTTTCTCTCACTACGTGAGAGATAAAGCTGAGGGGAGTCGGGGTCGTATTGGAAAGGTGGAAAACTCTCTAGGTCAAGGCCGTGTGCCCCGAACCATGCTCTAATCTGCGTGTACCATGCTCTGTCGTATCCAGCCTGTGATATGTGTATAGCTGACTCAAATGCCCACCGTGTGAGTCTGTCAGTCGGGAGCTGTCTCACTCTCTGGATGAAGCAGACCGTTTAGAAGAGTGTCTCCACTACCATGGTGGGGGGGGGGGGGGGGTCTGGTAATTTCTGCCTTGATGATGTCCTGTGTCACTGTGTGTTTGTATCGAAACAGGCGGGAAATCATATAGATCTATGGTCTCTCAATCCGTGCCCACTTGCTATGTGTCAATTCGGTTGCCCACACTGCTGCTGCTTACATCAAGGCTGGAGTGACTAATGTGTTGAATAGCCACCCCTTCGTGCGAGGCTCTTGAAAGTGTGTCTGATGGCATCTCTGCTCTAGCATGGCCAGTGTTGCATATCCTTTGGTGAGTCTGTCAGTCGCGGCCTGTGCCATCGAGAAGGGTCTGTGTCCGCTGGTGAAAGTGACTCCCAGGTAGATGTAGGAGGTGACCACCTCTACTGGTCCTCTTGCTGTTGTAAATATGGCTGCCGGATTGCTTTGGAGGTGTGGATGATTATGATCTTGGTTTTTCCAAGATTCACTGTGAGTCCCTTGTCTGTACAAAACTCGTGCAAAGCTCTCTGTAGGCCCTTTGGTGACTCTGAAATCAATACAATCAACATATACCATAATGTGGACTATGGTACCTGCTAGCTCCGCTTCTGTCCCTCCCACTCGTAGGATGTAGTTGGAGATCTCATCGATGTAGAGTCCGAAGATGTCACGTGCACATCTAACCCTATGTGTACGTGGACAAGCTACTTCATGACATGGGTTCAGCTAAGTTAGATTAGGAAGTGATTTGGCACTTTTGTGAGTCTGTTCGTAGGACTGTGCATGTCCAGACACTTAGAGTAGATGCATATCCTCTGGTTGCACACAGCATGATCATCAGCATTACCATCAAATTCCATCAAAAGCATTTTACAGTGCAGAAAACCTATTTCCCCTATTTTAGTTTGTTGGGAACTAGGTAGGACAATTTCAGTAGCCAAGTATATAAGCAAACCTAGCGCTAGTACTTTCTGGCAGAAGAGGCAGCAGGAACACAGCGATCAACAGGCACCTTCTCAGCAAGACTCCCCCCCGCAACAACCTTAGCGTTTTCAGCCATCTATAAGCCTAGCGTTTTTATATCAACTCAGCTCTGGCGTTTTTGCATGGCAGATCAGCCTCGGCGGTAGAAGGACCAGCAAAAGCTTGCGTTTTTGCAGCAGACCCCCATGCAGTCCTAGTGTTTTTGATTTGCAGATCAGCCTCGGCAATTTGCAGATCTACCGTGATGGAACCTCAAGATAGACCAGCGTTTTCAGTTTTCAGCAGTTAGATCCTGCAGTAGAAGTCCCGAACCTCGCAGATCTCACCTTCTCGCAGCAGATCCTCGCCGCACGATTGGATCCATCGAAGTTTGCAGTTTCAGCCTGGAAAACGCAGATTTCAGCATCTGCGTTTTCAGCGCGTCGTCGTCATCGCCGTCGTCATCGACATAGAGTCAAAATTTAGGAGATAAAGATTTGCAGGTTTCAGCCATTAGCATTTTCAGATTTCAGCTCGTCTCGTCGTCCTCCTCATTGTTGTCGACATTGTCGGCAACTCCAAGCATTGTAGAGATTTGTGCAATCAATAGTAGACCGCTCTTGCCATAGAGTGGGGCCTTCGGAGGAGGGTTTGACAACATTCTGGTGTCGTATTCTTCTCTCTCTATCTCTCAGTCTCAATACCTTCATTCACAATGTTCATCACTTTGTTTGTGTTCATTGCACTCTCTCACTAAAGGAACGAAAGGCTCTCGCTCTTGTAAGTAAAGGAAACCTTAAGCATAGTTCGGAGCACTCATCTTGAGCAAAGTTCAACATTCACTTTCGCTTCACCTTACATTGGTATCAAAGCTTTGGCAGTGTTCTGTATCATCAAGGAGAACCACAAGATTTTTTTGCTTGTTGCGGTCGCATGTAACCCAAGTCCTCTTGGGCGTGTCGATTCCTAATCGTGTTTTTGAAAAGTGATAGGAAATCCAAGAAAGAAAGGCTTGTCCAGCCTCCCGTTGTGCCTCTTTTCACTCATGGAGAGCGGACTGTGCACTTAGCGGCCGGCCAATCGACGTGAGGTGGAAAAAAGCAACCTTGGTGTGAGCGCAAGGCCGCCAAGGGGTGCACCCGAGGGAAGAGTAGAACTCGGGTGAAGAGAAGATTCTTCTCTAACACAAATGACAAGCTAAAGAAGAACCTCCAAAACCTCAAGACCCTCAAGAACCTCAAGAACCCAAGAACCAAAGACCCACAAGAACCCAAGTTCCTCGTGAACTTAAGAACCCACGACTCCAGTGGATGGTCATCACCCGAAGCGGAATGGATACTTCGCATGGAGTTGGTGAGCATGGGAGTGGCGAGGAAGAGTTTTCCCCACCAGGAGGTTTTTCCGACCCTCCCCCTTCCCCATCTACGCCAAGGATTGTACTAACTCCTATGGAGGCTTTTGACAAGATGATGATGGACAAGAAGTTAGACCGCGAAGAAAGAAGACTGGAAAGAAAAGCAGAAATGGATCACAAGCACAAAGAAAGAAGAGCCGAAATAGAGCGCGAGCACCAAGAAAGAAAAGCAGAATTGGTTCGTGAGCGCGAAGAAAGCCGGTTAGCCTTTGAGCGTGAGCGTCAGCAAGTGTGCTTGGCGGCCGAACAGAGAGCCCAACACATGCAAGAGTTGTTCCGACTCTTTTCTAATGTGCAGGCACAAATTGCAAAGGATCAGGAGAAGGAGACTCTCTCAGTCTCTTCTTTTCCATAGCATGATACACATGATTTGCATGATAATGATAAGCATGATGATTTGCATGATCAAGATGTGATTATTCACGAGCATGATGATTTGCATGATCAAGATGTGATTATTCACAAGCATGATGATTTGCAGGATAATGATGTGATTGTTCACAAGGATGATGGTTTAGTTGATGCTTTTTCTAGCGAAGTTAACCTCGTTGCAGATTCGATCAATCAAACGAAGAACCGATCTTGGCTCTCGAGTCGAGGTCCAAAGAACCCCCACAGGAAGTATTCTGTGTTCAAATGATTAGTCAACACGGATTGTTTTATTCGTGATGCTTTCCTGTATTTTAGTCACCGTCCTTATGTGATCCCTTTTCATAGGCATGACATATTGTACATTGAATAGGATTCACTTATGAATGAGCACGGATGTATGCAGATTACTCATGAAAAGAAGAAATGTTTGCATTCAAGGAATTCACATTCCATGTCTCTTCCTTGGCATGACACAGTATCCGAAAGAGCACAAGAAGGGTTGAGCATCAAGCATCAACATTTCCATTGTGATTTGCCACAGTTGATTGATTTAGATCGGAAAAACAAGTTTCGATCTCATTGTTTGCGTGTGTTTGATGAACGGTTTGGCACTCCGTCACTTTGTTCATCTGCATTGCATGCACCGTTTTTTCGAAGGAATAGTATTTTTCCAGTCACTTTACATGGAATGGGTATGTTCATGTTTTTGTGTTGGAAGTGGTTTCAGGAATTTTCATTTTCGGAGATTCTTGAAGAAGGTAGACGCAAGACTATGGACAGAGATGAAGCATTGAAGGAGCCACAAATGACTTTGTGTTGCTTTCGGCGCGGCCCAAAGAAGCAAGCGTTGCAGATCTTTATGAAGTTCAAGTATCGCACGACCCACACATCAGAGTGGGCCGGCGAAGAGTCCTTTCCAGGATTCCGGATGTTGTTGGCGATCTCCCTCGACGCCATATAGTTCGGTACCAATACCTCACTTTGAAAAGGAGGGGATGTCACGTGCACATCTAACCCTATGTGTATGTGGACAAGCTACTTCATGACATGGGTTCAGTTCAGTTAGATTAGGAAGTGATCTGGCCATTTTGTTAGTCTTTTCGTAGACCTTGCATGTCCAGACACTTAGAGTAGATGCATATCCTCTTGTTGCACATAGCATGATCATCGGCATTACCATCAGATTCCATCAGAAGCATTTTACAGTGCAGAGAACCTATTTTCCCTATTTTAGCCAATTTTCACTTTTTAAGTGACTTTTGTTGGGAACTAGGTAGGGCAATTTCAGTAGCCAAGTATATAAGCAAACCTAGCGCTAGCACTTTCTGGGAGAAGAGGCAGTAGGAACATAGCGTTCAACAGGCACCTTCTCAGCAAGACTCCCCCCCGCAACAACCCTAGCATTTTCAGCCATCTGTAAGCCCGGCGTTTTTACATCAACTTAGCCCTGGTGTTTTTGCATGGCAGATCAGCCCCGACGGTAGCAAGACTAGCAAAAGCCTAGTGTTTTTGCAGCAGACCCCCATTCAGCCCTAGATTTTTTTATTTGTAGATTAGCCTTGGCAATTTGCAGATCTACTTCGGCGAAACCTCAAGATAGACCAGCGTTTTCAGTTTTCAGCAGTTAGATCCTGCAGTAGAAGTCCCGAACCTCGCAGATCTCACCTTCCCGTAGCAGATCCTCGCTGCATGGTCAGATCCATCGAAGTTTGCAGTTTCAGCCCGGAAAACGCAGATATCAGCATCTGCGTTTTCAGTGCGTCATCGTTGCAACGTCGTCATCGACATAGAGTCAGAATTCAGCAGATAAAGATTTGCAGATTTCAGCCATTAGCATTTTCAGATTTCAGCCCGTCTCGTTGTCGTCCTCATCGTCGTTGACATCGTCGGCAAGTCAAAACATTGTAGAGATTTGTGCAATCAATAGTAGACCGCTCTCGCCTAGAGAGTGGGGTCTTCGGAGGATGGTTTGACAACATTCTGGTGTCGTATTCTTCTCTTTCTATCTCTCAGTCTCAGTACCTTCATTCACAGTGTTCATCACTTTGTTTGTGTCCATTGCACTCTCTCACTAAAGGAACAAAAGGCTCTCCCTTCCGTCAGTAAAAGGAACCTTGAGCACAGTTTGGAGCACTCATCTTGAGCAAAGTTCAACATTCACTTCCGCTGCACCTTACAGAAGAGGGTTGGGAAGAGGGGGCATCCTTGCTTTATACCAATGGTGCTAGCAATAGACTCTGACACATCGCATGGGGAGCGAACTCTCCTAGTTACTCTCTCATAGAGAGCATAGATGGCCCATATCATCTCCGAAGGTATCCGCAAACTCTAAAGTCGTCGAAAGAGCCTCTCCAGTGGGACGGTGTCAAACGCTTTGCGGAAATCCATAAACCAGCAGTAAAGCCTCTTCTTCCGCACCTTTGCTCCATCAATGAGGCAGCGCAAAACGAAGATGTGGTCGATAGTCAAGAAGGTCCGCTTGAATCCTGCCTGGCAAGGAGCCCGTAGGCCCTTAGCCTCCCCATAAGAACTAAGCTCAACCTCAATAACTGCCCCAGAAAGTTTGGCCATTGTATGGCAATCATGATAGTCCTGTAATTTCTTGGATTCAAGGTGTCTCCATACTTGTGGATCGGCACAATGGTGTGCCAGGTCCACTCCTCTGGGAAGCCCTCCCCTATAGCTGGGTTGAATGCACGTGTGATCAATGGGGCTATCGTGGCGGATGCATAAATGATGTGCTCACTCTGTAGACCTGTATGATCTGATGATCGCCGATGCTGTAGTCGGCGGATGGCCTTCTTGACCATCTCCGTTGTGAAGGAGGAGCTCGTGGGTGGAGGCCCGTGAGGTTGTGGAGTCAAAGGCGGGTTCGGCACCTCAGACAGTTTCTCTGAATAGTCATGCCATACCTGCGGATCCTCAATGGGGGTAGTCGGTCGTGGCTCCTGAAGATTGCGCCATGTTGTGGCACTGTCCATGCTCATGCACAGGTGGTATAGCTCTAGCTTAGACAGTTTCTCTACATAGTCATGCCATACTTGTGGATCCTCAATGGGGGTAGTCGGTCGTGGCTCCTGGTGAGTGTGCCATGCTGTGGCATTGTCCATGCTCATGAACAGGTGGTATAGCTCTAGCTCCTGTGCCTCCTCGAAAGCTCGCCGCTTTTGGCATGTGAGTGTCTTTATCTGGCGTCTGCCTCTCGATTAGTGTTCTTTCCAAGAGTCCGTTGTGCATGCAGCTGGTGGTAGAGATCTCTGCACTCATCATCGTACGAGCGGCTCTGTGGCATAGTCCCTAGGGGGGAGTGTGGTGTGTATGGGTGGTGTACGGGAAAGACCTGATGGCTGATGTTTGAAGAACAAATGTGATGTGGGAGGCAAGCATAGGTAGTGGTGTAGAGGGGAAGAGCAGAAGAAGTCCCTTTTCAACCTCTGCCGAGTATAAGGGGGCTAGCTCATGTGTGAAATGGATCGTGGTGTGTGGGGTGCCTTTCATGGGTGTGTGGGGTGTGGCGTCGCCTGCGAAGGAGAGTGCGAGATAGGTGTGGTTGGCTCCAATGTGTATGGGGGGGGATGGTGCAAGAGCTAAGTAGGTGGGTGGCTTCTCTGGATCCCATGATGTAATTTACGGTACTCCTCCCCCCGGTTGCAACTCCATGTGGTATGCATGTCAGTCCTCTTGAAGTAGGCCATTGTACCATCCCGTTATAAATAACGAGGCGGTGCTGAGAGCCTAATCTGAGCGGTGCGAGCTGTGTCTGCTGACTCTCTCATGGTGGCCTCCTCCTGTATGGTGAATAGTGCCATCGGGTCTTCTGTGTCGTATGTCTCACACTGATTCCTACATGTCTTGGCATTGAAGTCTCCCATAAGGAAGACTTCCCCTAGTGTAGAGTAGTCCATGATCTCATCTGACAGGCATGCGTACGGGGATGATCTCTCCTCTATCTCCCTTGCTGTCTCTGTGGTAGCAAATATGGAGCATAAGGTTGGCGAAGTAGCAGAGGGCAATGTAGATAGTCCTGGCCTGTGATAGCTGAAAGCGGATCCAAAGGTAATGGGCGTGTGGGTCTCGTGCAACAATTTGTATCTTGCTTCGGAGTCCGTGTCTGAAAGTATAGCCACCCCTCCCCATCCTCGTGTGGTGTGCTGGCGGATGCTCTCTCGATGTGAGGACTCCCACTGAAAGCCCTGGATCTTTGGTAGACTCCGCTGTGGACTCGCATGAGTCTCTGTCAGAAGAATGAGGTCCTGTCCGCTCATTACCTCCTCAAGCCTCTCTGGATGTGTCCATAGATCCCCGTTGCAGTTCCAAACCACGAGGTGGATCTCCTCATATGCCCCATAGGCCACGAGTCCCTATGCGATGGTCTTGCCATCAATGATGACCCGCCATCTTGGTATACCGCCTTCTTCCCTTCTTTACGAGCTTTCTTCACTCTAGGCATGCATGCTTGGCGGTGGTCCTGTTGCATTTTTATGAGGTCGTCGTCAAGGTAGATAGGGGGCCCCTCGAGCCCTCTCAAGATAACCCTTGAAGGATGTTCGAGACTCCTCGGAGGTGAATTGCAGGATGATGGCTCTTTTTGTGGATCTTTGCCGGCTCTCCATGCTTTGGAGAAGGGTAGCTCTTTGTCTTCTTTGTACCCAAGCTTCATGCATAAGGCTCTTTCATCACTCTCAGGTGTGGACCCCTCCTCTTCTTTGATGCCAGTCACTCGTACATTGAGGCGGCGGGATGGTCGCATCTTCTCTTCCTTAATGGTTGTGTGTATGATGAGCCCTTCATCTATTTGGGATTCCACTTTCGCCTCCTTTTTTATATTCTTCTTTACTACTTCCACCCATCCTTCCTTAGTAGCTTCCAATTTGTCATCGATGCTTGCCGTGAGAGCTTTGGTGATCTCCTCCTTGAGAGCTTCCTTGGCTTCCACTTTGATCTCTCCTTCGGTGCTGAGGGATGCGACAACAGCACGAAAGAGGTCGATTTTCTCCTTAAGCCCTTCCTTTTCTTTCTTCGATTCTTCTTTCTCCTTCTCTCTCTTCTCCTCCCACTTCTCCTTCTCCTTCTTCCATATTTCCTTCTCCTTGAGCAATCCTTTGACCTCTTTCTCAAGCTTGTATAGCCAGTTAGTGAAGACATCGACCGAGGGTGTTCGCGACATAGGAGTTCTCCGGCTTGGTCACCTCCAACCGCTGGTCGCCTCTTCCTTGGGGGGGGGGGGAGGTTTAGGGTGATGCAGCACGGAGTTAATGTTGATGTGGAGGGGGCTCAATGCGCGAGAGTATAGGCGTAGGCAGGCAGCGGGCGCACAGGTGGTTAACGCGCAGCAAGCATGCACAAGGCAGTAAATAGTGCGAGTGTGGCACAACAACAAGGCAACGCTAGCGCCAGCGAACGTGCTGCAGCAAGGCAGTGTACTGAGACGAACCCTAAATGGGCATCGCCAGGTAGCGTACGCGAGAGAGAGAGAGAGAGAGAGAGAGAGAGAGAGAGAGAGAGAGAGAGAGAGAGAGAGAGAGAGAGAGAGAGAGAGAGAGAGAGAGAGAGAGAGAGAGAGAGAGAGGAAATGAAATGAAATGTTATATTAACGTCTTCAAAAGGCCAAAGTGACCAAAGAGACCAGGAAGTTACAATGCGGTGTATCTGATACCAAGTCAGATTAACAAAATAAATCCAACTAGGGATAACAAGATATAAATATTGCGGATCCTAAACTAAGTGGATAGGTGTGAAAGGCGAAAGGCGTGAGATGTGTGAACTGAGCTATACAATGTGTAGAAAATTCGGGAGGGAAGTAGAGATCTATCTTCATAGAGATCCATCTTCATCTGCACTCCGGACGATGAAAAGGTATGGCTCGAATCCTTTGCTGTAGCCTCCTGCGAAACTGTGTAGCTCCTCTTCTCCATTGGGGTCGTCTAGATCTCCCTAGCTCCAATGCTCGGTCAATGAGAATGCCAGTAGTGCGGGTAGACCTCTCCACTGTTGGTTGCTCCTCTGTCTATTCTTTTGGGTGTACAATGTCTAGTGTAAAGAAATCTGTGATTTGTCTCTGGGGTTGTCTCTCTTCAGCTCTCCTTAGTAAAGTTTCTCTATGCTTGTGTAGCTCAAGTAGATATAGCCCAAGACATCTCCGATCCTCGTATCTCATGACCCTAGATAGAGGCCCAAAACCTTCTCTGAATAGACAATGAAAACGGCCTCGTATCTCATAGTACACTGTGCAGTGACATATGTAATGTACCTCTGTCTCTGGCTCTAGATGGCATAAGCGGCATATCCTGCTATCTGCTGGTGTCCCTCTGAATCTGCCAGTCTCAATCTCGAGCTGATGAGTGGACTTTCGTATCTGGCCAATGGCACATCGCACACCATGAGAAAGATGCCTGTCCATATAGCTAGGTCTAATCACAAACCCATCCCCCGTGAGGTGGAGAAAATGCTCTCTATAAAAAGCCATCTTTGTGCCCAACTCCTGTATCGGCTCTATCCATGTCCTCCTCGTGTCCAGCTGGATCAGATCCTGACGAATGAGTCTATTAATCTCTACCCGCGTCAAAGACCTCAAGGGTGCCTGTAGAGAGTATTGAAAAGGAGGCAACCTGTCCATGGTGAAACCATGTGTCTGAAACCATGATGCCATCTGTGCATACCAGCATGATGTATCTCCATTAAGAGCTAATTGTCTGGAGGACTCTAGAGCCACCCTGACATATCTGTCTCTGGTAGTATCCCACAGACTGTGTACAAAGGAGACTGATATAGTCAGCGCCTCAATCTCCATAGGGGGGGCAACTAATTCCGCTCGAATGATACCATGTGGTACGGAAGCCTTGGCTCTAATCAACCGAGAGATCATGGATACCAGGCCTGGTCTTCTCCATACGCCTCCAACCCTCCTGGCCTATAGAAGGTCCCCAAACCTGCACCCCATATAACATAGTAGAGGTATCAAAGAGCCATAACTTTGTCCTAGGTTCCTGGAACTGAACCTGCAAACACATCCTCTCCATTCCTCCCAGAGCCGCACCAGCTCTAGTTAGTCTAGTCTCTGCTGCTCTTCTCAAGGAAAATCTCGGCCCAGTAAAGACTACCCCCAGGTAAGTGTATGCATCTGTATACTCCACAATCTCCTGACCATATTTGAAAGTGGGTACTGATCTCCTGACCCATTGCGGTGTGGTGTTAAACACCATAACCTTGGTTTTACCTAGGTTTACACACAATCCACTATCCTCTGCAAAATTGCGTAGTGCATCCAATTGTCATTGCATACCTTCTGGTGAGTCAGATATCAGCACAATATCATCAGCATATAGCAACAATGGGATCCACATCCCTGCCAGCTGTGCACCTCTGTCACCCTCTCTATCGATGTAATCAGACACCTAATCAACATACATACCAAATAGAGTAGGAGACAATGGGCAGCCCTGTTTCACTCCAATGGTAGAGTGAACTAAATCAGATACCCCTTCCGGAGTGCGTACCCGTCCCATCACTGATCTGTACAAAGCCATAATCCCCCAAATCACCTCTATGGGCACCCCCATCTCCTCTAGTCTGCGCATCAATCGAGCTCTTGGTACCAGGTCAAATGCTTTACGAAAGTCCACAAAGCTACAATATATCTGTCTCCCATGTGCTCTGCCCTCCTCAATGATGGCCCTGAGTGTTAGAATATGATCAAGAGTGGAGAAACCCCTCATGAAGCCGGCTTGACCCTTTGCTCGTACCCCCTCGCCCTCCGCCCAATTACTCAAGTGTTGCTCCAGGATGGATGCATACAACCGTGCCAATGTGTGTCCAACCATGATAGTGCGGTAGTTCCCAGGCTCTGTAGGGTCACCAGCCTTGAAGATGGGCACAATATTAGACAATCTCCAAGTCTCAGGTAATCCCTCACACATGGCACGATTGAACAACACTACGAGAACCTCCATCAGCATATCCTGGCATGTATAAAGTGCTCCGATACTAGACCGTCATGATCATATACCTTCCCGGTCTTCATTCTGTCGATGGCCCTTTGTACCATCTCAGATGTAAAGAAAGTGCTCGTAGCTGGGCAAGGCTTGGTAGGGTCTGGAAGGGGTTCCTGTCCAGGAACCGTATATAATGATGTCGCATATTGGCCCCACACCTCAGGTGAAGTAATCACTGGGGGAGGGGAGTGCTCATGGAAGAGACGCCATGCCTCTCCTGAGTCCCTACTCAAGAACATCTGATACAAGTCTCGCTCCATTTGGGCTAGGTAAGCTCGCTTCTTCCGTCGCACAAGGCGTCGGAAAGCAATCCGAGACTGTCTGTAAGTGATGACTCCTAAAAGAAGATCCCTCTGAAGCTGGTCTCTCATCTCTCTGTACTCTTCATTATACCAACTATTTTGGGGCATGCTCCCAGAATGTCGTCTCTTGCCCGGCTGAGTGTGTGGGTATGCCACTGATGTAGCCCCATGCAATGTCTCAGTCAGTAGCGTGGTGCACTCCTCCACTGAGAGGCCTGTACCATTTGTGCCAGCTGTGCCTTCCAGTAGACGGTCCGAGATCTCCTCTGAATAAACGAAATCAGTCTCTGGAGTAAATGTATAGCGGGTGTGTGACCTGCCTCCTGATGTCTGGGTTGTACTATATTGAAATTTAACGGATAGTGTCAAGAGAGCATGATCTACTGCTATGCCCACTGGCCTGGCTCCCACTGTGAAATCCTGAATGCAGGGGATAAAGCTCGGTTGTGTCATAATATAATCCATTAGACTGGCCCCATGTCTATGTGGAAAGTATGTGAAACCGGCTGCTCCAGGAAATCGCTGTAAGCCATTAAGTATGGCTAATCCATGTGTAGTCGTCATTTCCATGAGGTATCTCCCATACTCCGTTTGCTCTCTGTCATCTGAGCACGTGTCAAGCCCCAACTAACCCACATCCAGCTCTCTAAGCATCTCATCTAAAGTGTCGTAGAAGACTGTCTGCGAGTTGCCCGTTCGGGCATTGAAGTCCCCTAGGAGAATGATATCACCATCCCTAGAAAACTCCCAAATGTCATCATCTAGGATAGAAAAGGCGCCTGCCCTCTGGATGCGGCATACATTGATATACTGGGAGGAAAGTAACATATGGCAATATATAGGAATCGACCTGTGTCAGGTCTCAATCTCACCCACATATATCTAGCATGATCATCTCTTCGGACAATATGCAGTAATGGTTGTAGTTCCTCTCTGAATAGCACTGCTACTCCTCCTGAATCTCTACTCCCGTGCTCAGATCTCGCATTTGTCCTGTGAGTTGTTTCCCATCTGTATCCCACCACATGTGGCATTACCTGTCCAGGGGCTTGACGAGTCTCTGAGAAGAACACAATATCCTCGTGTTTGAAACTCTCCTCAAATGCACCCACGTCCAACCTCATAAACCCATTACAGTTCCAGGTAGCCATCTTCAGTGTGGTCCAAGAGGTCTCGCACCGTCATGCAGTACGTTGCTCTAAAATCACCACTCGTCCATCTCTGTAGAAGGCTATCTTTCCCTTCTCCCTTGCCGCTATAATCTTTGGCATTACCTTTCTCATATGTGCGAGCTGTGAGAGAGTCAGGTCATCACCGAGGAAAATACCTGTCTTTTTGAGAGTAGGCCTCTTCCTCAAGAATTCCTTCTTCTCTTCCAACGAGGGGAAGCGTAGTATGAGAGCTCTCCCCTTTGAAGACTCTCCCGTGCCATCACTTTTCTTACCTACCCTCCATGCCTTTGTGTGCAAAGGCTTTTCCATCCCCATCATGGATGTAAGGCTTGTGACCTCTTTCTCCACATTACCTTGAGACCGGTCACTCTCACATGCAGTGCTCGCATTCGCCTTCTTTGTTCCTCTTCGAGAGTCATGTTGATAAGCGTCAGTGTATAAGGAGTTTCTTGACCTTTCCCTTTCTTGGCGACCTCAATCCATTTTTCAGCCTCGTCCGCCTTTTTCTGTGTCCTTGTTATCATCTCTGCCCATGAAGATGTCTTTGCCACACTCAGGTTCTCTTTCTCTGTGATCATCCTTACATGTTCCTTAATTTCCTTGATTTCATCTATTACCGAGGGTTGAAATTCGCCTTCCTCTAGTCCATTGCTTACTCTATCAACAAGTTTCTGTTTAAGGGCTGAGACTTCTTTTTTGAGTACCCGTATCTTGGCGTTTGGGTTCTCCTGTTTGAGGGCTGAGACTTCTTCTTTGAGTGTCTGTATTTCTGCGTTAAGGCTCTCTTTTTCCTTCTTCCACTGTGCACCCTCATTGAAGACCATCTGAAGGAGGTTGGCCTTCTCCTTCCACCATCCTTCCATCTCTGTTTTCCACTCCTTCATTTCCCTCTCCATCTGCGCCATCTGCTTATTCGTGAGCATGAAGGTTGCCTTTGCTCGCGGCTTGCAAACAGGTGAGACATTGGCGGCTTCCGTGTCCTGTGCAGGGTCTTCTTCAAGTGGATCCATTACGGTGAGGCCCAAAGAGAGAGAGAGAGAGAGAGAGAGAGAGAGAGAGAGAGAGAGAGAAAGAAAGAAAGCTTTATTAACGTCTTGGAAAGGCAGAACTCGACCTATGAGACAATATCATATACATGTGTTGATGCTCTAGGCATCGGAAAATAAAAAAAGGGTACAAACTGAAATGAGCCTATACTATGCAAGAGGGTGTTGAAACCGGCCCGTAGGGCGGTAGGCGTTGGCTTTCACCCGAAATTCTTTACTTTATACACACACACAGAGCACTTTGCAAAGAGAACCTGCGACGGGAGTTAACACTTCAACTCACACACGGCTCGGAAGCTAGAATGCTCCGAGCAGACGCCGACAACCTGTAGGCCCCAAAATTGGCGCCCCTTTCGGTATTTCTTTATTCTTTAGGAGGGTAAATTACAAGGTAAGGTCCGGGGAATCCTTCACATGTATCCACCTAGATACCATTTGATTTGGCCAAATTTCGGCAGCATAACAGCCCCAAAACTTGCACGAAACCCATTCCCCTGCTGGAACTCGCTTGCACTGATGTATACCCTCTGATTCCTATCCAAAAACAGTAAATTCAGCACGCTGTATTTACTGGTTTTTGCCCTGTTTTCAGCCCCAAACAGTCCCCTAACTGTCCTTTGCCAGTGGGGCACGATTCCCAATGATCCTGGCGTTCGTATGGCTGAAAAACAGTCAAATTACAGCGCATACACAGCGCTGATTTTGCACCTGTACGGTGAGGTTATGACCCTCACCAGTGCTTGCTTTGGAGCAGCAGTTAGCTACCCCTGTTCCTGCTCAAGGAGGCTCTTGCCTCAGCACAAAAGCATGAACCCACACAACTGTACATCAGTCAAATGAGTAGCCCTCTTGTGGGGCATCACATAACTGCACGTAGGGGAGAAAGAGAGCAGTATGTAGCGTGCGGGGCATCACTCCCGTCACCATACTGTACATAGAGGGCAAGGTAAGCATTCCATAGCTTCTGTACCTGTTGCAATCCGCCTGTGGCTGAAAATGGCGCCCCCTTTGATGATATGCAGCTCGTTTTTGCCTCCCAGAGTGGCAGAATCGCTCACAAGCTGACACGTCGCCCAGTTTCCGAGTTTGGGCTTTCCCTGCTAAAAATATCTCAACTGGTGCGTCAGTTGACTTCGCGGCAGAGTTGTAAAGTGTTCCCCTAGTCATACCGAAGGTAATGACGCGAACACATTTCGTGGCCCAAAATAGCAGTTCCCTAAATTTTAGGAGATGCTTCCGTTGGGCTCCCACTGGTCTTCTGACCATCTATCCTCATTGGGACCGCATCCAAAAATGCAATGTGGCCCAACTGTCGGATACTTTTTGTTGGAAGTCCCACCTTGACTTTACGCCTTAATTGAGTTCACTTCCTAGTATCCACCAACTTGCTAAGTGCGACGGGGGGACCTATATGATCTTGCTGTGAGCCTAGACATCCTCTTACCATACGAATTCCAGTGCCGACCACTTCCCGTCTGCGGGTGAATCTACCGTTCACATTGGCCATACAATGTCCGACCGTTTGCTACTTCAAGAAGAGGGTCTTAAACAAATAAAATAAACCCCATTGGAAAGAAACCAACAACCAAGGTTAGCAGTTGCCACATCTCTGTGACATGGTTAATAACTGCCACGTCCTCGTGACAGGTGTGGTAGGGTGGTGCATGTGGTGTACAATGTATAGTGTGGGTCCTCGTGTCGAGGTATGCTCACGCATCATCAGGCTCAACTAGGGGTTGCAAGGTGATACCACCATGAGATGATAGGGAGGGTATCTAAAAACAAGCAACATATGTAGGGTAGAGAATGTGGTACATCGGTGGTGGCCTGCTCAGGTATCTCTGGAATGTTGGATCTCCTGGTGCTGGTACATGACTCTGCTCTAGATACTGATGGTGTAAGGTTAGTATCCTCGAGATCTCCCTCTGGTGACACCCATGTGTCCTGTATCCTGGGAGCCTCGGTCTCCGACGTGCCCTCTGAGACTCTGCCTGCAGAAGGGTAAGCCCTCTACTCTGTGTAGGTAGTGTGGGGGGGTCTGGTCCTGCTCGTCGGAAAAACTGTGTGATGGTAGTCTGTGTCCTGCTATCCTGACTCTGGCGTGGCTGTAACAACTGCTCTCGAACCTCTAAAGCCGCAACCAGGAACTGGCCAAACCTCCTCTGCTCTCGGCCTATCATATGCTGCTGTAATGAGTCTCCAATGCCATATCTCTCTCTCAGCTCTGTATATGCTGGGCATCTCATGACAAAATGCTCCTCACTCTCCACCTCCGTCTGGCAAATCCGGCATGTACGCTCCTCTCGTGGTATGCCTCTGGCTCTGCCACTCTCAATCTCTAGCTGATGTGATGACACTCGTAGCTGGCCAATGTTGACCCGAAGTCGGTGTGGCATGTACTCTTGCATGTATGATGGAATCTCAATGAATCCCTGCTCTGAGAACCTCAGAAAATGCTCATAGTAATATAGCATTTTAGGAGGTAGGGTGTCTGTGGGCCTGCGCCATGTCCTCTGAATATATGTATGCCATATCTCCTGTCTGATGACCCTATTCCGCTCAGAGCGTGAGAGGGTATAGGTCGGGGCCTGTGTGTCATACTGGAGTGGTGGTAGTCTATCAATATCAAAACCGTGCTGAGCTAGCCAATCTCTTGTCTGGGCATACCATGAGCTAGTGTCCCCTGCCTGTGCCATCTCTCTAGATGCAATGAAGGCTCTATGAGAGATCCTATCTGGATCCATATCTTTGAATCTGCGAAGAAGGCAAACAGTCTGAAAGAGTGCCTCTACCAACATCGGTGGTGTAGCCAGCTTAGCTCTAATAATGTCGTGTGGAACTGATGGCTTGCTGCGAATCATCCTGGAGATCATAATAATCTGTGGCCTCTCTATCTGTGTCCATACTGAGTCTGCTAGTCCCGGTCCCCAAATGGCCGAGGCATACATGAGTGCAGGTGTGACCAGTGTGTCAAAGAGCCACCCCTTCGTCCGGGGCTCCTGGAAGTGGGCCTGGTGGCACTGTCTCTCCATCAGAGCTAGTGATGCGTATCCTCTGGTAAGTCTATCTCTGGCTGCCTGTGTCATGGAGAAGGTCCCTGATGCTGCGGTGAATGTAACCCCCAGATATACATATGAGCCTGTCACTTCTATATCCCCTCCAGCTACTGTAAATCTACTCTGTCGGCGAATCTGAGCCGATGTATGAAATATGAGAACCTTGGTCTTGCCAAGGTTCACAGTGAGTCCTCTCTGTGAGCAGAAATCATCCAGGGCCTGCAAATGTAGTTGTAGTCCCTCTGCCGTCTCTGACATCAGGACAATATCATCTGCATATAAGAGTATGTGTACAGTAGTCCCTGCAATATCCACACCCTCTCCACCCCTGTGCAAGATGAAGTCTACAATCTCGTCAATGTATAGACCAAAGAGTGTAGGTGATAGGGGGCAACCTTGTTTCACACCAATGGTGCTCACAAGGGTGTCAGATAATCCACCTGGGCATCTCAATCTGCCAGATACATGCTCATACAATGCATAGATCCCCCATGCCATCTCCTCTCCAATCCCAAGCGCAGCCAGACATCGGAAAAGTCTCTCTCTAGGTACTGTGTCAAATGCTTTGCGGAAGTCAACGAAGCAGCAATATAATCTCCTCTTCCTCACCCGTGTCTGGTCGATCAGACAACGAAGGGTGAAGATATGATCAATAGTAGAGAAAGCTCGGCGGAAGCCTGCCTGTCCTGGTGTCCTCATGCCCACTCCCTCTGCTAGAGAACTGAGCTCCTCCTCTAAAACCGTGCCATATAGTTTGGCCAGTATAGGACCAATCATGATAGTGCGATATGTGCTAGGATCCATGGCATCCCCAGATTTGTGGATAGGCACGATGGTGTGCGCTGTCCACGACTCTGGGAATCCCTCTGAAAGCGCGCGGTTGAAGAGGTGGGCAATGAGTGGTGCCAATGCATCACAGCCATATATAAGATGCTCTGCCTGTAGGCCTGCCTGATCTCTAGCCCTCCCATGCTGTAGGTGGGATATAGCTTTCTTCACCATGTGGGTGGTGAAGAAAGTAGATGATGTGGGTCGGGTAGCCGATGGCGTAGGTATGGGTGGCTGTCCTGGGATCTCGTATAAGCTCTCGGCATATCTGTGCCATGCCGCTGGGTCCTGAATAGGAGTGGATGGCCTGGGAGGTCTGATCCGACGCCATGCCTCAGCACTATTCTTGCTCATGAGTAAATGATAGATGTCCCAATATTGGTGCTCCTCCCACTCGAGTCTTTTACGACGGGTAAGTGTCTACATCTTGCGCTGAGCCTGGCGATGTGTAATCTCCCCTCTGATCTCCAGTATATGTAGGTGTCTGTGTAGATCTCGACATTCGTCGTCGTACCACCTGTTTTGTGGCATAGTGCCAGTGCGTGGAGGGTGTGTGTGTATGCGATGTGGGAAACTTTGAGTGGCTGACTCGTGTAAGATGGATGTAATGTGTGTGGTGAGTGTGTCCAGAGGGGCTGTGGGGTCTAAGTGTATAAGGTGCTCATGCAGGTGATGTATATAAACAAGAGTGAGCTCATGAGTGAAAGAAATGGTAGTGTAAGTGTGAGGGGGGGAGGCGGGGGGGTCAGCAAGCTGTGTAGCAAAAAGGGAGAATGTGAGATAAGTATGATCCGCCCCTATCGGTGTGCGTGCAACGCTGAAGGAGTGTATAAGCTTTGCTGTCTGGGTAGAGCCCAACAAATAGTCTACTGTGCTCTCTCCGCCACTGTGTGGGAAGCAAGTGAATCCCCCAGAATCTGGCCACCTCGCCATCCCGTTATAAATAACAAGATGGTGCCTGCTGCCAAGCTCAAGAAGGTGTCTGCCATATCCAGTGTTGTCCTGTCCCCCATCTGCAGACACTCTACTCACCCCCATGTCCTCTGCATCAAGTGCCCTCATGATCTCCGGCTGCTCCATATCATAGATCTCACACTGTCGGCTCTGTGTCCTCCCGTTGAAGTCCCCCATGAGGAGGACTTCCCCGAGTGATGTGTAGTGAGAAATGTCCTCCGACAGTCGAGAGTAGGGGTCCTGGATCTCTTCTTTGATGTCTGCTTTCCATTTATTTTTGATCTCTACTTCTATGTCTTCGAAGCTCGAGATTTCCCCCTCTTCCTTGGAGATCCGGAGGTGGTTGATGCTTTCTTGTATACGGTGTATCTCCGTGTTGGAGGTGTCACGGAGTTCTTCGAATGCTTTCTTCCAGGCCTCCTTTTCTTCTGTGAGGCCTCTGATGTTATCCTCCATCTGCTTCATCTTTTCCGTCATCCTCCTTACTTCGGCGTTCAGTGCCTTGTCCGCATCTTTCTTGGCCTGTGTGATAGCTCTGGCTATCATGTCCTCCACTTCTTTCCTGTCAAGAGGTGCCATGGTCGAGCTCGAGGAGGTGAGGCTGAGCGCACGGGAAGCCTAGTGTTTACAGCGATCCCCTTGAATGTTGAGAGAGAGAGTGAGTACCTGCGTGTTGCCCTGTTGCAAATTTCTGTGCAAGGCTGCAGCTGGGTGTGTTGTTGCTGCGGGTAGGCACGTCAGTCGCTGCAGGTGCTGAAGGTGCTATGCTGCCGCTGACCTTGCTACCCCACAGGCCCAGCGCGCTGCTCTCCACTGCAGGTCGTCACCTGCCCAGCGTGCAGCTCATCCCCAACAACAGCAGCACGTCGTCACCTCCACAGCACGCAACTCGTCACCTCAGCAGCAGTAGGTCGTCCCCTCCACAGGCCAGCTCGCGCTGAGAGAGGGAGAGAGAGAGACCCAAGGAAGCTTGAAGGAGAGACCCGTCACGGTGTCACCCAAGGGAGCTTGAAGGGGGGGGAGAGAGAGAGAGAGAAGAGAGAGAGAGAGAGAGAGAGAGAGAGAGAGAGAGACGAAATGTTATATTAACATCTTCAAAAGGCCAAAATGACCTTTGAGACCAAAAGGTTACAACCATGTGTGACTCTAGTACAGTGTCAAGGGAACATAAAGATAAAAAATAAATTCGGGTACCTAGGTCCTAGAGTGGGTATGTATGTAAGCCTAACCTACATTCTCATCATTATCAATGTCCTCATCAACTCAAAACATATGGGGAGGGGGTACAATCACATGAGGGCTAATAAGATGCACATTGGTGGAAGTAGACAATGGTGACCATCTCATGAGCTCTCTCATGGGTCTTTGCAGTATTGTTTTTTGGGGGGGGGGGGGGGGGGGGGGGGGGGGGGGGGGGGGGGGGGGGGGGGGGGGGGGGGGGGGGGGGGGGGGGGGGGGGGGGGGGGGGGGGGGTCTATGGTGTGAAGATCCTTGCATCCTCCGACGTCATGAGTGGCCAAGCTCGATGGCTCGATCAAGAATAATGCCCCGATGTGGGTGTGACTTGGTTACCTGCTGTGGGCCATCTCGAGTAGTCTCTCTGTAAAAGGTAGTGATCTGGCTCTGTATGGATCCTTTATGTGTAGGTCTTTTGCTCCTAAGGGTAGTCTCTCTGAGTCTACGATCTCCATCAATAGAGACCTAGGCACCTTTGATCATAGTAATTCATGATGCCAGATAAGGGGCCAAAGCCGTGTCTGAATAAGCAATGAAAACGCCCGCGGATCTCGTAGTATTCTGTGCATTGGCAGATATAGTGCTCTGTCTCTGGCTCTCTTTGGCAAACCTTGCATAATCTCTCCTTTGGGGGTATACCTCTGTATCGGCTAGTCTCTATCTCCAACCGGTGAGATAATGTGTGGAGCTAACCAATAACACATCTAATGCCATGAGATAGGTGGGTGTCCATATACTTGGGGATTGAGATAAACCCATCATCTGTCGTTCGGAAAAGATGGTCTTGATAAAGCCATCTTCGTCCCCAACTCATGTGACGAAGATAGCTAAGTCCTCCTAGTATCCAGCTGAATGAAATCATGTCTGATAATCTTGCTAATCTTTAAATGTATGGGGGTGAGGGAGGGTGCATCCAAGGAATACCAAAAAGGGGGTAGCTCAAACCAAGGTGATATTTGTGCAAGCCAACATGAAGTATCACCTTCACTGGCCAGTTGGTGCGATGACTCAAGCGCTAGTCGTGCATATTTGTTGCGTGGTAGCTCCCATGTGCTATGAATGAAAGACACTGATCTAGCAAGAGCCTCCACTACAATTGGTGGTGCGTTCATCTCAGCTCTGATAATCTCATGTGGCACTGAGGCTTTCACCCGGATCAGCTTGGAGATCATGGATACAAGTGGTCTCTCCATGGATCTCCATCCATCATATGTGCGCCCTGATCTACTATGATGATGCAAGCTATGCCCCCATACCTTCACTCCATAAAGCATGGTGGAATTGACCAATGTGTCAAGGAGCCACAACTTAGTGCGTTAACATATCCTTTCTAATCCTCCTAATGCTGCATATTCCCTTGTCAATCTTGCCTCTGCAGCACCCCTCATAGAGAAAGTAGGTCCACTAAATACAACACCAAGATATGTATAAGAGTTTACATAGTCTATTGTCTCTTGTTTATATGTAAAAATAGGTGCTGATCTCTTGACCCACTGCGTTGTAGAGAGAGAGTTGTAGAGAGAGAGAGAGAGAGAGAGAGAGAGAGAGGAGAGAGAGAGAGAGAGAGAGAGAGAGAGAGAGAGAGAGAGAGAGAGAGAGAGAGAGAGAGGGGGGAAGAAGAAGAAGAAGAAGAGAATTTTAATGTCGTAGGAAACTATCCCAAGAGACCTTAAAGATCTATCTGACGAGGAGAGTTGAACTCAAGACTTGTTATTCAAGAGAGAAATGGCATAACCAATCTACCACACTTGGGTGATTGAAAGGTTATACCATTTTCCTCTTTTTATTAGCACACCACCCCCCCCCCCCCCCCCCCCCCCCCCCCCCCCCCCCCCCCCCCACCACACACACACACACACACACACACACACACCCGAGAGAAGAGAATTTTAACGTCGTAGGAAACTATCCCATGAGACCTTAAAGATCTATCCAACGAGGAGAGCTGAACTCAAGACCTGTTATTCAAGAGGGAAATGGCATAACTAATCTACCACACTTGGGTGATAGAAAGCTTATACCATTTGAATCCATTTCCCTCTTTTTATTAGCACACATCCACACCCCCCCCCCCGAGAAGAAGAGAATTTTAACATTGTAGGAAACTATCCCAAGAGACCTTAAAGATCTATCCAACGAGGAGAGTTGAACTTAAGACCTGTTAATCAAGAGGGAAATGGCATAACCAATCTACCACACTTGGGTGTTAGAAAGGTTATACCATTTTCCTCTTTTTATTAGCGCGCACACACACACCCACACCCACACCCGAGAAGAAGAGAGTTTTAACGTCGTAGGAAACTATTCCAAGAGACCTTAAAGATCTATCCAACGAGGAGACTTGAACTCAAGACTTGTTATTCAAGAGGGAAATGGCATAACCAATCTACTACACTTCGGTGATAGAAAGGTTATACTGTTTTTCTCTTTTTATTAGCGCACGCGCGCGCGCGCACACACACACCCCAAAGAAGAAGAGAATTTTAACGTCGTAGGAAACTATCCCAAGAGACCTGAAAGATCTATCGAACGAGGAGAGTTGAACTGAAGACCTGTTATTCAAGAGGAAATGGCATAACCAATCTACCACACTTGGGTTATAGAAAGGTTATACCATTTTCCTCTTTTTATTAGTGTGCGCACACGCGCGCGCTTACACACACGCACGAGAAGAAGATAATTTTAATGTCGTAGGAAACTATCCCAAGAGAACTTGAAGATCTATCCGACGAGGGGAGCTGAACTCAAGACCTGTTATTCAAGAGGGAAATGGCATAACCAATCTACCACACTTGGGGATAGAAAGGTTATACCATTTTCCTCTTTTTGTTAGCACACATCCACACACACACACACACACACACACTTGAGAAGAAGAGAATTTTAACACCGTAGGAAACTATCCTCACACAGAGAGAGAGAGAGAGAGAGAGAGAGAGAGAGAGAGAGAGAGAGAGAGAGAGAGAGAGAGAGAGAGAGATGTGTTATTAAACGTCTTCAAAAGGCCAAAATAACTCATGAGACAAACTGATACAATCCTGGTGGATCTAATACAATGTCTGGGTACAAAATAAAATGTAGTAAAATAAAAGCTAAAATGAACATCAATGTCTGAGGATGTCTAGCACCGGCACTGTCCAGAGATGTAGTGCATCTGTCACTGAAGAATATCGTCAATGTCCGTGCTGGTAAACTGTCGTATTGGAAATTTCCCATGCCGTGCTAGAATAGTCGTGATCCTTTGATGGAGCCTCCCTCGATGTCGTGGTGGCCCTCGTAGACGTGGGGGTCTTGCTCTCCCAAGCTCAATGGCTCTGTCAATCAATATACCTCTGGTATAGGTGGACTTCATTGTCTGTTGTGAAGCTTGCTCATCTGACTGTTGAGTCTCTACTCTAAAGAAATCAGCGATTTCCCTCTGTGAATGTCTCCCACTGTCTAATCTCTTGAGAGGAGACTCTCCGTGTTTGCGCATGCCACAAACTGCTGACGTGTCAAGCAACTGAAGAACGGAGCCGACTTGTAGGTCCCGGCCAAAGGGCTTAAACCCTAAGAAGAACAAGCAACAACAGAAGAAGTCCTACCAACTTATGGGGGCCCCGTCGGATGGGGCCCATGTGATATAAAGACATTAAAATAAAGCAAGACCCACACACACATGTGCGTGGACTGATGACGTGGCAGTTGTACGAACAGCCTTGAAATTCCGCTGACAGTGCTGACGCGGTAGATTTGCACAAAACGCACCGATAGTGCTGACGTGCAGTTGTACGAAAACGCGCTGACAGATTTTGGCACTGATACTTTTTGGACCAGTTGCTTTTGAGTTTGAAGTTGTTCACTGTAACTGCTTTTCAAGCCAAGGGCCTTTAAATATGAGGTTAGGGCTCATTCTCTGGCATGCTTCCTGAAGAAGGAGTCTGGAGTACAGGCTTGTATTGTGTTGATGCAATATAAAGAAATACCGAAAGGGGCGCCAAGGTTTGGGGCCAATACTCTCTGGGGTGGAATTTCGCCACTCCGTGTCGCGTGTCGTCTCTCTCTTTCAGTTAAGTTGTTATTAAAGTGCTAAAAGTTTGTTCAGTCTGTTCTTTTCTATTGGCACATGGTGCCTGTCTTGTGACAGTGGTATCAGAGCATCATGCATGTGCTTTTCAGAAAGCATACCGGTCCTACAAAAGTGCAGATAGAGCAAACTAGAGACTGCTTGAATTTTATTTGAAGTAACTTCACACTTCACCCTTGTGGTTATTTACGGGGACCTGGATGGTTATTTGGAGGGGGAGTATTAAGAAGTCTGAGTTGTGGTTACTCTTAGCACCTCCAAACGACGCAGGCTGCGGTCTCGGGGGCGTTTGGTTGGAAAAGGCCTCTATATCTCATGGCCCGGACCTTTTTATGTTATTTGCGGGAGGATTGATATGAGAGTCGTTGAACAACTCATGGCCCGAACCTGGATGGTTATTTGCAGGGGGAGTCATGAGCGTTCATCGGTAGCTTTATGTTTCCGTCTTGTAAAATTCATATGTGAGCATTTGTGTTGCATTGTGATGTGCCAACCACAGATTATTCCTAATTGGATGAGATTGCCTTGGCATGTAATTTTAGTGCATCAAGACGCCCGTGGAAGATCAATGTGGTTTGGGTGTGATGGCTAATTTTACTACGCCAGAATATCAAGAGTTCTGATCTGGACGAAAGGAGAAGCCAACTCCTTGATCAAAAGAGCCGAAAGGAGAAGCAAACTCCTTAACAAAAAGAGCAAACTGATTGTCCCTCGGATGGTCCCTCGGAATGACCCTCAGAAATTTTTGAGGTAACTTGAGTTGTTTTGCAGATATGCTGTAATCGCGAACGATTACTTTCTAGAAGGGGGGATGTCACAAACTGTTGACGTGTCAAGCCACTGAAGAACGGAGCCGACTTGCAGGTCCCGGTCAAAGGGCCTAAATCCTAAGGAGAACAAGCAACAACAGAAGAAGAAGTCCTACCAACTTATGGGGACCCTGTTCGATGGGTCCCAAGTGACATAAAGACATTAAAGTAAAGCAGGACCCACACACACACACACATGGACTAATGACGTAGCAACTGTACGGACAGCCTTGAAATTCCATTGACAGTGCTGACGTGGCAGTTGTACGGATCTCCGCAAAACGCGTTGGCAGATTTTGGCGCTAGTACTGTTTGGACCAGTCGCATTTGAGTATGAAGCTTTTCACTGGAACTGCTTTTTAGGCCAAGGGCCTTTAAATATGAGGTTAGGGCTCATTCTCTGGCATGCTTCCTGGACTGTACTGTGTTGATGCAATAAAGAAATACCGAAAGGGGCGCCAAGGTTTAGGGCCAATACTCTCTAGGGTAGAATTCTGCCACTCAATGTAGCGTGTCGTCTCTCTCTTTCAGTTCAGTTGTTATTGAAATGCTAAAAGTCTGTTCAGTCTGTTCTTTTCTATTGGCACGTGGTGCCTGTCTAGTGACAGCGCAGCTCCAACAAAAATAACATGAGGCATCTCTGATCCTGATATCTCATGACTTTAGCAAGTGTTCCAAAGCCCTCTCTAAATAGACAGTGAAAACGGCCTCATAGCTCATAGTACATTGGACCATGACATATGTGATGTAACTCTGTCTTTGACTCTATATGACACAACTGGCAAATCTTTGGCCTCTACTGGTACTCTCCTAAATCTTCCAATCTCAATATCTAGTTGATGTGATGATGTGTGCATCTGACCAATAGCACATCGTATCCCATGGGATAAATAGTGTCCATATAGGCAGGTCTGATCATAAATCCATCCTCTGTGAGCTGGAGAAGATGCTCTATGTAGAAAGCCATCTTTGTGCCAAGCTCTTGTGTCGGCTCTGTCCATGTCCTCCTGATGTCCAGTTGAATCAAATCCCGTTTGATGAGGCGGGTAATCTCGGTCCGTGCGAGGGACAAGGAGGATACATCCAGCGAGTGGAAGGGGGGTAGTCTATCCATTCTAAAACCATGTAGCTGAAACCAGGATGTCACCTGTGCATACCAACAAGATGTGTCTCCTTGTGATGCAAGCCGTCGAGAAGACTCCAAAGCTAGGCGAGCATATCTATCTTTTGGGGAGATCCTATATACCGTGTATAAAAGATACAGATCTGGTAAGTGCCTCTATGACTAGGGGGGGCGCAACAAGCTTTGCACGAATAATCTCATGTGGTACAGAGGCCTTGTTGGCCTTAATCATCCCGGAAATCTTAGAGACTAGAGGCGTCTCCATATATCGCCATCCATCATTAGTGTGAGCTGAGCTATGATGGTCTACTAATGGTCCCCGTATTTGCACCCCATAAAGCAGAATTGAAGTAACCAATATGTCAAATAGCCAGAGCTTTGTTCTAGGTTCGTGAAACTGAATTTGTGAACATATTCTCTCCATCCTTCCCAAAGCTGCATATGCTCTTGTCAGTGTGGTCTCTTTTGCTCTCCCGAAGGAGAACAATGGACCACTAAAGACCACTCCCTGGTAAGTGTATGCGTCTATATACTCAACTATCTGCTGACCATATGTGAAGGTCAGTGCAAATGGCCTGGGCCATTGTGCTGTGGTGTTGAACACCATAACTTTGGTCTTTCCAAGGTTCATCGACAAGCCGCTATCACTAGCAAAAGTGTGCAATGCATACGAGTGTCGCTTCATCCCCTCGGGCAAATCTGAGACCAACACAAAATCATTGCATACAGTAGTAATGAAATCTATGTCCTTGCTAGGTGTGCTCCTCTATCGCCTCCTGTAACAATGTTAGTCTTTGTAACTAATTAATTAAAATAATTATCTAATTAGTTATGTGCATGTCAGAATAGAATTAGTAGTTCTAGGGCCTCAAGTGTGCCTAAATGGGGGTCAGAACACCTCAAGGAGACCCCAACAGAAAAATACCTTGAAGCCTTAGTGATTGGGAAATTGGGCCTTCGTGAGTGGTAGACAGTAGCCTCAGATTTTAGGCTCAAAAAATTACGTGTGTAAGTGCGAGCACAAGAATGAGATGGGGTCCTTAGAACAGTGATCCTAAGGCCTTCTTTATTTTTTAAAAGGTCTTAGGATAAGGAAATTAAATTAACTTTAATTATTTGTGCTCGGGAAAATGACCGGACAAGTGTGAACAGGTAATGCAGGAGCAGTGTCGATGCGGCATTGTGTCGGGAACCTTTAATGTTCTCATGCGTAGAATCAATGTTAACATTTGTGAGTTAGTTGCACATTTTTTTTTTAAATTTTAGTGTGCCACTTACCCATGGAAGCTCTCTCTCACCTCCCTCATCTCCTAGCGCCCCCTCTTCCTCCTTTTTATATAAGAGCAACACCCCTCCCTCTGGAAGGTTGGCAGTGCTTGTAACAAACTGCTGACGTGTCGACCTATTGAAGAACGGAGCTACCGGCCGAGGGGCCTAAACCCTAAGAAGAACAAGTAACCGAAGAAGTGTCACAAAGTGATGACGTGGTTGGCCGAGAGCACAAACCCTAACCCTAATTTTTGCCAGAAACCCTAACTGCTGAAACCCTAACCCTAACCCTTAGGGCATATTTCCGCGTTTTGCGCTGGCTAATGACGTGGCAAGCTGTACTGATTTCCGTGATTTACGCTGGCAGCTTTTGGCTTTGCTTTTGGACCAGAAGCTTTTGAGTTTTAAATGCTTTTTACTGTAACTGCTTTTTAGGCCAAGGGCCTTTAAATATGAGGCTAGGGCTCATTCTCTAGCATGCTTCCTCGAGAAGGTGCAGAGTCTAGAGTACTGGCTTGTACTTTGATGATGCAATATAAAGAAATACCGAAAGGGGCGTCAAGGTTTGGGGCCAATACGCTTTGGGGTAGAATTCCGCCACTCCGTGTCGCGTGCCGTCTCTCTCTTTCAGTTCAGTTGTTATTGAAGTGCTAAAAGTGTGTTCAGCGCTCCCGTCTTCACCGCTCATGTCTTACAGGGCATAAGCCATTAAGATCACTTGCAAAGAAGGATTCGATATTTGTTTCGAGTCATTGTTTTTCTCAAAAGTAGTGCCATGCGGATATTGATATCTACAGCTACTGTCACCAACGTGTGACTACTATCTATCCTTTTTGTTGATTTCTTTCTTATTATTTATTCATTTTCACTTTTTGGAAATACCCCTTGGGAAATCTAACTGCCCTGCATTGCATAGCTAGTGTGGAACTGTCCAGAGGGAGTCCAGGCCTGAGGGCAAGAGAGCACTAAGGTTGGACAACGACTATGGTTAGCCAAAGTGGGGTCATTGACTAGCCAAAGTGGAATCCTTTGCTACAGAGGCTACATTTTTGTTCTGGGTGTGGCTGCAGTGTACAAAGGGGGTCAGATGACCTAGAAAGATACAATGGCAGCATCTCCTAAAATTTAGGGAAATGCTATTTTGGGACCTGAAAATGTGTTTGCCTCATTACCTCCGGAATGACAAGGGAAACATTTTCTTACTCTGCCGTGAAGTCAATTGGGCAACCGGTTGGGAGATTTTTAGGCGGCAACCCCGAAACGGGAAAAGGCTGTAAATGTGCCAAGTGGCACATTTCTGTGCACTTTCCTTATGCATGAAGAAGTGGCGCTGAATTTGAAGGGAGGAGGAGCTCATTTGCAGATTTTGGTCACAGGTTAAGAGCTATGGAGTGCTTCCTTTCCCTCCTATGTACAGTGCGGTGCCAGGAGTGATGTCCTGCAGGCTACGCACTGCCCTCTCTCTCCCCTATGGCAGTATGTTATGCCCCTCTAGTGGGCTTTTCCATTGACCAATGTACAGTTGTGTGGGTTCATGCGCGATTGCCGAGGCAAGAGCCTCTTGCACAGGTACTGGATTAGCTAGCGGCTAATCCCCCGCAGGTACAGGTGAATTCGGAGGGGTTTCACGCTAGAAATCTCGTCCGATTCAAAGGGCAAGTAGCCCTACAGGTGCGGGAGCTCGAGGACTTGCTACGGATGCGACCGGCACGCGAAACGAAGCCCGAAACAGTAAATTACAGCCTGCTGTGTATTTTTGCAGGTTTAGGGTTTTGGCCCTAAACGGTCCCTAATACCCCCAGGAGGTTCGGGGACGCGAGGGGACCGCTGTATAGGTGATCTGGCGCATTTTCGGGGCTGAAAACAGAGAATTCAGCGTGCTGCACATTCTCGCTAGGTTTTGCAAAGTGTCTGTATGCGTCAGGAAAGTCATTCAATGCGTGGGAATAGTGACTGTGAAGGGTCCTAGTACAGTTATGCTGCCGAAATCAGGCCGGAACAGTTGAAATTCAGCCAAGCTTGTGCGGGGCAGCTTGTAGGGAACCACAACGTTTATTCCCTCTTTTAAACAATAAAGAAATACCGAAAGGGGTGCCCAAGTTAGGGGCCAATCTGGTGTCGGTCTACTCATACAGGTGCAATCTAGCAGCTTGTATCCCTCTCCCCTTTGTTGTGTCTTGAAAGTATAGGTAAAGTGGGCGATGAATTAAATGGGTGAAAGCAAATAAGGTTTAAGTCTAAAGTCTACCGCCCTTTTTGGATTGAACAGGCCGGTTTCATGGTTCCATCGCCGGGATTAAATCACTTTTTCCCATAGAAGTGAGCCTTGGTCAGTTTGGGTTTGAAGACACAGGGTATCATAGACCAGACATAAGGAATTGCAATTATGGCTGATACACCAAATGATGTGACTAAAGAGGTTTCCTCTTCACAGGGTCAACAGACACATGAAGTGGATGAGTCTTCAAGACCACCACAGAGAATGATGATATATTCAGGACCCAGTTTGCCACTGCTGTGGCTATGTTCACACAAGTAATGCAGAACCCGAGGTTTTTAGCCTTTCTGCAACCTCCTCTTCCGTCTCAGCAAGTTGGGTCACTAGATCATATTCAAAAGCCTTTTAAGGCTCGAGCATAGGTGATTCATACACCAGATCAATGGAAACACCTGTACACTTGACGGAGAACATGCAGTCTCCACAACCCGTGCCTAAGGTGCAAGAACAGGTGGCTGAGATGCCAGTCTTTCAAGCTGTACCTGTTCGGCCAGCCACTTTTCAACAGCCTATAGCTGGTTCTAATGGGCAGGGAAGCAACCTACAGGCTATTCAACAAGTCTTCCCACCACCTTCAGTAAACCCTGGCTATTTTGGAGGTGGATCGGTATTCCAGAGCATGGCTGGTCATGCACCTGGAAATCAGTTTTACACGCCAGGAACAGTGTTCGGGGGTGCTCAGACGATGATGCCTAACCCCATGTATGGTGTCACGGGCATGCTACCAGGGTTTCAAAACACTCAGGGCCAATTTAGGATGCCACAAGCAAATTTTGGTATGGCTGGAATTACAAATCAGCAGCCAAATATGGCATTTCCAGGTCAACTAAATTGCGGTCTGGGAACACAAATGAACCCTAACAGTGTTCCCATGTTTCAGTCACTTCCATATGACAACTTAACGCCGCTGGAGAGGCCAACTCCGTACAAAGAAGGTGGCAAAGGTGTGACATTCACGACCTTTACAGGGTTTGATGACAGGAAGAAGGCTCTCTCATTCCTCCAGCAGTTTGACAAGGCCTATGCCGGGGGAAACTTTATAGAGGCTTCACAGGTTTGCAAGGTAACTACTTTCTTGATAGGGAATGCGGGACAATGGTGGACAACTTTATTGCTGCAAGGGCAAGCTCCGTCCACATGGATTTACTTCAAGCAGATTTTTGTAGCAGCATGGTTATCTGATGACTTTGAAGGGGATGTCATGACAAAATGGCACCGGCTTAATGCTGCCACTTGCAAGAATCTCGATGACTACAATCGGAAGTTTTGGAAAGCTCTACTTCGAGTAACTTCCTATAGGTTTGTGCCATTGACAGAACAGATTGAAAAATAGTGTTGTGGCCTACCCAAAGGATTGAGAAAGTACTGCACGAAGACCAAAGTCACTACTTTGACGCAGCTCATCGAGGTAGCAAACACTGGCAATGGTTTGCTCAAGGGAGAAGATTGTGAACTCAATACTGGCGTCTAGGAAGGATCAGCCAAGAAAAATTCAGAGAAGAAGCACGTTCCCAATGAGGTTCCTAAAGGGACTCAGGAGCCAGCCAACGCAGGGAAAGGCAAAGCTATTGCTGTATCAGAAAAGGGACCTGCAAAGAAATGGAAAAGACGTTTTCCTCACAAGTCAGAAGAGCAAAAGAAGGTCCTGAGGACAGAAAACAAATGCTTTATATGTGAGCAGCCTGGCCACATTGCTTACAACTGTCCTACAAAGAAAAGGCCAGCTGATTCTGAAGACAAGGAGGACAGGAAAGGAAAGAAGCACATGGCTGGTCTAGTGCCAGATATGGTGGGCGACAAGCCAGATTCAGATGCAAGTGAGCTTTGCAGAGCATGGGGAAAGGTCAAGGATCAAACAGTGCTTATCTTCTTTGATCCAGGTGCCAAAGCCAACTTTATTTCCCCAGAATTGGCTTCAAAGTTGGGAATCAGACCTGAAGAGATGGGGTATACAGCAGAGGCAGGTTTGGCATGTCCTGGCCATACAGAGGCTGTGACGCCCATCTTTGGAAAGTTGCGTCTACATATCCAGTCCTATGTAGATGCTGAAGAATTTTACATCATGCCACTGGACGGATGTGATGTGTTGTTAGGTATTCCTTGGTTGTTTCGTGTACAGGGAATCATGGATGCCTACAACAAAAAGATCACTGTACAGAGCAGGGGAAAGACTCACATTCTGGATGTAAAGCTTAAAGGGGAGTCTATTCCTACTGTATCAGCTTCTGCTATTACTTCTGCAATGAAAAAGCATCTTTCTGCGTACTTGGTTTTTGCACGTGAAGTGTCAGATTGTGATGAATCAAATTTATCTGTGCTAGATAAAGAAAGGTCAATGTTTTTACAACAATATAGTGACTGCTTTTCCGATTCATTACCGTCTCAATTACCGCCAGAGAGACCCGAGGACCATGCGATAGATTTGGTGCCAGGCAGTAGCCCACCAAATAAGCCTCCGTACAGGGTTAGTGCGGCTCAGCAGAAAGAGATAATGGGCCAAGTACAGGAGCTGTTAGAAAAGGGGCTGATTCAGCCCAGTTCATCTCCATTCTGTTCTCCAGTGTTGTTGGTGCAGAAAAAGGATGGCTCATGGCGTATGTGCATCGACTACTGTGCACTGAACAAGAATACCATCAAGAATAGGTTCCCTATACCTAGAATTCATGATATTATGGACAAATTAGAAGGAGCAGCTATGTTTAGCAGGATAGATCTAAAGAGTGGGTACCATCAGATCCGCATTAGATCAGAGGATGTGCACAAGACTGCTTTTAGAACGACGTTTGGCCTTTACGAATTTTTAGTGATGCCCTTTGGTCTCACAAATGCTCTTGCTACGTTCAAGGATGATGGACAGAATTTTTCCGTCCACACCAGCAGTTTGTTGTACATTCTTTGATGACATGACAGTCTACTCAAAGAATGAAGAGGAGCATAGGCATCACTTGGCCATTGTGTTCAAAGAGCTACGCAGTCATAGGTTGCTCATCAATGCAAAGAAAGTGAGTTTTTTCTGGAAGAGATTCACTTTCTGGGACACATTGTTCTCAAAGGATGGTGTCAGAATGGATCCTGCAAAAGTTGAAGCGATCAAGTCATGGCCAATTTGAAGACGGTGCATGATGTCCGAAGCTTTTTGGGACTATGCTCCTATTACAGAAGGTTTATCCAAAATTTCGCTGAGATTGCTTCACCTTTACATGCTCTTCAAAAGAAGGCAGTCACCTTTAGATGGACACAAAAAGAGATTTCAGCTTTTAATCTCTTAAAGAAAAAGATGACTTCAGATCCAGTCATTGTGTTGCCAGATCTTAGGAAGTCATTTGTGGTCCAGTGTGACGCCTGTGGTAGTAGCATTGGTGCAATGCTAATGCAAGATGGCAGGGTAGTAGCCTATGAGAGCAGAATTTTGCAAGGGCCAGAGATGACCATGCAGGTCTATGAGAAAGAGTTACTGGCTGTGATTCATGCGCTCGTAAGTTGGAAACACTACCTGCTAGGTGCAAATTTCGTTGTCCAAACGGATCATCAGACCTTGCGATACTTCTTGACACAGACAAAGTTATCTGAGAAGCATATGCGATGGGCAAATATTTTGTCCATGTTCCATTTTCAGATTATGCATGTGGGAAGGCAAGAAGAACGTTGTGGCTAATGCCTTGTCAAGGAAGCCACAAATTTCAGCTGTGTCAATTCCTTATCATCATGAACTTGATGATATGAGGGAACAATATGCAAATGATGAAGATTTTGCAAGGGTCTTCGAGCAGCTAATGGATGGACAACGTCATGAACACTATCTTCTCAAAGATGGGTTCATGATGATGCATGGCAAAATGTGTGTCACAAAGCCATTGCGACGCAAAGTTATGGAAGAGAGTCATGTCCCACCGTATGCAGGGCATCGTGGTATTGATGCTACAGTTAAAGCGGTTGAGACATTCTTCTACTGGCCTACATTGAGAAGGGATGTGGATGCCTTTGTGCGAGAATGCCTAATATGCCAAAAGGTCAAGTTTGACAAGCAAAAGGCACCAGGGTTATTGCAACCACTACCTATTCGAGATAAACCATGGGAAAGTATTTCTATGGATTTTATCTTTGATCTTCCGAGAACACAAACAAGAAATGATGGTATTTGGACCATTATTTGCAGATTCAGCAAACAGGCTCATTTTATTCCTGTTAGGAAGAAGATAAAGCCAGATGAGATGGAACGCTTGTTTATGAGCAATATTTTCAAGTATCATGGCATGCCAGAGTCGATTGTTAGCGACCGTGATCTACGCATGACAACTTCGTTTTGGAGAGGCTTGTTTGAGAATATGGGCACAACGCTCAAATTCTCTTGGTCATTTCATCCTCAAACAGATGGGCAGTCAGAAGAGGCAAATTCTACTGTCCCAGATCTGTTGAAGTGCTATGTGTCAGAGCATAAAGGAAAGTGGGAGCAGTATTTGCCATTGGTGGAGTATGCATACAATAATACAGTGCATTCATCAACTGGCAAGGCACCCTTTGAGATAGTTGAAGGTGGCAAGAAAGTTCCTCCCATACTGCATACAAAGGACAAGATATTTGAAGCAGATAAGTATGTTCAGGACATGGATGAAATGTACAAGAAGGTCAAAGTGGCCTTAGAAAGGACTCAAGCAAAGCAAAAGAAAGCAGCTGATCGTCACCGTCGTGAAGTGGTATATTCACTTGGTGATTGGGTGCTTTTACGCTTTGAAAAGGCAAGGTTAAAGAATATGAAGGGCAAGGAAAGACTGTTTCCAAAGCTCAGCATGCGTTACTATGGGCCTTTTCAAGTGTGCGACGTAATCAGTGATGTTGCATATAGGCTGAAATTGCCTGACAGTTGGAAGATTCACAATGCGTTTCATGTGAGTCTTCCTCAGACCCTATGTGGGTGATGTGCTAGAAGATATGCCAGCTGAAGATCAGCCGGAAGTCGAGGAACTTGACGAGATCTTGGTCCCGGAATAGATTTTGGCACACAAAGAAAGGAAAGTGAAAGGCAAGGTTGCTAGGCGTTACTTGGTAAAGTTCAGAAACTATCCACCAATGGATGCTAAGTGGATGGAAGAAGGTGAACTTGCAGAGTCACCAACTGTGTTATCACTTTACCTGGAAGCCTTCGATTTGCAACCTACCTTGATCCCTTGAGTTTCAAAGCTACATGGATTGTCAGTGTGACAATGGCTTCTGAAATAAATGATGTACATGGTATTTAAAGTGAGCTCAAATCAAATACCTGTTACATGAATGTTAGAGCTGTACAGATTGTCAGTTTGGCAATTGCTCTTATGGAATGTCCAAAAGTTGGTTAGTGCTATAGAAGTGAGTATTTCTTGTCAATTTGTCAAGGATACAGTGATTGCTTCTATTGAAGAGTACATGTGTAACTGCATTCTTAAACTGTCGGTTTGGGTATGCTCGAAAGTGTTACGGGATCCAATGTGTACTATAAGACAGTGGCAAAATGTGTGCCTACCATTTTGTCACTGGAAAGTTAGTGACTGAAAGCAATGGCAGAGTGCGAAGCTACCACTATGTCATTGGGATAGGGTTCACACGCAGGCAATACATGTGTCGACGAGGTGTTGAATACACCAGGGTTGACAATGAGCATGTATGTGTCGTACATATGTCGACAGGTGTTGAATACATTAGTGTTGACTGTGAGTATGTACGACATAGATGCAAACGAGGACGTTTGAGATTTCAAGAGGGGGGTATGTGTCCAGCGTGTGACTACTATCTATCCTTTTTGTTGATTTCTTTCTTATTATCTATTTACTTTCACTTTTTGGAAACACCCCTCGGGAAATCTAACTGCCTTGCATTGCATAGCTAGTGTGGAACTGTCCAGAGGGAGTCCAGGCCTGAGGGCAAGAGAGCACTAAGGTTGGACAAGGACTATGGTTAGGCAAGTGGGGTCATTGACTAGCCAAAGTGGAATCCTTTGCTGCAGAGGTTACATTTCAGTTCTGGATGTGGCCGTAGTGTACAAAGAGGGTCGGATGACCTAGAAAGATACAATGGCAGCATCTCCTAAAATTTAGGGAACTGCTATTTTGGGACTTGAAAAGGTGTTGACGTCATTACCTCCAGAATGACAAGGGGAACATTTTCTTACTCTGCCGTGAAGTCAACTGGGCAACCGGTTGGGATATTTTTATACGGTAACCCCGAAACGGGAAAATGCTTGTAAATGTGCCAAGTGGCACCTTCTGGTGCACTTGCCTCATGCAACAAGAAGTGGCGCTGAATTTGAAGGAGAGAGAGCCTCATTTTCAGTTTTTGGTCACAGGTTAAGAGCTATGGAGTGCTTGCTTTCGCTCTTATGCACAGCGCGGTGCCAGGAGTGATGCCCTGCACGCTACGCACTGCCCTCTCTCTCCCCTTTGGCAGTATGTTATGCCCCTCTAGTGGGCTCTTCATTTGACCAATGTACAGTTGTGTGTGTTCATGCGCGATTGCCGAGGCAAGAGCCTCTTGCACAGGTACTGGATTAGCTAGCGGCTAATCCCTCCGCAGGTACAGGTGAATTCGGAGAGGTTTCACGCCAGAAATCTCGTCCGATTCAAAGGGCAAGTAGCCCTACAGGTGCGGGAGCTCGAGGACTTGCTAAGGATGCGACCGGCACGCAAAACGGAGCCCGAAATAGTGAATTACAGCCTGCTGTGTATTTTTGCAGGTTTAGGGTTTTGGCCCTAAACGGACCCTAATACCCCCAGGAGGTTCGGGGATGCAAGGGGACCGCTGTACAGGTGATCTGGCGCATTTTCAGGGCTGAAAACAGAGAATTCAGCGTGCTGCAGATTCTCGCCAGGTTTTGCAAAGTGCCCGTATGCGTTGGGAAAGTCAATCAATGCGTGGGAATACTGTCTGTGAAGGGTCCTAGTACAGTTATGCTGTCGAAATCAAGCCGGAACAGTTGAAATTCAGCCAAGTTGTGCGGGGCAGCTTGTAGGGAACCACATCGTTTAGTCCCTCTTTTGAACAATAAAGAAATACCGAAAGGGGCGCCTAAGTTAGGGGCCAATCTGGTGTCGGTCTACTCATACAGGTGCAATCTAGCAGCCTGTATCCCTCTCCCCTTTGTTGTGTCTTGAAAGTACAGGTAAAATAGACGACTAATAATGGGTGAAAGCTAAATCAAGGTTTGAAGTAAAGTCTACCGCCGTTTTTGGATTGAACAGGCCGGTTACAGGAGGATCTCATTTGCAGATTTTGGTCACAGGTTAACAGCTATGGAGTGCTTCCTTTCCCTCCTATGTACAGTGCAGTACCAGGAGTGATGCCCTGCAGGATTGAACATGCCGGTTTCATGGTTCCAATCGCCGGGATTAAATCACTTTTTCCCATAGAAGTGAGCCTTGGTCAGTTTGGGTTTGAAGACACAGGGTATCATAGACCAGACACATGGAATTGCAATTATGGCTGATAGACCAGATGATGTGACTAAAGAGGTTTCCTCTTCACAGGGTCAATAGAGACATGAAGTGGGTGAGTCTTCCTTCCGAGTGGAACTTCTGGCAGAGTGGGGTATATCCTGAAATGCTTGTCATGGAAAACCTAGGAGATTATATCTTGAAATTTCTCGATATCTCTCAGTAGATGTCTCTTCTCGAGTTGATAACCTTGGAGGTTCGGTGTGATTGCTATCTCTTGGGACTATCATTGCCGCCAAAGAAACACTGTCTATCCAAGAGCTGATGGACCATGCTGTGCTCGGCTACGACCTTATGGAATGAACCTAACCCTAATTTTGGTGCAGGTTTAAGGATGGAAAATCAGTCGACTTTTCGAGCTCGACTGATGTCGAGATTGTTTTTCTAAGTTTGAAATCTGTTTGAGAACTTGTTTGGTGATCCTGTTTGGAATTTGTTTGAAATAGATGCTATCTGTTTTAAACCTGTTTTGGTGCCGATTTAAATTGTTTGACTCTGGTTTGATACTGCTTTCAATGATTGGTGATTTTACTCCCGGGTGGAGAAGTGAGAAATACTATTTTGGTATTGTTTGAACCTCGGAACGATGCAGGCCGATGCCTGGGGAGCGTTTCGTTGTATGTTTGAAAACCTCCGAACGACGCAGGCCGATGGCTGGGGAGTGTTTGGTTGTATGCTTGTAAAATAATTGTTGTTGTGACTGCCGGCCCGGACCTGGATGGTTATGGGGGAGGAGTATTAAGAAGTCTGAGCAATGGTTACTCTCAGCACCTCCAAACGACGCAGGGTGTGGTCTGGGGGGCGTTTGGTTGTAAAAGGCCTCTATATCTCCCAGCCCGGACCTTTTTAGGTTATGCGGGAGGAGTGATGAGGGAGTCGTTGAATATCTCCCGGCCCGGACCTTGTTAGGTTATGCGGGAGGAGTGTTCATCGACGGCTTTATGTTTCTATGTCTTGTAACATGCATATGTGAGCATTTGTGTTGCATTGTGATGTGCCAACTACTGAATATTGCTAATTGGATGAGATTGCCAGGGTATGTAATTTTAGTGCATCAAGACACCCGTGGAAGATCAATACGGTCTGGGTGTGATGGCTAATTTTACTATGCCAGAATATCAAGAGTTCCGATCTGGACGAAAGGAGAAGCTAACTCCTTGATCAAAACAGCCGAAAGGAGAAGCTAACTCCTTGATCAAAAGAGCAGAAAGGAGAAGCTAACTCCTTAATAAAAAGAGCAAATTGATTGTCCCTCGGAAATTTTTGAGCTAACTTGAGTTGTTTTGCAGATATGCTGTAATCGAGGACGATTACTCTCTTTCAAGCAAGGTAGGATCCGTACGTACGTACGGATCCGTACGGTACCGTACAGTACCGCACGGTACCGTACGGATCCGTACTGTTTATTAAAAAAAAAAAAAAAGAATTTTCCCTTCGCGTTTTCGGATTTAATTTCACCTTTGTTTTGGGGGTTTGGCTGCCTGGTTATTGAGAGAGAGTGAGTTTGGGCGCCTGTTTATTGCAGACAGAGCTCTGCAAACTCACCTGCAGAGCAACCTTATGCGCGGTAAAGGTAAGTGCTCGTCCTCGCGAGTCTCTCCCGTCTCCCTCGCGCATACCTTGTGTGTTTCTCGCGATAGCATCAATGTTTTTGTTCACCAATCTGTAGGTACACCATGCCTCGCAAACCCAACCCAGTCTGGAGCACACACACCACTGTCATTGCGGTGGTAAATACAGGAGGGCAAGCAGGATCAGGAACACGTACTTGGGCCTGCAAATATTGTGGAAAACAGAAGACAATTACGGTGACGCGTGTGTTGAGGCACCTTACTGGCATCGGCACTACTGGCCAGTGCGGATGACTCGCCTTGGATTGTCTATTTATGACAGCCTTGGATAGTAGAACAGTGAGCTAATATTCTAGAAGTGATACTTATGAATTTATTATCAAGTACGGACCGTATTGTAGGTTTTTGACGTTTTCGAAAAAAACCTTACGAATTTTATGTACCTTACCACTCAATCCATTCGGTACTACGTACAGTACGTACCGAACACGTACTGTACCTTACGTACCTTTCCACCTTGCTTTCAAGAAGGGGAGATGTGACAAATTGCTGACGTGTCGACCTACTGAAGAACGGAGCTATCGGCCGAGGGGCCTAAACCCTAAGAAGAACAAGTAACAGAAGAAGTGTCACAAAGTGATGACGTGGTTGCCCGAGAGCAAAAACCCTAACCCTAATTTCTGCCAAAAACCCTAACTGCTGAAACCCTAATTGTGGAAACCCTAACCCTAAAACCTGAAAACCCTAATTCTACTGCCAAAAACCCTAAAACTGCAGAAACCCTAACCCTAACCCTAAGGGCAGATTTCTGCGTTTCGCGTTGGTTGATGACGTGGCAGGCTATACGGATTTCCGTGATTTACGCTAGCGGCTTTTGGCTTTGCTTTTGGACCAGAAGCTTTTGAGTTTTAAATGCTTTTTATTGTAACTTGTTTTTAGGCCAAGGGCCTTTAAATATGAGGCTAGGGCTCATTCTCTAGCATGCTTCCTGGAGAAGGTGCAGAGTTTGGAGTACCGGCTTGTACTTTGATGATGCCATATAAAGAAATACCGAAAGGGGCGCCAAGGTTTGGGGCCAATACTCTTTGGGGTGGAATTCCGTCACTACGTGTCGCGTGTCGTCTCTCTCTTTCAGTTTAGTTGTTATTGAAGTGCTAAAAGTGTGTTCAATCTGTTCTTTTCTATGGGCACGTGGTGCCCGCCCTGTGACAGTGCTCCTACCCCCCCCCCCCTCCTTTGTGATTGTGCTCTGTGCAATGGAGCTCTCCATC
Organism: Adiantum capillus-veneris; assembly: GCF_014529385.1. Lineage (NCBI taxonomy): Eukaryota > Viridiplantae > Streptophyta > Polypodiopsida > Polypodiales > Pteridaceae > Adiantum > Adiantum capillus-veneris. The sequence goes on from NC_140931.1 coordinate 163,213,492, forward strand.
GGAGTCTGAGAGCAGCCCCTTGTGACATATGTGGTAGCTCTGAGCTTCCATTGTCTAGAACAAGGACTCTCACAGCCATAGCCACCTTCTTGAGAAGTTCCGTCCTAAGAAGTTGCAGCGGATGCTCTCTCCCTAGAGCGTAGTGGCTGTAAATTCTCTGTTTTCAGCCCCTAATCATCTCAACTAGGGTGATTTTCAGAAGAGCACTCATAGAATGAAAGTGTTCTCTGCTTATCCTACTCATACACAAAGTTTGGTTCAATTGCATCGCGAAAAAGGCCTCTGTTTCGGCATTGGAACGTGCACGGGTAAGGATTTCAGGTTATGTGCAGAAAAGTTCAACAAGCGTATGTGTGTGCGTTTTGCGTCTTCTCTCGTGTTCATTGCAGGAATGATTAAGTACCAAGGAGACCAATTAGCGGAAGATGGACTTTCTTCTTCTTTGAGAGCTTCCTAGAAGTTTTATTGAAGATAGAATCTCATATAAGAGAGCTTCCAAAAACTCACAAAAGAGCAGAAAATCCTCTTAGCAGTTAGGGAGTAGTTTTCGCTCTCTCTCAATCAGAAGCAAAAAAAGTACAAGTAAAGAATTGAGGACAGGCGTTTGCCCCGTTTCTGTGCTTGTAAAGATTCTCCCTTAGTAATAAAGATATTCTCTTTATTGGGGGGGGGGGGGGGGGGGGGGGGGGGACCAGCTCATCTCTTGGTCCCCAATGATGTGTCAAGCTTTTCTCTCACTTCTCAGTTCTCTTTAGTCTATGAATTTAATTTAAAAGCTAGTTTACGCTTCGTTGGTGGCTGACTTTGATCTTGTAAAAATGCAAGCCTCAAGATTGGATTGCCTTCAAGAAGGAATTCTATGCTCAATTCCTTCCTCCAGATTATGAGCAAGAATTAAAGAAAGAATGGGACCGACTTTCTCAGTTAGAGAACGAAATTGTTCGACAATATGAGGATAGGTTTTGGGACGTTCACTTGAAAGTTACTCCATTCAAGAAGATTTAAGATTCATAGAAGATGCGAAAGTCTGAAGCTGGTAAAAGGGTATGAAGCTTTATCCACGGAGCAATTTAGAAATACTTATGGAATCAGCTCGCATAAGCTGACGCTATACACGAGAATGGTACTACCACGAAGCTAGAACAAAGCACTTATCATGCTAAGCAGAAAGCTCTTAACAATCAGCCCACTTCTACTACTTCTTCTGAAAAGAAGAAACGAACCGCCTCATATGCAAAAGCAAAACCTAATCAGTCCAAGAGAGGGAAATATCTCTCTCTCGCAGAATTGAGAACCTATATGAGTAAAGGAAGATGCTTCAAGTGTGGAGAAATTGTACACATGAAGGGTGATTGCCCCACTAAGACCCCACAGCCCCCTTCTTCTAATGCAGTAAAAAATGTACATGGTAATACGACAAAGGATGGTAAAGAAAGATCTCGTCTAAAAGCATGGAGTAGCATTAACAACCAGCTGGCACTTATATTGTTTGATCCCGGAAGTACGGATAACTTCATCTCTACAAAGCTTGCCGAAGACCTTAATTTACATTAAGTTGTCAAAAAGTTTTGAAGATTGTTTTGCGGATGAACTTCCAAATGATCTTCCACCCTCTCGATGTGAGGATCATACAATTGATTTGATACGAGGGAGTTCTCCTCCAAATCAGCCCCCACTAGAGTCAGTTTAATGCAGCAGGAGGAGATACTTACGCAAGTTAATGAACTTTTGGAGAAGGGTTTAATAAGGCCTAGTACTTCTCCATATTGTTCACATATCTTGTTAATACAGAAAAAGGATGACACATTTCGTATGTGTATAGCTTATAGATCTTTAAACAAGATCACAATTAAGAATCGATTGCCAATACCTCGGATTGGTGACATTCTTGATAAGCTACAAGGAGCAAGTATATGTGCATAAGATTTCATTTAGAACAACCTTTGGGTTGCATGAATTCTTAGTGATGCACCAACAACTTTCAACAGAATGATGGATAGAGTTTTCATTCATATAGAAGATTTACAATAGTCTTCTTCGATAATGTCTTAATCTTCTCAGCGACAGAAGAAGAAAATCACAAACATCTCGCAACAATGTTTGAACAATTACGCAAACACAAGCTATTTATGAATGCTAAGAAAGTGAGTTCTTTTTAAAAGAAATTCACTATTTGGGCCATATAGTGTCTCACAATCAGGTGAAAATGGATCCTTGCAAGATTCAAACAATTGTAGAATGGCCTATGCCAACTATAGTACATGAAGTTCGAAGTTTTCTTGGCCTCTGTTCTTGTTATCGGAGTTCCATTCGAGCCTTTGCCGCCATAGCGGGTCGTTTTTGCTTGTTTTGTTTTGTTTTCTGTAACAAACTTGGGCACTCCAAGTCAAGATTCTACTGCAACACAACAGAGATTTTTTTCAAAACAGTTCACATTTCACAATTGATTCGACACGGCCTGACGGAGTTCCGTGCCTAGAGGTATTGGCCCCAAAGATGGGGTCCCCTTTTGGTATTTCTTTTTGTATTAAATCTGTGCTCAAAGTTCAAGGGAGTGGGAGGGTCTCACTCTCAGACTCTGCGTCCAGATGCTTTGCAAAGTGGGAGCCCTGCCCACACTTATAAAGGTTTACAAGGGATACTAAAAGCAGAGCCCCAGAAGCTTCCAAGTTTTTAAAAGCATTAAAGCTTTATTTTTATCAAAAGTTCTCTCACTCTCTTATGCTTTGCATAAAGCTTGCGTAGCCAAAAGTTGCCAGAAATTCAGTGTAAGCTTTTTGTACAGCCAACCATCTCTTTTTTGCACTGTGAAATGCGGGGGTCCGCACACTGCTGCCACGTGAGCTCTGCACATGCGTTTTGCGGGACTGCGTGCCAGAGAGAAAGTGTGTGTGTGTTTTCTAATGCCCAATTGGCCACGCCACGTCACAGGTTTGTGACATACCCCCCTCTTGAAAGCATTGTAATCGTCCTCGATTACACTTGCAAAACAGACATAAGCCATGAACTGTCCAAGCAGACACTGACTGTTAGTACTGACGCACTAGGAACACACAGCTAGCACATGTACCAATCGATAGTCATAGCACATGACATCACTTGACATCACATGACAAATCACATTGAAAAATTCATTCGGATCTCAAACCATGAGTAATCGGCAACATATTTAGCAATCGCATCTAGATTTACTCGGGACCTCATAGATGCCCGATTAACTAATCCTTATTGCAATCACGTCTATTGAGATCTTTCAGACCGAAATGCTACAGTCATTTCGTCTATTAGTTCCTGCACTTAGACAAGTCAAGAACAAAACAGTATCATATTATCGGGAATTCTAGTTCATAAAGTCATACAACAGAATACTGTGAGCTCACAGTATCCTTGAAACTCAAAAGAGACATCAATGACTTTAATATCAAAATCGGGGCAATTTGTTGACAAAGGAGTGGACGACTCCCCTCTTGTGCATACCCATTGCACCAAATTCCGCCCAGTTGGGTTCGGGGTTCAATTTTGGAATAGACTATGCTAAACCAAAAGCTTCAAGGTAAAGGTTCACAGTCTGAGGAGTATCTGCCAGGTCTTCCTGCTCCATCCACTTCGCATCCAATGCGGGATAGTTCTTGAATTTAACCAAGAATAGCCTTATCATTTCACCTTTTACCTTTCTTTCTTTATGTGCCAAAATCTGTTTTGGAACGAGTATCTCCTCGTTTTTCTCCACTTTGGGTTGCTCATCAAGCTCCCCATCATTGGGCACATCGCTTTTAAAATGCTTCAGGAGACTCACATGAAAAGCATTGTGAATCCTCTCATATCGTGCAACTTCAGTCGAAAGGAGACATCATTTATGTTTTCGTAAATTTGGAAAGGTCCGTAGTATCTCATGCTAAGCTTTGGAAAAAGCCGCTCCTTTCCCTGTTTCTTTCTCAGGCGTGCCTTCTCACGTAAGAGCACCCAATCATTCTCCTTTAATTTCAAATCGCGACGATGTCGATCTGTTGCCTTTTTGTGTCTTTCTTCAGATTTCTGCAAAGCCTCTCGGACCTTGGCAAAAGCCGTGTCTAAGTCCCGTGTATACTCGTCGGCTTCAAAAATCTTATCTTTCGTGCTTAGGAAGGGTAGAACCTTCGTAGCACCTTCAATAATCTCAAATGGCGCCTTCCCCGTCGAAGAGTGTATCGTGTTATTGTAGGCAAATGCCACCAAAGGTAAATACTTTTCCCATTGAGTCTTCTGATCCGAGATGTAAGACTTCAATAAATCTAGTACCACTGAATTAGCAATCTCTGATTGCCCGTAAGTGTGCGATGGAACGATGATGAGAACTGCAACCGCGTGCCAATGTTCTCCCAAATAGCCTTCCTAAACAAACTCGTGAATCTAGGTTCTCTGTCGGAGACGATCGTCTCAGGCATGCCATGTAATCTGAAGATGTGGGCCACAAATAGTCTCGCTGGGTGAAATGAGCTTGCTTGCTAAATCTGTCAATAACAATCCAAATACCATCTTGCCCATTGCAATACTTTCCCAGGGGCGGATGGGTATGGGTAAAGGCTGTAACAATCCCTGTGCTTTATGCCTGTCAAACTTGACCTTCTGGCATACCAAGCAACTGCGTACAAAATCGTCCACGTCCTTCTTGAGTTTTGGCCAAAAGAAGTATCTCTCCACACCTTTTCCATTAACGGCTGTGTAATGCACAACATGATTTTCTTCATCAAGTAGCCACCCCGAATGGAATATCCCGCTACTACCTTCCCATTCCGTATCCGAGTGAAAATATCTGCAAAATCTGTATCTGTGGCATACTGATCGACCATATCCTCGAAGCTCCTATGATGTATCGCGGAAATAGCCAAAACCAACGGCTTTCGAGACAAAGCATCTACCACCGAGTTCTTCTGTCCCTGCACATGGACAATCTGGAAGTGAAACTGTGACAAGATGTTCGCCCACCGCATCTGCTTTTCCAATAGCTGCTTCTGTGACAACAAGTAGCGTAAACTCTGATGATCTGTAAAGACCGTAAAATCCGCTCCGAGTAGGTAATGTCAGTGGGAGTAAGAGCATGGATAACCTCCAAAAGCTCTTTCTCATATATCTGTGCTGTCAATTCCGGCCTTGAGAACAATCGGCTCTCGTAGGCAATGACATGGCCTTCTTGCATTAAGACCACACCCAGACTACGACCACAAGCACCACAATATACTTCGAATGACTTCTGCAAATCTGGCAAAGTCAAAACTGGTCCTATAGTCAATTTCTCTTTCAATGTCTGAAAGGCAGTCACCTCTGTAGGTCCCCACGAGAAAGGGACTCCTTTCTGTATCAAGATATGCAAAGGGGATTTTGTTGAGAGCTCATAGTCAATGCACATTCTCCAAGATCCGTCTTTCTTCAATATCAACAACACCGGAGAGCAGTAAGGTGAAGTACTCGACTGGATAAGACCCTTTTCCAAGACGTCTTTCACTTGGTTCATAATCTCTTCATTCTGAGCTCGGCTTACTCGGTAAGGTGGCCGGTTCGGTGGTGTAATTCGAGGTATCAAATCAATGGTATGATCCTCAGGACGAGCTGGTGGCAACTTGCCTGGCAGGCCCTCAGAAAAGCAATTGGCATGAGTGTGGAGAAAATCTTGGCGTTCTTTTTCTAGATCAGAGATATTTGTCCTAGGATCATCATTCAACTCTTTCAAAAAGATCGAGTAAACAAACTGATTGGATTGCATTAATTTTGAAACGGCTGAAGCCGATACAATAGGGACAGACTCACCCTTAAGTTTTACATCAAGTACAATGTTTCGGCCCTTTTCTGTAGTCAAAGTTTCTTTTCTTGCCCGATAGTCGACCACGGTATTGTTCTTATGGTACCAGGGAATTCCTAGGAGGACATCACAACCTTCCAAGGGCATTATGTAGAAGTCCTCGTGCCCCGAATACCCCTGACAATGCAACCGAAGTTTGCCAATGACAGGTGTAATGGCTACGTCCCTGCCGGGTTCCGCTAGAACTGCCTCTGCTAGTGGTCCGATCCGATCGGGTGTAATCTCGAGCCGTGCCGCCAATTCAAGTGAAATGAAGTTGGCCTTGGCTCCTCCAGCAAAGAAAATCAGGGCTTCTTGATCTTTCACTTTGCCGCAAGCTCGTCAAAGTTCTGTACTCTCATCAATTGTGCTTGGGTCAGTACCCATGCTATCTGGAACCAATCCTGCTTTCATCTTGCCTTTCCGTCCACGTTCCTCAGTTGCTTTTGAACTCTCTGGCCTGTCTTCATCTTGTTCTTTCTGTGTCTTTTTAGGGCACTTCGTGGAGATGTGTCCTTGTTCCCCGCATCCAAAGCACTTCCCTTGATGAATCTTCTCGCATTCGTACTCCCGAGTCAACCAAGAAGAAATAAAAAGCCTTTTAAATTTCAGCCATTTAACTGGCGCTTTCTTATTCAATAGAAGAGTGGATCACCATGGTCGAGCATTTCCCTTGAAGTAAGAGGTAGCCCTCCAAATCTTGGAGTGCTTTGCGCAATGCCCTCCAGAGAAAGCTATGTCAAACTGCTATATGAAGGCCAAAGCCCTCGAAGCGTCTCGGAATCCAGAAAAAGTGTCAAATTTAATTGATTGTCTACCGTCTTTAAATTCTCGAACTTTCTTGCTTTTATCCACCAGAAAGTCATACTGCTTGGCTTTATAAAAATTCTTCTTCTTTGCATAAAATCTGTAATCATCGGAGTTCGAACTATCTGAAGACGAGTTCAACTGCCAGAAACTGAGCGAAACTTAGGCTTCTTTGCCTTTTTCTTGCCCTTTTCGAAGCTTTGCTTTTTGCTTCGCTTTTTCCCTTTCCTGTCTTCTTTACTTGAGTCAGAAGAGCTAGAAGAATTGTCAGAAGAAGAAGAAGAAGAAGAAGAAGAACTGGATACTCCAAATCTGACACGCTTCTTTTGTTTTCTTGCCAAGGCAAAAGCAGATTGACGACCCAAATAACCCGGGGAAGTCCGTTCCTTTCTTCTGCTTTTTGTGGTGCTTTTTGGCTTTGTTGGTTGCGTCAAAAAGCTGTGTAATCCGTATATCGACCACCTCTTCTAATTCTTGCTCTGTAAACATCCTCGGAGTAGGAGGTTTCTTGAGTGCCGGTTTGAGGGGTGGTTCTGTGGCCTTCCGCCACTGAGAGTGCACTTCGTCGAAGGATGTCTGCGTCAAAAATTTTGCAAATTTGGGATCCTTCCCAATGTTGATCATCATCTTTGTCGCATCGTCAACCAATTGTCGACGCTTTATCTCTTCAATCTCCGCCTGAGTAGGCCGAGGCGGGCCATACTCATCGTGAGAATTTTCTTCGTGATCTCTTCCCGCATCCCCAGATGCAAAGGAAGTTGATTGATCTCTGTTTGAATCCATAAGTGTCGCGAGAAAATTATCGGATTTCCCGGTAGAAGAGAAATCAGCCGTGCTCTGATACCATTGTAACAAACTCGGACACTCCAAGTCAAGATTCTACCGCAACACAGTAGAGATTCACTTCAAAACAGTTCACAGTTCACAATTGATTCGACACAGCCTGGCGGAGTTCCCGTGCCTAGAGGTATTGGCCCCAAAGATTGGCGCCCCTTTCAGTATTTCTCTTTGTATTAAATCTGTGCTCAAAGTACAAGGGAGTGGGAGGGTCTCACTCTCAGACTCTGCGTCCAAATACTCTACAGTGTGGGAGCCCTGCCCACACTTATAAAGGTTTACAAGGGATGCTAAAAGCAGAGCCCCAAAAGCTTTCAAGTTTTTAAAAGCATTAAAGCTTTATTTTTATTAAATGTTCTCTCTCTCTCTCTCTTATGCTTTGCGTAAAGCTTGCGTAGCGAAAAGCTGCCAGAAATTCAGATTAAGCTTTCCGTACAGCCAGCCAGCGCTTTTTGCGCCGTGAATTGCACCGTGAAATGCGGGGTCCGCACGCTGCTACCACGTCAGCTCTGCACATGCGTTTTGCGGGACTGCCTGCCAGGTGTGTATGTTTTTTGATTCCCAACTTGCCACGCCACGTCACCAGTTTGTGACATTTTCCCTTCTTTTGGTTTGCTTGGGTTGTTTGTTTGGGGTTTTGGTTTTGGTTCTTGCTTGTTCGCGGTTTTTTTGTTTGGGGTTGGCCAGCTGCGCTCATCTCAGCTCTCTCTACCAAGCTTCGTCAGCCGGTTTCCATCGGAATGTTGTGCCAAAGCCTCCTACAATGCTTTCGAGAAGTTCCCTCTCCAACTATGGTCTTTGTGAGCCACCTTAAGCAAGTGGACTGCTCGGTCTTCTGGATGATAGCTCCTTGTCAGCTCCAATGTAGTGCTTTGTTACCCACCTGGTGCCATCCTCCTGATGTATCTTGGTGATGTCAGTCGCCTCTTCTCTCTCATCTTTGCCACCAACTGCTCTCTCCCTTCTGTTCCTCCATTGCTTGTTGCTGTTAGATTTTACCAACTGGTGGGCATCTATCCGACACCGAGCTTCTACTAGCTGCTCACTGTCATCTTCACCGCTGGTGGCTTTGGTTCTCGATTTACAATTGCTGATTGGGCTTTTGGTCGATGTGCGTATCTTTCAGAGGCTACTGATGTCCTTTCTTCACTTAGCTTGCCAGGGCACTTTTTACTCTCTCTAGGAGAGGCCTTTTACCCTGGCCTTCAGCCTTTTCCGTTTGGCCATGTGCCTCGTTGTATCCAGTTTTTCATTATTCCGTTTGATGCCACGGGCCTGCTATGTAAATAGTGATGTACTTTCTCTCAGAATAGGCACCATTTGGGCATTCTGGGAGATTTTCAAGTAATAGAATCAGCCTCCTTGCCTTGTCCGCGCACGTGAGAGAAATGAAAATGAAATGAAATGTTATATTAACGTCTTCAAAAGGCCAAAACAACCTATGAGACCAAACTGTTACAAAATTGTAAATCTGATACCATATCTGGGTACAAAAAGACTAGAACAAAAATACTACTACTACTACTACTACTACTAGAATCCATCCTCATCTGCACTTTGCATGTCGAGAGTATGGCTCGAATTCTCTGATGTAGTCTCCGTCGATGCTGTGTAGCCACCCTCCTCAATCATGGCCGTCTGGATTTCCGTAGCTCCGGGCTGAGCTTTGCACACAGAGAGAGAAATGAAAATGAAATGAAATGTTATATTAACGTCTTCAAAAGGCCAAAGTGACCTATGAGACCAGAAAGTTACAATGTGGTGGATCTGATACAAAGTCAGAGTAACATGATGACAAAATGACAAAATTACAAAATAAAATACTATGGAATCCTAAACTGCTAGGTGTGAACTAAGCAACTAAATAGCTAGCTGGGATAGCTAGATCACAAGAGATCCAGCATCGGTCGCTGGCAGATCTGATCAAGCTCCTCCATGGTCAGTAGTCTGACCGGGCGTCGTGCATGTCGAGCCAAAGTGATCCGAATCCTCTGATGCAGCCTCCGCCGATGCTGTGTAGTCCTCCGCAGTCGTGGGCGTTTGGATCTCCCCAGCTCAGTCGCTCGGTCGATCAGTATGCCTCTAGTGTAAAGCAACGAGCTCTGCTGTGGTAGTAACTCCCCCGGGTGTCCCGTGGCAGCTCTATAGAAGTCTATGATCTGTCTCTGAGACTGGCTAGCCTCTCCTCTCATTAGGCTCTCTTTGTGTGTGTGCAGCTCGAGCAAAAACAAACCCAGGCATCTCTGATCCTCGTACCGCATGACTCTAGAGAAAGGTCCAAAGCCCTCTCTAAACAAGCAATGGAAGCGGCCTCGTATCTTGTAGTAGACGGGGCAGTAGCATGTGTAGTGCAACTCTGTCTCAGGCTCGATGTCACACAGGGGGCATGTCCTGGCCTCTGCTGGTACTCCGCTGTATCTCCCAGTCTCGATCCGCAGCTAGTGTGAAGATGTGCGTATCTGGCCAATAGCACATTGTATCCCATGAGACAAGTGGGTGTCCATGTATCTGGGCCTCGTCACAAAACCATCCTCCGTAAGCTGGAGGAGATGCTCTCTGTAGAAAGCCATCTTCGTGCCCAGCTCCTGTGCTGGCTGTATCCATGTGCTCTTGGTGTCTAGGTGAGTCAAGTCCTGGCGAATGAGCCTGGTGATCTCGGACTGTATAAGAGTCAGAGAAGGCGCATCCAGTGAGTACTAGAAGGGAGGCAATCTGTCTAAGATCTGGTGAGCGCCTTAACCACTAGTGGGGGGCAGCTAGCTCTGCTCGTACAATAGCACGTGGTACTGAAGCCTTGGCTGTAATGAACCGCGAGATCATAGAGACCAGAGGCTTCTGCATGTCCCCCCATCCATCACTGCGGCCTGTCCTCCCGTGATATGAGAGAGAGAGAGAGAGAGAGAGAGAGAGAGAGAGAGAGAGAGAGAGAGAGAGAGAGAGAGAGAGAAATGAAATGTTATATTAACGTCTTCAAAAGGCCATAATGACCTATGAGACCCGAAAGTTACAAAGTGGTGGATCTGATACAAAGTCAGAGTAACAAAATAACCTCACAACAGTACAAAACAAAGATATATACTATGGGGTCCTAAGTTGATCGATGTGAACCAAGCAAAAGACTAAGCAAAAAATGGACGGCTTGTTGGGATAGCTGAATCACAAGAGATCTAGCATCGGTCGTTGGCGAATCTCATCAACTTCCTCCATGGTTAGTAGTCTGACTGGGCGTCGTGCATGCCTAGCCAACGTGCTCCGAATTTTCTGTCGTAGCCTCCGTCGATGCTGTGTAGTTCTTCGCAGTCGCGGGCGCCTGGATGTCCCCAGTTCAATCGCTCGGTCAATCAGTGTGCCTCTGGTGTGAGACGAGGGGGAGCTCTGCTGTGGGAGTGGCTCTTGCGGCTGTCCCGTGTCTGCTCTGAAGAAGTTTGTGATCCGTCTTTGAGACTGTTTAGCCTCGCCATTCATCAGGCTATCTCTGTGTCTGCGCAGCTCGAGCAAGAACAAACCCAGAGAGAGAGAGAGAGAGAGAGAGAGAGAGAGAGAGAGAGAGAGAGAGAGAGAGAGAGAGAGAGAGAGAGAGAGAGAGAGAGAGAGCAAAGCATCTGTTTTATTGACATGCAGGGCGCATTGTTTTCCTGGATCAGAACAAACCTAAAGTCTGATTGCAGACTAATGTTGCACTTAAGATATGCTGATACTAGCACCAAGTGTGGAGAAGGAGTAATGGCCTAATGAGCATTACGCATGCTACGTATTGGCCTTAAAGCAGTGCGTAGCGCCTCCCAGCTGTGCAAATTTTGTCAGTCAGTAAAATTTTGTTGTTGGAAGGGTGGGCAGAGACTCGTGCACTTTATGGCAATGGCCAAAGTAGATATCGCCATAGCATGCTTTGGTTTACCTTAAAGCAGTGTGTAGCGGGTCCCAGCTGTACTATTTTTTCATAATCAGCAAAATTTTTGTCGTCAAAATGGTCACATAAGGCTTCCCAATCATGCAGGGCTGGGAAGAGATCCGTGCAATTTATGGCAATGGCCAAAGTAGACACTGCTGTAGCATGCTTTTTGTATGCTGCTATTTCAATCAAAGGATGTAAATCAGCAGCTGGTGGTGAGCTGTTTCATGTAGCCATGTGAGTACTCCTGACCCTTTCCTGGTCCATTGAGTATAAATTTGCTATATTCAATGTCCCCCTTTATTTTTTTGGAGGTGTCCTACCTTCTAAGCAATGTTGGTAACTCTAAAAATGGTAGGTTGGAGTGCACTGTATCTTTCTCATTCTCACTCACTTTGATGACATCAATGGATATTGGTCTCTTTTCAAAGACCGAAAACCCTGCGCGGGGGGGGGGGGAGGGGCAAAGATGCAACAATAGGGGCTTTTTCCTCGGTGGGGCCATCTGTTTGTTATAATCTCTCCTATCCATGAATTTGCTTCAAGGATGGAAGGGGTTCAACGCACATAGAAGGTTGTTGAGGGTAGTAAAGAGCATGTATCGGAGGTAAAGCTCAGGACCGCGACAGTAGAGGGAGGCATCAGATACATTGTTTGATGTTACATAAGCTTAGCTTTGTAAGTAAAAGACTTGGGTCTTTTTATTGCTAGTTGACTACATTGTCTATATGACATCTTGGCCAAAATTCAACAGAGCGCCTACTTTTCAAGTTTGTCTAGGTCATAAGAGAAGTGTTAATTATCAATAATTTTGTATGTTATAAAGGAGTTATCATATTTTCCCCGTCTCTAATGAATTGCAACACTTTGCGCTATAATCACACCCATCTCAGTTGTCACTAATGTATGTTTTGAGTGCATTTGTAAGTTGTGTATAAGGCATGCTTTGAATGAAGGTATGATTGTGATCTAGTGGGATCCTTCACTCCTCTCTTCATCTCTCCTTTGGCAATGCCATTCGTCCCTTGGACGTCTTGTCTGTTTGAGAATGAATGTAGTACCTACTTCCATATCCACATGTATAATTATGCAGAGAGAGAGAGAGAGAGTTTCCCTTACGGTGCAACACCCATTACTCTTTTATGCTTAGAAGTTCATTGATTATGTGAGTAGTACATAGAGAAGGAAAAGCTACTCTTCTATGCTCAGAAGTTCATTGGGTATTGCACCTTAAGATAATCTCTCTCTCTCTCTCTCTCTCTCTCTCTCTCTCTCTCTCGTGTTGACTGAATGGGCTATTGGATAGAAGAGAGAATAAAATGAGATCGAGAGTCCTCAAAAAGATAATTTCTATTGGAGGGCTGAGATATAAGGCCGCACTTTGGTAGTAAAAATGGAATCGATGCTATAGCAATTGCCTTCGGCAGTGCTAAAAACAGTCCATAAAAACTAAGTGCCTTGCAGGGCCTAAAACTAAAACTGATGGGCATAGTAGAAATTTCTTTTGATACAATTTTCCAAGCCCCCTTTCATCAACCATACATACGTATGCTTTGTGTAAAGTAACCAACATACATAGTTTTCCATATATAACAAAAATTTCAAGGTAAAAGCATATATAATGAGAGGCAATTTCGAGACTCTAGCATTTCAGATGACATGATGTTGTTTGAATCACTTGTTTTGATAGACAAAATAGCTCTTCACAAGAAAAATAGTTGTCAATTTTAGGCCTTGATACCTAATCATATGGTAATATGTGTCAACAAAGTGGCTTGCATGAGTCCTCCACATTTGAATATAGAGACAGAAGTTTGATGGATTGCATTCCATGACATTTATTTCTTATTTGCAGTAACAATCCTTGCTAATAGACACAATAAACTATGTATTCACAAGGAAACTAAGTCATCGCTACTAAACCCTTCAATAAGCTCACTTTCAATACCCCTTCCTTCAGAAAGCATATGTTGTTCGATCATCCTCTTCATGTCATTATTGCATGTTGTCGCCACTTGGGGGATCAGCTCCTTTGATGTTCGGCTTTCTATCACCTAAGTGTGTTAGATTGGTTATGCCATTTTTCTCTTGAATAATAGGTTTTGACTTCAACTCTCCTCGTTGACTAGATCTTTAAGATCTCTTCGGATAGTCTCGTACAACGTTAAAACTCTCTTCTTCTCAGGGGTGTGTGTGTGCAAATAAAAAGAGGAAAATGGTATAACCTTTCTATTACCCAAGTGTGGTAGATTGGTTATGCCATTTCCCTCTTGAATAACAGGTCTTGAGTTCAACTCTCCTCGTCCGCTAGATCTTTAAGGTCTCTTGGGATAGTTTTCTTACGACGTTAAAACTCTCTTCTTCTCGGTTGTGTATGTGCGCACTAATAAAAAAAGGAGAATGGTATAACCTTTCTATCACCCAAGTGTGGTAGATTGGTTGTCATTTTCCTCTTGAATAACAGGTTTTGAGTTCAACTCTATATCTTTAAGGTCTCTTGGGATAGTTTCTTACGACGTTAAATCTCTGTTCTTCTCGGGTGTGTGTGTGTGTGTGTCTGCTAATAAAAACAGAAAAATGATATAACCCTCTTGAATAATAGGTCTTGAGTTCAACTCTCCTTGTCGGCTAGATCTTTAAGGTCTATTGGGGTAGTTTTCTATGATGTTAAAACTCTCTTCTTCTCGTGTGTGTGCACGCGCGCGAGCGTGCTAACAAAAAGAGGAAAATGGTATAACCTTTCTATCACCCAAGTGTGGTAGATTGGTTATGCCATTTCCCTCTTGAATAAAAGGTCTTGAGTTCAACTCTCTTCGTTGGCTAGATCTTTAAGGTGTCTTGGGATAGTTTCCTACGACGTTAAAGCTCTCTCTTCTCGGATGTGTGTGTGCTAATAAAAAGAGGTAAATGGTATAACCTTTCTATCACTCAAGTGTGGTAGGTTGGTTATGTCATTTCCTTCTTGAATAACAGGTCTTGAGTTCAACTCTCCTCGTCGGCTAGATCTTTAAGGTCTCTTTGCATAGTTTCCTACGACGTTAAAACTCTCTTCTTCTTCTTCTCTCTTTCTCTCTATTTAGACAATTGTATCATATATCTAATGGTCGTGACTATGGTACAAATATGTCATTTTGTACATTTGCAAATGTGCTCTATCTCTCTCTCTCTCTCTCTCTCTTTTTGTAGGATCAAAATCCATAAGAAGGTGATGTGTTCGCTATGAGTTAGAAGATGTAATGGTGTTGTGAACTAAACTTTATGCGGTAGGGAATGGTGAATTGGTGAGCTTTCCCCATAATTCATGTGACCCCCTTGGTGACTTGGGGGACCATGCATTTCGAGGGAAAGGTCACCAAGTGACCATTCTCCACTGTCAATGTCGGGGGTGAGGGGGGCCAATGCCTATCATCCACCTGGAGCGACAAGCACATCATTTTGTTTGCTGAGTTGTCAAGAGTCGAGGACATTCCGTCTGCTGAGTTGGAATGAGGTGATTTGCTGTGGACCGTCACTGGTGTCTGACAGCGTGTAGTCGATTCCCAGTGCTGAGGTCGTGAGAACTCCATGCATTCCGTGAATAGACCTAGCAGGTTGGTATTGGAGGCACTCTAGACGTTCTGACTGTTGAGGTGTCGCCCATCGTCGCTGGGGAGCATCTGAGTATTATGCAGATTAATGTAGAGGGGATGGAGTTGAGGTCTGCAAACCCCTTCCCCCCACTTTGACGGTGTAGGGAATGGTCCCTTGCTGACCATTCCCAGGATTCCATGCGACTGCATGGCGACCGGCGGAGGTGGAGAGCAGTGCGGGAGCGTGGATTCTTGGTGAATGGTCAGCAAGGGACCATTCCTGGCCTTCAAGTGTCGAGGGGAGGTGGGCCACAAATTTTGGACTGCATGGCAGCTTCAAACGCAAGGTACACAGGCAGGCGCAGGGTACACAATGCTGAATGCATATCGAATGCTGATTTGGCAACATGCACTGGCCATGGCGATCACACAAGGCTGTCCGTAGTCAGTACCTTTCAGGCTGCTGACTATTAGTAGTCCAATAATTGGACGCTCTCAGAAACCTTTCCACATGCTAATGTGTCAAACATAGGGCGCTGCAGGGAGTAGATTCTCGTGTGTCATGGAGAGCAGATCGACGATGGGGATGTGCAGCCCGTCGACCCTCGACCTTGAAGGATTGAAAACACAACTACAAGACGCTTTTGGAGGGCAAAAAAGAAAACCATATCACGATCTCTGGTGGTCCTGAACTTGCAGATGCAAGGAGGCTATTTGGACTAGTCTCCTCACTATCTCACACGGGCATGGGCAAGAGGGGATCAATGGCCCATGCCCATTTCGGGGATCGGGTGCGATCTGAGCCATCTAGAGTAAATTCGGGAAAATAGGTAAATTTCATTGTAGCAAAACTTGTAAATTCGGACGTCCCCCCCCCCCCCCCCCCCCCAAATGCCTGTGTGAGATAGTGTTGAGGTTGGACTAGGCAAATGTACCTTACATCAAATCCATGGCTGTTCTACTTTGTTAGTTGGCTACATTGTGAAATCCGTGTTAGGAATTGAAGGGCTCGCTATAGATACAACTACTCAATGTTCTTTAAAGAAAATCATTACTTCAAAGATTCCACTAATTGAAAACCTTAGTCAATCATAATTAAGGAGAGACATGGACGCGTACGGATTGAGGGACTGAGACAAATACTAATATATACACATGAATAAAAAAAGAGGCCGATTGTAGTTATAACTTGTCTAATTTATATCTATACTTCTATACTATATATGAAGCAGCTTAAAATTTTCAAGGAAGGAGAGGGCCTCTACTTGTCACTCCATGGTTCACTTCAAAAAAATCTTACAAACATCTAATCTAAAATGCGAAAGTGAAGGATAAGCTTGTAAGAAATGACAGCTTGTGCATAATGTAAAAAATGACAAGCTTTTCAAATGTAAAAAGACTTTCTATTTTACATGACTGAATAAATGTTTCAGTTTGATTCCACATAACAAAAAATGGATAACTTTAGTGGAGGTTTTGTTACTTAGTGCGAATTTACTTTTTGAAGATATACAAAAAAGAAAGAATTTTAGTGAGTTTTTTTCTATTTAATAGAAATGTAATTTGTGATATCTTTTCAAGGGGCTTTTTTTAAAACCAAATTGATATTTTTGAGAAATTTTTGGAAGTGTGTATTTCTTTAAAGAGCTTGAGAAAAAGAAAAAAGCTTGGCTAACGTCGACTTGGGGCTTTTTCGCTTTGAAAACATGCATGCCATGTAAATGCTGGGGTCGTTATCCACGTTATTGACCATGAGAGAGAGAGAGAGAGAGAGAGAGAGAGAGAGAGAGAGAGAGAGACCATCACATTGCATATGTGTGCGTACATGTACACATGCATGAGGGAGAGAGAGAAAGAAAGATTTTACCGTTGAGCTCATGTATCCTTCAAATTTTCAAGATAGTATTTTTTGGCATTAGTGTATTTTCAAAAGGGTAGCTAAAGTTTTTTACCCTTAAAAATGGATTAAATGCCTGACAAAAATAAACCTTCACATTAGTACCCTAAATGGGTAGAGAGATTGCTTAGCTGATGGACCTTTTACCAATTCTTGGATATTTTGTTCTTTTTCTTTTTAAAACTTGTAGGCTATGCTTAAAAATCTATAAAATTTTTAAATTTTGACAGGCAAGGAAGCCAATCAAAAATCAAAGAGAGAGAGAGAGAGAGAGAGAGAGAGAGAGGGAGAGAGAGAAAGAGGATAATTTTTTAGTGCCCAACAAATGACGCAGGAGAAGAGAGAACAAAATGTTTAAGGGTGTAGAAACAATCTAAAGAGACATTAAAAGTTACAAAACAAGTCTTCAACAAAAGTGAATATCTATGGGGAAGAGAGAGAGAGAGAGAGAGAGAGAGAGAGAGAGAGAGAGAGAGAGAGAAGATGAAGAAATATGATTTTTTTAATGCCATTGGAACAATCCCAAAAAAAGTATTTGACAACATGGGTGAGAATAAAGTTATTTTTGTTTCATCCTCTCTCTCTCTCTCTCTCTCTCTCTCTCACACACACACACACACACACACACACACACACGTCATGATAAAAGGAGAATTTGAAATGTTGTAGGAACATGCAATTAGATCTCGAAGATCGCGAAGGGGGGAGAGAGAGAGAGAGAGAGAGAGAGAGAGAGAGAGAGAGAGAGAGAGACCAATCATAGCCATCTATACTTTTCTTTTCAAACAAATGAGAAAAAGGAGTTCGCTTCTCCTTTTTGGGATTGTCACTTCAACTAGAGGGTTTCTTTTGGGGCGAAGGAGGGGGGCACGACGAGGAGAGCATAGAAATTTTGAATGTCATAGTTACTGTATTGGAACAATAGTAAGATGCCTCAAGACCTATGTGAAAAATCTTTCCTTCAAGCATCTAGAATGCACATCTCCGTTTCATTAAGATGTACACCAAAAGTACTAATAATCTCTAAATTTTACAATTTAAAGCATTTTTTGACTATTTTTATCCACTTTACTTCCTATTAATACGGTTTGAGACCGGTTAAATCTCTAAAATCTACAATTTTAGAGTACTTTTTGACTATATTTACCCGCTTTACTTCCTATTAATGCAGTTTGAGACCCGTTAATTTTGACTCTCAATGGCTAAGCTTAGGCAAACCTTCTCCAAACACTGTTTGCAAGGGGTCATCCCATCGCATAGCTTAAATAACACACTCTCTCTCTCTCTCACACACACACACACACACACACACACACACACACACACACACACACACATACACAAATTCTTTAGCATCACCAAAATAAATAATTGAGTGACAAATACTATCAAAAGAGTTTTGTATGTGTGTGTGTGTGTGTGTGTGTGAGAGAGAGAGAGAGAGAGAGAGAGAGAGAGAGAGGAGGAGGAGGAGGAGGAGAAGGCAAGAGGCCTAAAAAATATAGTTAACGAGTCTCAATTTTTGAATGATTACACAATTGCATACTTTCTCAAGGAGGGAGAGAGGGTGGGATTTTTGATATTAGAAACAATCACATTGACCTCAAAGTTTGGGGGGAGAGAGAGAGAGTCATTGTTCTTAAACTTTAGATTGACCTATGGGACCAAATACTACAGGTAGCATGTTTGAAGGCCATGGATATAATGGTGGCAACTTACAAACTAAATCCATGAGGTTTTTGGGAGACAAAGAAATGTAGGCCATGATCCAAGCTAAAATGTAAGACAAGAAATTTCATGTGATCAAAAGTTGAGCACTCAAGTAGGGTATGTCTTGTCATTTTGAGGCTCTCCTACACTGCCTTAATGTCTAGTCTCACATTTGAGGCAACAAGAGCTAAGCGAAATGGTTGGTATGATATAGATTGTGCGTAAGGAAATAGGCTCAAGCATGTAAATGGTTGAATACAATCTGCTCTCTCAACAAGGAACATGCTTTTATAATTTGGGGAGAGAGGGAGATAGAGATCAAGGACATGCACGATTTCAAGTCACAACCTCAATTTTGTACCACCTCGTTCTCTTTAACATAATGACCAAAACTCTTGCAAAAATAAACAATTGAGTGACCTTATTTTGCTTTCATTTCTATCACATTTTAAGGTGCAAATGACATGAAAGTGTACATGAACAAATAGTGTGCACCTTATTGTACTAAGCTACTTATACATTACTGTATTAGGTGATAATGTAAAACATTACTATACTTGTGCACAAAACATAGATATGCAAGCAATACATCTAGAGAGCAACATAAATGGGAGGGTCAATTACACTCTTAATATTAAAAGAAATCCAACTCATCTCTTTGAAACTGGAAGATTTCTTGATACATTGGAAAGTATGAGCCCTAATCTTTTCATAACTCTACTCTTAGAAATGAAAAGTTTTATAACTACACATCGTAGCAATTATGGCCCTTCATCTTTAAAAGCTTGCTAGCTTACCCAATTTGTACTTCTCGACTTGGTAGCACTTTTGTCAACCCTGAGTAGTTATGATGCGCATTGCTACCATGTCTTGCTCATGATCATAAGAAAGATGCAAGGATAGAAGCAAGTAAAAGAGTGGAGCAGAGACATTGAATCCAATTGTGTTCCTATCATTGAAACCAATTTTAGAACCCACTCAATTTTTTTTTAAAAGTTTTATTATTACATTGACTTCTCTTAGCTTTCATCTCTTCACACCATGCTAACTTGTCTAATCTCTATAAACAAGCTTGGTAGCATTGCTAGATCGAGGTAGAACAAAAGGAGGAATCTCTCTCTCTCTCTCTCTCTCTCTATATATATATATATATATATATATATATATATATATATATATATATATATATATATATACACACACACACACACACACACACACACCAATACAATTAGAGCACTCCTAAGTTTGTTGAACAAGGGCTAGCACCTCATAAAAAACAATGTCTATGAAACGCTTCCAATCTTGGTATCAAAGAATGCTTTGCAACATCTATTAAGAGGTCGTGTCATGCATCACTTTTAGAAATACGATAGACTATATATGTAGGAAGAGAGTATTAATAGTGTTCCACTTGAAAGAGAAGATAACCCTATAAGAATAGATGCGATGTTATACATGTAAGAAGAGAGTATTGATAGTGTTCCACTTGGAAGAGAAAATAGCCCTATAAGAATATAGTCGATGTTTCCTTAGCCTCAGCAAAGCGCGGGTCACATACTAGTTTATTTAAAGAGCTTGAAAAAAGCCTAGACTATGGAGGCATCCACTCTTCTTTTCATTTTGAAGGCCCTAAAGAAATGCCCCTTTTCATCGTTGCCATGGGCTACGCAACAACCCTCAGGGTGACTACCTTTCATCTTGAAGGCTTTCCTCTTTTCATCTTACCATGGGCAGAGCCAACACAAATTTGAAGGCCTTAAAGAAACTTCCCTTTTCATCCTACCTATTAGGATTGGTTTCAAAGAAATACATTACCCCCAAGATACAGTATGATTTTCTCGAGCCGGACATACATCCTCTCACACAACATGAGAAGAGGCTGCTCCACCCACATCTGTGTCTCCTTCTATGTTTTGTTTCTAGTGCTTTTATCATCCATCTTGCATGCACGAGCTTCTAGAGAAGCTAAGCCTTGAGACCTTAGCTCCCATCATGAGAAATCGATTTCTACAATGTTTAAATTTTGAGAGCCTTGTATAAGGAGCTTCAAAGCCAGGAGCTTTTGAGGATTTCATATACCTTTGCAATGCAAGCATCAAGACATTGCTGATACTTAGCCACGGGCTGGGAAGGATGGGATCGACGATGGAGACTGGCTTAGGGTGATCTCGGCCATTGAGTGGTAAAAATTAATCTCGAGATGCCAAGATTAGTGCGGGAAAAACTAATCTCGAGACACGGTACTTAATCTCGAGACACCCCTCCCTTTCACACCCATAATTTGAACCCTCAGTAGGCGTCCCCAATTTTGCAAAAGGGGTTCATTAGGGAGAATCTGGTGCGATGCTCTTGAGGTCTTTGAGGAGAAAACAGGGAGGGAAGACACGTGTGGATGGAGAGAGAGAGAGAGAGAGAGAGAGAGAGAGAGAGAGAGAGAGAGAGAGAGAGAGAGAGAGAGAGAGAGAGAGAGAGAGAGAGAGAGAGAGAGAGAGAGAGAGAGGGAAATGATGGGTGTCAGTGGGAGTGCTAAGATACAAAGATTTTTTTGTTCGATATTGGATTGGGAGGAGCGAGGTATACAAGAGGCCAGAGGACTCGAGTGCAGGCGTCGAGACAAAGAGGGTGTGCAGCGCTTTGGTGTTGATCTATAGCTGGAGTCAGACCTTGCTAATGCAATGCTAAGAGCTTGGAGACGAGGGGCCCGATGTGCCGCATGGAGCTGAGGGAGTTTGCCAGCAACAGCTGAAGGGATGCGCAGTTAAAAAATGTAGGCTTGAGCCATTGGTGTGTATTGGGTGAAGGGACAATGAGAGAGAGAGATGGTCTGTCTGTGAGAGAGAGAGAGAGAGAGAGAGAGAGAGAGAGAGAGAGAGAGAGAGAGAGAGAGAGAGAGAGAGAGAGAGAGAGAGAGAGAGAGAGAGAGAGAGCGCAGATTTCGTTTGTCAAAACGGAACGTTTCTACAAAGTGTAGAAGATTCAGAGAGGGAGGGGGATGCTTGCAATGCCTCGTCCTTGCAACTCAACAGACTGAATGCCATAGTCCGCAGATTAATATCCTAAATATCCTCACTACCGATATTGTAAACGCAGCTACTGATGCTTTGCTTTGTGCAGCTGTACAAAATCATGTAGACACAGCTAATGTGATGAAAAAAATGTTTTTATTACTATGCCTGTACAGAATAATGTATTCGTATCCGAGACATGTTTTCTCTGACAAAAGCAATATGTGCCCTGCATTTCAAATCATCTAAAGCATAACTGATGAATGATTCTAAGCTTATCCACTGTTCTGCAAATTTTTGTTTCATCTCGCATCCGAACCTGCAGACAGCAGATGAGCACAGAGGCAAAACAACAAGAAAGTGCCGCGCGAACTGGAGACGACTAGGCAGACAAAAGCTGTTCTGAGTGGATCTCGCTGATGTGGACTGCATACGCGACGCTGATCTGGACTGCGTTTCGAATTCCTTAGCAGAATCTGCCTAGATTCGGGTTAATAAGGACACGTAGACCCAGTGGGGTGAGAGGCCAATGCTCTAACCATTACATTTGTGTGCGTATATTTTAAAATGTTAATCTTGACATAAACACTAATCGCGGGATGGCCACCGACACCCCGTAGTAGATAGACACGAGGAGCGCATAGCATCGCGAAGCTCTTCATTGCTCTGACGAGCTCGCGGAAGGGCAATCCATTGCGCACATGGAGTGTATCGAGTGTATCACTTGGAGATGTTGCTTATGTTCCTCCAAAGACTTGGAGTAGATGATGATATCATCAAAGAACACTCCAGTGAATTTGTGGTATGGTCTAAAAATTTTCTCCATCAAACGATTGAACGTAGCTGGTGCATTAGTCAAGCCAAAAGGCATGACTAGATATTCATAAAGACCAAACGTTGTGCGAAACGCGGTCTTTAAGATATCTTCATCCACTATCCTTATTTGATGATAGCCACTCTTAAGGTCAATCCTACTGAAGTAGGTCGAACCTTGTAGCTTATCAAACAGATCTTCTACCCGAGGTACGGGAAATCTGTTTTTGATAGTGATATGGTTTAGTGCTCGATAGTCCACACACATACGGTATGTACCATCTTTCTTTTGCACTAAAAGGACTGGAGAACAAAAGGGAGAGGAACTAGGCCTCACCATCCCTTTGTCTACCAGCTCTTGTACTTGCCTCATGATCTCCTCTTGTTGAGCTTGTGAGACTCGATAAGGAGGCTTGTTAGGTTGTGAGCTTCCAGGAAGGAGCTCAATACGATGGTCATCATCCCCTCGTTTTGGAGGTAAGTCCATAGGGATATCATCGATGAACACATCTTGGAATCGTTTTAGAAAATTAAACAAGTCTAACTCTTCTTGATTCCTACCATTTACATTTGAGAAACATTAGTATCTTTTAGAGACTCTTTGACAAAAATCATGTACGCAGAAACTGAGCTCTTCATTGACTTATCAAAAGCAAGAGGATTTACAAGTGGAATAGTGCGACCACGCTCACTATCATCTATATACATGTTCTTTCCCCTGTAGGTGAAGTAGATTCTCCTTTCAGGGAACTTCATGTTGGCAGCCATGCGATCAAACCATGGTGCCCCTAGGTTAACATCCTCATGTTGGAGAGGAGAGATAAAGAAGTCTTCCTTGTCGACATAGCTTTGGACATGAAGCCTCAACTTCCCAATCAAGGGAGTAACGGAGGCTTATTGTCCCTTGAAAGCTGCATCAGCAACTACTATATATCCCATCTCAAAAGCTTGAATGCCCAACTTGGTGGCCAACTCCATTGATATGAAGTTAAGAGTAGAGCCAAGGTCAAACAAGATGAAGGCATCATGCTCTCTTACCTTTCCCCAAGCATAGGAAAGTGATGATCCTTTGCAATGAGCATCCTCTTTTGGAGCTTCGATGGTGGAGAGCCCTAGGAGTCTTATTGCGAGTATTCTTCTTGGGGCAAGAACGATAGCCATGTCCTTGCTCCCCACACTTGAAACACTTATGGTCCTTGCGAAAAGCTTCAAGCTCTTCAGGAGAGAGTTTGTTTTTACCTTTGTAAACTCCCTTCTCCTTGGACCGATTGTTGTTGTTGTTGGAATTGACTTGGGAAGTATTTTGAACATTGGCTTTCCCCTTTGCATCATTTTTGTCTTTGTTTTCCATGGGCTTGACATTACGTCTAGCCCCTTGATGGAAATTGATGCGTGAAGCAACCATGGTGTAATGGATTACTTCGCTAATAGTACCATGCCATTGAGAGTTGATGTATTCGGCCATCTCTTCAGGTAATCCCGCACAAAATTGCTGCCTTTTCTCGGCAAAGTCTATCTTTTGAAAGACAGTAGCCTTGAGATGTAAATCCCAAAACTTGTCTACATATTTGTGGATAGACTCACGGGAGAGGAGCTTCAAGCTGCGCCATTCGGTAAGCACTTTGTCCTTTGGATCGCTTGCAAGGAATTGCTTCATGATGGAAACTCGTAGAGTTTTCCATGTCTTTGGTGAAGGAGTACGAGCAGAAGTACGACGCGAAAGAGAGTGCGAGAAGAAGAGCACGACGATATGGTGAACTCGCTCTACTGTAATGTGTAGAGCATAGTGAGTTCTTATTAGGTTTTTACAAAAGAATATGTGTACATACCTGGTGTCCCGCCCACTTACCTGGGCGACCACATTGGGCTTTATACCCCAACAACCTCCCACTTAAAGTCCAGTGTGGTACTTTAAGTGTGAGAGAAGCTACTATACAAGCTAATATACAAGAGATGTAGAGAAGTGATGTACTACCCTACACCTAACTGCTTGCAAAAATGCGCAAAGCTCTATGAGGGAAGTCCTTTTGTAAGTAGATCAGCAGGATTTTCTGTGGTGTGAACTTTGACAAGTTGAAGTTGCTTATCCTCGAGCATTTCTCTGATGAAATGATACTTCACATCCACATGCTTTGTCTTTGAGTGATAAACTGGATTGCAAGGCAATTGTATAGCACTTTGACTATCACAATATAACACAGGCATCTCTTCTTTGATTCCCAAATCTGTTACTAGTCGATTAAGCCAAATTGATTCTTTGCATGCCTCTGATGTTGCAACATATTCAGCCTCTGTAGTAGACTGAGTAACACAATCTTGTAATCTAGAACGCCATGATACTGCTCCACCAGCCAATGTAAAGACATACCCTGACGTAGACCTTCGGTTGTCTAAGTGACCTGCATAATCTGAGTCTGTAAAACCCTTTACACTTAGCTCCTGACTCCCATAGCATATACGCATACTCTTTGTAGCTTTCAGGTATCTCAATATTCCTTTCACTGCCTCCCAATGTTTCTTGCCTGGGTTTGACATGTATCGACTTACTACTCCCACTGCAAATGCAATGTCTGGGCGAGTAGCAATCATTGCATACATCAAACTACCCACTGCAGACGCATATGGAATGTTATCCATTTCAGCCTGTTCTTTCTCAGACACAGGACAATCTTATTTGCTAAGTTTCACATATGGTGGCAATGGAACACTCAATGCCTTTCCCTTCTCCATATTGAAACGTTGCAAAACCTTGTTAATATACTCTGTTTGAGATAACCAAATCAACTTCTTTGATCTGTCTCTCTCAATGCGCATACCAAGTATATGACTTGCCTCACCCATGTCTTTCATGTCAAACGATTTTTCCATCTTTGACTTCAAAGCTGAAATTTCTTCCAAGTGCTTGCCAGCAATCAACATGTCATCCACATACAAAATAAGGATCAGCCAACTGCCATCCTTAGCCTTCTTTGTATATAGACAATGATCGAACTCACTACGTTTGTAGCCTTGAGAAAGCATAAACTTGTGGAATTTATGGTACCATGCCCTCGGTGATTGTTTTAAGCCATAAAGACTCTTTAACAACTGGCATACCCAATCTTCCTTGCCTTTCTCAACAAACCCTTCTGGCTGCTGCATGTAAATTTCCACATCTAAATCACCATGCAAGAACGTTGTCTTGACATCCATTTGGTGCAACACCAAATCTAATATGGCAACCAATGCAAGAAAGCATCTCAATGTAGTCATCTTGACCACCGGAGAGAAGACTTCATCAAAGTCAATGCCTTGTTCTTGCTTAAAGCCCTTGGCAACAAGCCTTGCTTTATACTTTGGCTGACTATCATGAGCGGTGATCTTATACCTGTAAACCCATTTACAAGGTAGAGCCTTTTTGCCCTGTGGTAATTTAACTAGCTTCCATGTCTTGTTTTTATGCAGAGCTGTCATCTCTGAATGCATGGCCAATTGCCAATTCCCGGAGTCCTTCATTTGCACTGCTGCCTTGTAACATGAAGGCTCATTGCAATCAGTCAACATGACATAGTTCATAGATGGAACAAACCTATTAGGAGGTTGCGTGACACGTCCAGATCTACGCACAATAGGTGGCTCAGGCTTAGCCACAACCTGTGTTTCCACTCTATCCTGTCCTTGCTCCTCTTGAGCCCTGACATTTTGTCTTGCACGTGCAGGTCCATCTTCTTGGAAGACAACTCTTCTAATCTCCTCAACCCTCTCTGGTTTAGAATGATATTTGGATTCATTAAAGTGAACATCATTGCTGCGGACAACCTTTTTTGATTCGGGATCCCAAAGTCTATACCCCATCTCACCAGAATTACCATAGCCTAGAAAGATGCACTTTCTACTCTTTGGCTTTAGTTTGTTCCTAAATTCCTTTGGAACGTGAGTATATGCCTCACAGCCAAAGACTCTGAGATGCTTGTATGAGGGAATTTTGCCTGACCATACCATCTTTAGCACTGAATCCTTCTGCAAAACCTTGCTAGGAGATCTATTTACAAGATGAACAGCTGTTGATACAGCTTCAGCCCAAAACCCATTTGGCAGCTGTGCATTAGACAACATACTTCTGACCTTCTCTTGTATGGTCCTATTCATCCTCTCAGCAACACCATTTTGAGGAGGATTGTAAGGAGCAATAAGTTTACGTTTTATACCTTTTGACTCACAAAAGTCCTGAAAGGCCTTTGAAACATACTCTCCACCATTGTCAGTGCGTAAGCATTTAAGCTTCTTGCCACTCTGATTCTCCACAAGTGTCACAAACGTTTTGAAAACACTAAACGCTTCATCCTTGTGCTTGAGAAAGTAAACCCATACTTTCCTCGAGTAATCATCTATAAATGTCATAAAGTAAGAAGCTCCCCCTAGAGATAGGTTAGGCATAGGTCCACACAAATCACTATGAACAAGTGCCAACTGTGTATCTCTTCTACTGCTTCTATGCTTATGTGGCTGCTGTGTTTGCTTACCATACAGACAATGTTCAGAGATTTCAAAATCATTAAATGAAAAGCCAGGCAAATAACCAGAACGAGACAAGATTTCCATTCCCTTCTTGGACATATGTCCTAACCGGCTATGCCACAAAGAAACGTTCGGCTGCTCAGTTACATTGATTACATTTTTAGAGACATTTGATACATTAATCATGTAAAGTCCTCCAGACTTTACTCCATGTGCTACTGTCATAGAACCCTTGGATATCTTCCACATGTTCTGTCCAAAAGTGGTGACGTACCCAGCATCTTCAAGTAACCCTGTGCTGATCAAGCTCTTTGTAATTGCGGGAACATGTCTCACATTCGTTAGCGTGAAAGAAGAGCCATTCTGAAACTTCAATTGAACATCTCCAACACCTAAGATCTCACATGTCTGCCCATTGCCTAGCCGAACATGATCTTTAGTGGTCACATAAGAGGTAAACCACTCCTTGTTTGGAGACACATGAAGTGATGCCCCTGAGTCTATAATCCAGTCACTCAGTGCATTTCCATCAGATGCTGTAAGAAGAGCTGAGTCCATTGTATTCTTCAAAAAGTAGATGTCTCCTGACACTAGACTGTCATCCTTTGCAACAGTGTTTGTCACATTTATTTCTTGAATCTTCACTGAGGACTTGTTCTTCTCACTATGGTCTTCAGCTTTCTCTTTGCCTTTTTCTGCTTTCCATTCTCTGCAGTCTCTTTTCATGTGACCCTTCTTGCCACAATGGTAGCATTCTATGTCACTCTTGCCTTTAGCACTGCGGGACTTGCTACGAGATTGATTCCTCTTTCCACCTTTGTACTTTTCTTATGTCCTTCCCCCGACAACTAAGGCTGTTCCTTTGCCTTTGTCCATTGTCTTTCTATTGGTTTCTTCAGTAAGCAGACTTCCTTCTACACCTGCTATGTTCAAACCATCTGGAGGTGCAGAATTACTCAAAGCTGTGCGAAAAGTGTCCCAACTTTCCGGCAATGTGATCAACAGGAACATAGCTCTAACAGGTTCATCAAACTTGACACCTTGAGCTGACAACTGACTATAGATTGTGTTGAATTCATTCAGATGATTGGACATAGGTGTCCCTTCTTTCATCTTCAAGTCAACAAGCTTCTTAAGCCAGTATACCTGTGAAGCTGCACTCTGCTTCTCATAAAGATCACTCAGCTTTAACCATGCTTGATAAGCCGACATCTCGTCTGCTACATTGAAGTAAACGCTTTCTGCCAAAGTCAGCATAATGGTAGAAAGTGCCAATTCATCCATTTCGCTCCATTCATCTTCGTCCATATCTTCTGGTTTTATCCCCTTGAGCTTTATAGGTTTTATCTGCTTCTTTTGTACCAACACGTGCCAAATCTGCTTCTTCCACAATGGGAAATTGGTTCCATCCAGCTTCTTGATATTGTAAAGAGCACTGTCCTGTGATCCAGCCATAGCTACGCTTCACAGTAGATTACTTTCCTGGGAAAAATTCGGCAGAGTTTCCCCTGTAAACTGACCTCTGAACCAATATCAACCTGTCAAATGAACAAGGAAAGCTTTAGATTCTGCATAAATTTCGGCAGAGTCTCCTTTGTAAAATGGCTCTGGTGTACTCAAAAAACAGACCAAAAACAGCTCAAAAAAACACTGTCTCTCTGACACTGTAAGCTGCGGGTAAACGTGTCCTACACCTGTACTGTCTCTCACTGTCCTGTCACTGTCCTATAAGCATAGACTGGGACAATGCCTCAACGGCAGTAAAGCAAAGATGCAATCCCAACTGTCTAACTCACAGTCAATACATCCTAGCTGCCTATCTAAGGGTGCTCGAGGGATCGCTCCAAGACCTGTATCACCGAAAGGATCTCAACATTCGAGAATCCCCCAACTCAATAAAACCTCACTCAACCCTCAACAAAGGCTGCAGTAAATCTGACAGTACATAGACTTCCCACAAAGTCATACATCCACAAATTTCCCACTGTACGCTGTAACCGCTGCAGCGGTTTTTTGCTGCGTGACTCACAGCCAGCAAACCCTCAACAGACATACATCATCTCTGACAATACATCCCATGTGGAATTACCTGCAATGTCAGGATGAAATCTGGAATATCAAGCAGCAAACACAAGCTACTTGATGAAGCAGTGGATGTCGCCTACAGTCTGTGTGTAGATGCGCCCGTGTCGTATGTGACATGCCTCCAAGAACTGTGAGCCGTCCTTTGATGTGTAGATAGCCACAAATCAACACTCTGGGAGTGTCGATATCCTCAGCACCTGCAGTCGTAGGCTGAAAACCCCAAATTTGCAGAGTCGGATATGCACCCGTTGAGACCACGTAGTCGAAAATGGCCTGCGCAGAACTTTGTCGAAGCCTAACGGTGACCGAGATGACCTCAGAATGAAATTCTGAGAACACAGAGTCCTTCGAGCATCTCCCTCAGGATTTGGGGCCGTGTCTTCGCCTGTCGAATTTCACTCCAATCTGAGCTGGTGACTCTAGCCTCCTGCAGTGCTACCCCGAGCCTCGATCTGAGCTCTGATACCAGTTGAAGGAGGACGAGCGGAAGTGCGACGCGAGAGAGAGTGCGAGAAGAAGAGCACGACGATATGGTGAACTCGCTCTACTGTAATGTGTAGAGCATAGCGAGTTCTTATTAGGTTTTTACAAAACAATATGTGTACATACCTGGCGTCCCGCCTACTTACCTGGGCGACCACATTGGGCTTTATACCCCAAAATTTGGGGCTTCACCATTTCCACGAAGGCTAGCCCACCATTGACGAGCTGATTTTTGGAAGTGCATAGCTACATGGCGTAGCTTAGAGGACTCTGTGAAGCCCTCGTCTCCAAAGGCCGCATCAAATTGCTGGATGAAGGCCAACACTTTGTCGGTAGCACCGAAGGTGCCATCATAGGTGAGAAAAGAGATACTCTTTCCTCCCTCCTTGAACTTCTTTAGCTTTTGTGACCTTCGCCATGCAGGAAATGATTTGCGATGTCCTCCCCTCTTGTATTCTCTAGGAGAATGACCATAACTTTTGTCAGAAGAGGAGGAAGGTGAAGAAGAAGGAGAAGAGGGTGACCTATTCCTCGCCCTTTTCTTCCTTTGTTTCCTCTCTTTCCTTTCAGAGTGATGAGGAGAAGGACTATGTGTTGATCTTTTCCTCTTGGGAGGAGTGGGCTATCGTCTAGACCGCCGTCTTCGTGGAGCCACATCTTCAGAGGAACTTAAACTTTCATTGCTTTCTTGCTCTTTGGACTCCTCTTCTCGAATGGGAGAGAGTCTTCTTTTGGGGGTCTCTTCAAGAGGCCTCCTAAGCTCTCTCTCCTCTTGGAGAGGAAGGGAAATTACATAAGCATGAAGTTTTTGAGTAACTTCGGCTTGCAAAGCAGGGTTGCCCATAGCTTGCTGCAACCTAGTGACGAGAAAATTCACAAACATGGGAGCATCATCATTAGCACCTTCATGTGCAAAATCAAAGCTATCAATGTTCATTCTACTCTCTTGATTATTGTCATCCATGTTAACAAAATTTATGTATTTACTTAGTGTATGCTTTGGCAATTCAAAACCTTAGTTGCCACTCCTCTTAGCCTTTGAAAATCGGCTCTTAAGTATCTACACCCACAGCTCGAAGTGGTTAATTATAGAGAGTAGAGGAATAGGTCTAACATAGCAGAGTTGCCAAGGGCTAGCTCCTTTCCGACTTCTTATGGCTCAATAATGGGAAAGCCGTAGGCAAGTCTAAAAAGACTCCATTATTAAGTCCAAAGCTCCCGAGGTGTGCACCATCCCCCACATAGTGGGCTCAACAAAACCGATAATAGATCCTAGTTCCACTTACCCTAATATAATTAACAACATCAACCATTTATAGGCTACTTAAGGACCTCTCTTCTTAAGCAAGAAAAGAGAAACCAAATGCTCTGATACCAATGTAATGGAATTGGCCTATTTAACTTGAGAGTAGCGGAAATTAATGAAAGTACTTTTGAGAAATGACTTTGTGAGCATAGCGGGTAAACATAGTTGAAGATAGCAACATAATCATAGCAATTAGCTAACTTGGCATGAACAATACTTTTGCAAGAGAGAGAATTTAGAGAACATGACAACAGTTGAGGACCGGATTTATGTGGAGCCGGTCCCCCCTCCAATAGGCATTTGTATTATGATTTCTCCCATTAAAAGAGACTTGTTACAATACAATCTTTGTGTTCCTTGTGACCTAGGTGATGCAATGAAGATGGAAAGCTTCATGCATCACAAACATAACATAAACTTGAAGAAAGCTTTAACTATCCCAAGCCTCGGTCCCAAGACCTCAAACACCTTCGAAGGTGGAGAGAGCTAGCAGGGAATGATGGTAGGGAAGAGGAAGAAGAAACATTTCGTAGGAGAAAGAATTAGTTCCTCACTTATCATAACTCTTGTTGCTAGCATCCATAATAGCATAGTAATGAAGAAGAAGGAGATGGCAAGCTTAAGCATTGAAGCATGGCTCTTGGTTGGATTTGCACTCCATATCCAAGAGTGTTCGTGTAGGCTCTCAACCTCTACTTGCTTGGAGAAGGAGAGGGAGCTCTTGCACTTTGCGTAGCACACAATGAGAGTGTTTGTGAGTGTGTGTGGGTGAGTATACCCCCTAAGCAACCCCCTAGCTTGCTTGGGTCGACCCTCCCTTGTAGCTCATGCTTGAAGCTCATTGGACCCCTCCAGGCCTAGCCAATCACAAGCAAGAGGCATTACAAGCAGCAAGGGTAGCCTTGAGAAAAGTGTCCCCCTTTCCCCTTTGAGAGAGAGGGCTAGATAAATGCTAAATCAATTAATTAAATCTCCTAAATTCGGGATGCACCATGGATGACATCCTTCCAATTGTCAACTGGTCTCTTTTCTACAGAAGGTGAGGTACTTAAGTAGATTCATACATCTACTATCACAACTTGTTCTACCACTGCAACAACTCACTCAAAGATCAACTTTCACTTGGGACGAGGAAAGCGAACATCACTACAACAAGGTAAAGGAGGTCTTAGCCACTCTGCCAACTATCTCACCACCTAAGTGGGATGAAAAATTCTATGTCACCTCAAGTGTTGGTGATGACTCATTGGGGGCTGTGCTACTCCAAAAGGATACGACGACATCTTTCATGAGGCCAATCTACTTCTCTAGTCGAATGATGACAGTAGGAGAGAAAGGTTTCACCCATGTGGAACACTTAGTCCTAGCTCTTAGATTTGCAACTACAAAGTTTAGGTCTTATTTGCTGCCTAAGCAATTTGTGATTCTAACCACGGATGAAATATTTCCCTATGTTGTACAACACATGGATGTGTCTGCTAGAATTACTAAATGGCTAGTTCGTCTGCAAGAGTTTGACTACACGGTACAGGTAGAAAGCACGACAAGGGCAAGTTTGGGGGGACTCATGACCTACCAAGTCTTTGAAAGGAAGGAGAAGCGATCTAAGGAAGGAGAAGTCCGATTACCTCCAGTACCATTGATGGTAGAAGGAGCATACTCTCTCTACTTTGATGGAGCCTACAAGCGAGCGTCCGACAAAGCAGCTGCAGGCATAGTGGTCTTTGATGACAAAAGGACAAAGGTATTTTTGTTGGGCCAATTGTTAGATTCACATTCTAATAATGAAGCTGAGTATGCAGCACTAACCAAGGGTCTACAATGGTGCGTCTCGCAAGGTGTACAACGCCTTAATGTATTTGGGGATCCTCTACTTCTGGTAAGGCAAGTAAATGGAGCATGGACATGCAAGAATCCTAGTTTAAGGACTCACTTAAGTGGTGTAAAAACCTTGTTGGGTAAGTTTGAAGAAGTTCAAATACACAATATCCCAAGGGCTCAAAACCAAGAAGTAGATGCCCTAGCAAGTGAAAGACTACAGGAAGTGGTGGTTGGAGCAATAAAACTAAAGCTCCCTCTATTTCAAGGAAGTGATGCCTTGCCTGACATCATGAATTTTTTGGAAACAGGGGAATGCCCATCAGATTTAACAAAGGGACAGAAGCAATGGCTGACGCGGAATGCCACAAGGTATCGACTCATCAATGACGATTTGTACTGTAAGGGTAAGGACCAAATACTCAGGAAGGTCCCTCTCTCTCAGGAAATCACGGGAGTAATTACTAGCTGTCACGACGGGGTTTGTGGTGGTCACTTTGCCCTAGACATAACAAGTAGGAAAATCTTGCAGACAGGCTTCATATGGCCTAGCCTCAACCGTGATGTACACCACTGGTGCAAAACATGTAAGTTGTGTCAAAAGGCCGGCACTAGGTCACTTATGCCTGAACCACAGACACCTATTCTCTCATATGGCCCATTTGAAAAATGGGGTATCGATGCCATTGGGCCATTACCTAGGGCCAACTCAGGAAAATTCTACATTATCATGGGGGTCGACTACATGACTAGATGGGCAGAGGCTACAGCCACCACTAGAATCACAGCGGTAGAGGTAGCTAAATTTATCTACGAGCACATATGCTGTAGGTTTGGCACACCTTTAGAGATCATCTCTGATAGAAGGCCGGGTTTCAGAGCAGACTTGGTAGTAGAATTAATGCAGAAACTGGGCATTACAAGGAGGCACTCTTCACCATATTACCCTCAATGTAATGGCGTAGTTGAAAAGGTAAATGGAACGGTTTCTAAAATTATTACCAAGCAGGTAAACAATCATCCTAGAGACTGGGATAAGTATCTACTACCAGCTTTATGGGCCTACAAAACTTCATTTCGTACATCCTTGGGATTCACACTGTATCATCTAGTATTTGGTAAGGAAGCAATCTTGCCCATTGAAGTGTAACTACAAAGTCTCAGAGTAATGGCAAGCCAGCTTCAACAGCCCAACATGCATTTGAGAGATCACATCATCAACTTGGAAAGACTGCAGCTGGACAGAGAAGAAGCAATAAATTATTATGCAGCACAAGCAGAGCATAGACGGCTTTGCTTTAACGAGCATCTCCGGAAAAAAGAATTGAAGAAAGGAATGTTGGTGCTCTGCTACGACAATCGCTTCGACATGCGCAAGGATAAGAAACTCCTACTCCGATGGGAAGGTCCTTTCATCATCAGGAAAAAGTATGCCAATGGAAGCTACCAGCTTATGGTGGCTAATGGAAAAATTCATAAAACCAAGGTAAATGGTTGGCGACTTAAACCTTATTTTCTTCGATTTGACCAGCCTCCACCTATTGACATTCCAGATGAGGACACACCATCAGCCGCCACCTCTGACGATAATGATCAAACAGATGAGCTAAGACATGAATGCCTCTAGCCAAAAGGGGAGGGCTAATGATGGGGGCTTTTCACAAGCCAAGCTCCCATACCCCTCTTCTCTCGTCCCCACCCCATGAAACCCCCCTCTTAGGGAGGGAGTGATAAAAGACATTGGAAAAAAGTAGGAAAAAAATAAAGTATGATTATGTAAATATATGAGAAAGGTAAAATAGGCCACCTCATGCCTGCGGAGCAGCCCATCCCCACCTTGCCTCCTTTTTCTTCACTGTTGCCCGGCCGTGTGTCCATTTTCCTCTCCTCCACTCAAAAGGTCAACCCCCTCTCTCTTCCCCTTGTCCTTTCTCCTTTCTCTCTCCCCTCAAGCTACCCCACCTCTCACCAATAATGCATTCTAACTCACATGCAACTTACCCTATCTTCTAAAATAGTATACCCCACCCCCCCTTTCTCTCTCCTATCATATCCCATGACCCAAATACCCCCCCCTCTCTCTAAAGGGCGCCATGTCTCTTGTCTTGTAGCTAAATAACCTCCCCCACACTCACACACATTCAGTTTCACTAAAAAAGGTGCCCACAGACCTATCCCCACCCGGGGTTACCTGATTTTTCTTGTGTTCACACACATCTGCACACAGATTCACCTCTGGACACACTCCTCTCTCTCCCCTCTTGTAATTACTTTATTCTCCATGTCACCTCTCACTTTTTTTCATCAACCCATCTCTCTCTCTTAGTCTCTCTCTCATGAGACTACTGTTCTGGCACATATACACACAGCCAGACAAGTGGGGCCCATAGTCACATGGCCTATGTAGATAATGATTTCTTCATTTCTAAATTCTAGAATTTCTCCCCCCCCCTCCTCCCCTATATAAAGAGGGGTCACCATCACACAAAAACACACACCATCACCAAAGAGTACACTATGCACTGTGTGTGCCTAGTGCACACACACACACACACACACACACCCACACCATCACCATCACCGCAATCACCATGCTCGTCTTGAGCATGACCTCTACACCCTTGGGCTATGGAAGATGAAGGGAAACTAAATGAAGGATGATGGCCATAACCCTCGTGCGAGTCTTCGCCATCAACTCCCACCTATCCGCCGTGTGCTCTACCACGCTCTCCCTTCTCATTCCCCTACCCTATGCTCCCCATTTCATCGCCTTATTCTCTAAATAAAGCTTGAGGTTTTGTGAGTATGTTTTCTTGCAATGTTTAGCCCATGTGAGGTGTGCGGAATCGCCACCTAGTCTTGTGTTTGGAGTGAGCTTGTGTATGTGTGAAGGGTGTGCGGATTCGCCATCCTTTTGTGGTGCCTAAGTACTAAGCCGCTATACCCTCTCTCTCTCTCTCTCTCTCTCTCTCTCTCTCACTTGATCTCATTCCCTTTCCTCTTCATCATTACTCCCAAGCATCCATCTCTCTTGGATGAAAACTTTGTTATGGTGGTGTGTTGTTTGCGTCCTAGCCGCTGAAGCTAGGTGGTGCCCCCTGTTTGCTTTACCATGACACGCTCGAGGCGCGCCATTCGGTCCCCGGTGTTTTAGAGGCCGTCGGGGTTCGCTTTGCTCCCGTCAGTGGCTCTCCTTTGTAGGGCTTAAGTAGGCTTACATGAAAGGCATTGTGTATGAGCCAATGGTTGGGAAACATGAGTTGATAAGCCGTCTCATTGATGGGCTTCAAGATTTGGAAAGGACCATAGTATCTTTTTGCTAGTTTAGCATAATACTTTTGATGGCCCGTAGGATTTTTGCCCGTCGTTTGCCTTAATCGAGCCTTAGGAAACTTGAGTAAGACCCAATCATTTTCTTTGAACATTAAGGATCTTCTTTGCTTATCAGCAACAGCTTTTTGTCTTTGTTGAGAGATGGATATAGCCTCCCTAATCTTTTGAAAAGATTCTGGTAGGTCACGGCTATACTCATCGGCGGCGAAGATCTTCCCATGTACTTTGAGTAGCAAGGGACTTTTAGGTCTTCCCTCAATGATCTCAAAAGGTGCTTTTCCCGTAGAAGTATGTACAATATTATTGTAGGCATACTCTACAAGAGGTAAATACTTTTTCCATTGTGAGAGTTTATCTACTTCAGTAACATAAGTCTTGAGTAGATCGAGTATCGTGAGATTGGCTATCTCACTTTGGCCATCCGTTTGTGGGTAATAGGCCGAAGAGAAATTCAATCTTGTTCCTAGATTTTCAAAGAGACCTTTCCAGAAATTACTGGTCATTCTAGGATCTCTATCTGACACGATGGACGTGGGTAATCCATGGTGCTTGAAAATCTGAGATATGAAGAGAGTTGCCATTTGATGTGCCTTAATAGTCTTTTTGACAGGAATAAAATGTGCTTGCTTACTAAACCTGTCAACTATTGTCCATAGTCCTGTATTCCCATGGATAAACTTGGGTAATCCAAAGATGAAATCCATGGATATACTCTCCCATGGTGAATTTGGGATAGGCAATGGCTGGAGTAATCCAGGTTGCTTCCCTCGATCATACTTGGTCTTTTGGCATACTACACATTTTGAAACATACTCTTGTATGTCCACTTTCATGGTAGGCCAATAGAAGTACGTCTCTACTCCTCGGAGAGTAGGTTGAATACCTCTATGCCCCGCATATGGAGGAGCATGGGATTCATACATAACTTTCTCACGAAGGGAATGGGTAACACATAGCCTATTGCCGTGGAGAAGATAACCATCCTTCAAGGTGAATGGTTCCTCTTTCTTCCCCAAAGCAAGGGCTGACATTATGTCTCTAAAGTCAGGGTCAGTAGCATACTCATCTATCATAGAGGATAGATCATTGTGAGTAGCTATAGACACCGCATTAACTGTGGGTCGTCGTGAAAGTGCATCAGCCACTTGATTGTGCTTACCAGCTATGTGAGCAATATGGAAGTTAAATTGTGAAAGAAAATTTGCCCACCTCATTTGTTTGTCGGAAAGCTTGGTTTGAGTCATGAAATACTTGAGACTTTGGTGGTCGGTTCGTAGGATAAATGGAGTCCCCAATAGGTAGTGCTTCCATGTATCTACGGCATGTAGAATAGCTAAAAGCTCTTTCTCATAAATGCCCAAGACTCGTTCATCAATATTGAGCCTTCGGCTCTCATATGCTATGGCATGCCCTTCTTGAAGCAAAACTGCTCCAAGGCAATCACCACAAGCATCACATTGGACCTCAAATGGCTTTGAGAGATCCGGAAGCACTAGGACTGGTTGGGAAGTAAGCTTCTCTTTGAGCTTTTCAAAAGCATTTTGCTCCTTAGCAGTCCATACAAACTTAACGATCTTCTTAGTTAAGTCATGTAGTGGTCCTGCTACTTGAGAGAATTTTGCTATGAAGCGTCTATAGTATGCGCACATACCAACAAATCTTCTTAGCTCATGTAGATTTCTTGGGTTAGGCCATGCTTTTATTACCTCTAACTTTGATGGATCCATTTGGATACCATCTTTAGAGATAATATGACCTAGGTATTGAATCTCTTGAAGGAAGAATTCGCTTTTCTTTTGGTTAAGAAAAATCTTGTTCTCCCTCAATGCTTGAAAAATCACTTGGAGATGTTGCTTATGTTCCTCCAAAGACTTGGAGTAGATGATGATATCATCAAAGAACACTCCAGTGAATTTGTGGTATGGTCTAAAAATTTTCTCCATCAAACGATTGAATGTAGCTGGTGCATTAGTCAAGCCAAAAGGCATGACTAGATATTCATAAAGACCAAACGTTGTGCGAAACGCAGTCTTTAAGATATCTTCATCCACTATCCTTATTTGATGATAGCCACTCTTAAGGTCAATCCTACTGAAGTAGGTCGAACCTTGTAGATTATCAAAGAGATCTTCTACCCGAGGTACGAGAAATCTGTTTTTGATATTGATATGGTTTAGTGCTCGATAGTCCACACACATACGGTATGTACCATCTTTCTTTTGCACTAAAAGGACTGGAGAACAAAAGGGAGAGGAACTAGGCCTCACCATCCCTTGTCTACCAGCTCTTGTACTTGCCTCATGATCTCCTCTTGTTGAGCTTATGAGACTCGATAAGGAGGCTTGTTAGGTTGTGAGCTTCCAGGAAGGAGCTCAATACGATGGTCATCATCCCCTCGTTTTGGAGGTAAGTCCATAGGGATATCATCGATGAACACATCTTGGAATCCTTTTAGAAAATTAGACAAGTCTAACTCTTCTTGATTCCTACCATTTACATTTGATGAAACATTAGTATCTTTTAGAGACTCTTTGACAAAAATCATGTACGCAAAAACTGAGCTCTTCATTGACTTATCAAAAGCAAGAGGATTTACAAGTGGAATAGTGCGACCACGCTCACTAGCATCTATATACATGTTCTTTCCCCTGTAGGTGAAGTAGATTCTCCTTTCAGGGAACTTCATGTTGGCAGCCATGCGATCAAACCATGGTGCCCCTAGGATAACATCCTCATGTTGGAGAGGAGAGATGAAGAAGTCTTCCTTGTCGACATAGCTTTGGACATGAAGCCTCAACTTCCCAATCAAGGGAGTAACGGAGGCTTGTTGTCCCTTGAAAGCTGCATTAGCCACTATTATATCTCCCATCTCAAAAGCTTGAATGCCCAACTTGGTGGCCAACTCCATTGATATGAAGTTAAGAGTAGAGCCAAGGTCAAACAAGATGAAGGCATCATGCTCTCTTACCTTTCCCCAAGCATAGGAAAGTGATGATCCTTTGCAATGAGCATCCTCTTTTGGAGCTTCGATGGTGGGGAGCCCTAGGAGTCTTATTGCGAGTATTCTTCTTGAGCAAGAACGATAGCCATGTCCTTGCTCCCCACACTTGAAACACTTATGGTCCTTGCGAAAAGCTTCAAGCTCTTTAGGAGAGAGTTTGTTTTTACCTTTGTAAACTCCCTTCTCCTTGGACCGATTGTTGTTGTTGTTGGAATTGACTTGGGAAGTATTTTGAACATTGGCTTTCCCCTTTGCATCATTTTTGTCTTTGTTTTCCATGGGCTTGACATTACGTCTAGCCCCTTGATGGAAATTGATGCGTGAAGCAACCATGGTGTAATGGATTACTTCGCTAATAGTACCATGCCATTGAGAGTTGATGTATTCGGCCATCTCTTCAGGTAATCCCGCACAGAATTGCTGCCTTTTCTCGGCAAAGTCTATCTTTTGAAAGACAGTAGCCTTGAGATGTAAATCCCAAAACTTGTCTACATATTTGTGGATAGACTCATGGGAGAGGAGCTTCAAGCTGCGCCATTCGGTAAGCACTTTGTCCTTTGCATCGCTTGCAAGGAATTGCTTCATGATGGAAACTCGTAGAGTTTTCCATGTCTTTGGGGCTTCACCATTTCCACGAAGGCTAGCCCACCATTGACGAGCTGATTTTTGGAAGTGCATAGCTACATGGCATAGCTTAGAGGACTTTGTGAAGCCCTCGTTTCCAAAGGCCGCATCAAATTGCTGGATGAAGACCAACACTTTGTCGGTAGCACCGAAGGTGCCATCATAGGTGAGAAAAGAGATACTCTTTCCTCCCTCCTTGAACTTCTTTAGCTTTTGTGACCTTCGCCATGCAGGAAATGATTTGCGATGTCCTCCCCTCTTGTATTCTCTAGGAGAATACCATAACTTTCGGCAGAAGAGGAGGAAGGTGAAGAAGAAGGAGAAGAGGGTGACCTCTTCCTAGCCCTTTTATTCCTTTGTTTCCTCTCTTGCCTTTCAGAGTGATGAGGAGAAGGACTATGTGTTGATCTTTTCCTCTTGGGAGGAGTGGGTGATCGTTTAGACCGCCGTCTTCGTGGAGCCACATCTTCAGAGGAACTTAAACTTTCATTGCTTTCTTGCTCTTTGGATTCCTCCTCTTGAATGGGAGAGAGTCTTCCTTTGGGGGTCTCTTCAAGAGGCCTCCTAAGCTCTCTCTCCTCCTGGAGAGGAAGGGAAATTCCATAAGCATGAAATTTTTGATTAACTTCGGCTTGCAAAGCAGGGTTGCCCATGGCTTGTTGCAACCTAGTGACGAGATAATTCACAAACATGGGAGCATCATCATTAGAACCTTCATGTGCAAAATCAAAGCTATCAATGTTCATTCTACTCTCTTGATTATTGTCATCCATGTTAACAAAATTTATGTATTTACTTAGTGTATGCTTTGGCAATTCAAAACCTTAGTTGCCACTCCTCTTAGCCTTTGAAAATCGGCTCTTAAGTATCTACACCCACGGCTCGAAGTGGTTAATTATAGAGAGTAGAGGAGTAGGTCTAACATAGCAAAGTTGCCAAGGGCTAGCTCCTTTCGGACTTCTTCTGGCTCAATAATGGTAAAGCCATAGGCAAGTCTAAAAAGACTCCATTATTAAGTCCAAAGCTCCCGAGGTGTGCACCATCCCCCACGTAGTGGGCTCAACAAAACAGATAATAGATCCTAGTTCCACTTACCCTAATATAATTAACAATATCAACCATTTATAGGCTACTTAAGGACCTCTCTTCTTAAGCAAGAAAAGAGAAACCAAATGCTCTGATACCAATGTAATGGAATTGGCCTATTTAACTTGAGAGTAGCGGAAATTAATGAAAGTACTTTTGAGAAATGACTTTGTGAGCATAGCGGGTAAACATAGTTGAAGATAGCAACATAATCATAGCAATTAGTTAACTTGGCATGAACAATACTTTTGCAAGAGAGAGAATTTAGAGAACATGACAACATTTGAGGACCGGATTTATGTGGAGCCGGTCCCCCCTCCAATAGGCATTTGTATTATAATTTGTCCCATTAAGAGAGACTTGTTACAATACAATCTTTGTGTTCCTTGTGACCTAGGTGATGCAATGAAGATGGAAAGCTTCATGCATCACAAACATAACATAAACTTGAAGAAAGCTTTAACTATCCCAAGCCTCAGTCCCAAGACCTCAAACACCTTCGAAGGTGGAGAGAGCTAGCAGGGAATGAGGGTAGGGAAGAGGAAGAAGAAACATTTCGTAGGAGAAAGAATTAGTTCCTCACTTATCATAACTCTTGTTGCTAGCATACATAATAGCATTAGTAATTAAGAAGAAGGAGATGGCAAGCTTAAGCATTGAAGCATGGCTCTTGGTTGGATTTGCACTCCATATCCAAGAGTGTTGGTGTAGGCTCTCAACCTCTACTTGTTTGGAGATGGAGAGGGAGCTCTTGCACTTTGCATGGCACACAATGAGAGTGTTTGTGAGTGTGTGTGGGTGAGTATACCCCCTAAGCAACCCCCTAGCTTGCTTGGGTCGACCCCCCCTTGTAGCTCATGCTTGAAGCTCATTGGACCCCTCCAGGCCTAGCCAATCACAAGCAGGAGGCATTACAAGCAGCAAGGGTAGCCTTGAGACAAGTGTCCCCCTTTCCCCTTTGAGAGAGAGGGCTAGATAAATGCTAAATAAATTAATTAAATCTCTTAAATTATTATTGGACCCCTTGGGTGGCCAACCACTAGGCTTCAGGCACACCATGAGGGCAACATGAGGGGGAGCTTGACAAGTGTCCCTTTTGCTTTCTTTGTACCATGCATGCCTTGTGTGAGTGTGTGGGTGTTCTCTCTCATCCCCCCTCATGTAGGGCTCGCCCCCTCCTTGTAGGGATTGAATCTTTGAATTTTTGACACCTCAACCCCTCATGCATAGGCCCAGTTCCCACCACAAGCTTGGCTCATAAGCACTTTAAGCTTGGGGTGGGTTCTCACCTCAAGTGCAACCCTAGCATCTCAAGAATGTCAAGCTTCACTGAATTTGGTTTACATGTTTGTACATCTAACTTAGAAATTGTTTCGGATTCTCAAGTAAGTAGTCTATTTAGTAATGGCTTGAATCATATTCCTCCCTTGCCGCTTAATCCTCAAAGTGCCTTATCTGCACTACTTGAATGC
Source organism: Adiantum capillus-veneris (assembly GCF_014529385.1). NCBI lineage: Eukaryota > Viridiplantae > Streptophyta > Polypodiopsida > Polypodiales > Pteridaceae > Adiantum > Adiantum capillus-veneris. The sequence continues at coordinate 163,255,545 of NC_140931.1, forward strand.
CTGGCCGACTTGGCCTTAAAACTCCAACTGGAGGAGGAAGTTCACTTCCAACTTACATCAACTCTCAAAAGAAATTTTTGGAAAAAGATCAGTCTCTTGCCACAAGTATGGCTAAGCACGGATACTACGTGGCTTTCGCCAAAAATGAAGACCTCTATCTATGATATTAAAAAGAAATGGCTCATTATTGGCCTAGATAAAGCGTCAAACACTGCATCCGTTATATGTAAAAAATTGACCTTTGAGGCAGCCAGTTCAAGACTTAATAGTAATGACTTTAGTAAACTTGATAACTCTCCACTATATGTAGCTACAACATTGAACAAGGAATTATCAGGACTCGGCTATAGTCCTGAATCTCTAAAAATTCATGTACTCTTCCCAACATATAAAAATCATAAGCATAAATTTAGATGGATTTCTGACGCTTCAAATTGCCTGTTCTCTTGTGTTACAAATGATATCACCCACTGCTTAAATTTGGTCCTACTAGAAATAAGAAATATCTGTGTCATCAAACACAGGGATATAAAGAGATTCAAAAATATAGACTATTGTCCTTTTTGGGTCATAAAAAACGCGGCTGAGGTGCTTATCAACCTCCCAGAAAGCATTTTCTCTATCTTCACGGCAGACATAACTCAATGCTATGAAAATATCCCGTTAGATGGGCCTTTTGGACTTATTTATACCTTATCGTGTCTTATAAAGATTGCCTTTGCCCATAGAAAGGAACTTGGGTATACATGCATCTCGCAAAAAGCGAATAAAGGATGGGTAAAAAAATCGAACAAATTTGCACCATTCAGCTTTAAAGAAGAAGATCTTTATAGGTATATCCTTTGGCTACTAAATAACAGTTGTATCCAATTAGGAAATACCTGCTACAAACAAACTCTAGGAATCCCAATGGGGTTTGCATGCTCTCCGGTGATGTGTAATCTTTATCTCTGTTACTTCGAATATCAATGGCTCCGGAAAATTTTAAATAACCCCGTAAGTAACTCATTACTCACACATTTTGCACATTCATTCAGGTTTATGGATGACCTATGTAGCGTCAACAACCCCATATTTGAGATTACTCTTAAAGATATTTATCCACCTTGCTTAAGTATTGAACCTACATTCTGCGAGAGAGTACTATGGCAGGATAAATGGATAGTTTCTAGAACACACTTCTTGAATATTGAGTTTACTTTGACTCAACCTTTTTTGGGAAATTTTTATACAATTTTTTTTTGGAAAAGAGACAATCTTAAACTTGTGTCCTCTGAGTTTACGAAGAAAAAGAGAAATAGACCATACAAAAATTCTCTACACACTTGTCTTGGAATACTTTTTCTTATAAGGTATGCCTCTTCCTACTGTTTTAAAGCATATGAAGAGATTGAAGCTTTGATTGCCAAGTTCATTAAAAACGGGTTTACAAAAAAAGACCTTGTTGCTTGCATATGCAAATCCTTAGAAAAACACAACTGGACTTAGTTTGACTTACATAATATGATTAGTCTGCTTAGAACAGAATAAAACTAACATCAACATAGCTGGTTGCGAATTAATACAAACACTTCTTGAGGTGGTAGGCCCCTATTCTATGGGGTCTACTGCCTCATAGGATAAGGTGCATGGGAAAGGGTGGGCACACACACACACACAAAAAAGATGTCACGGGACAAAAGAAAGCTTAGCTAATGAGCTTTACTGCTACATCTCTATTATGCCGCCCATCACATGATCACACAAACAGCTATCACAATAGAAGCAAGTATTTGGCCGCTCTGCCAAAGGCACGATACGAGTCGCCAAGGCTACCCTATATTCCCGAGTGTGGTGAGTACAGTTAAAATATCCTCGTAGCTGATGACCATAACTATGGTATAGGAAAATCTTCTGAGGAGGTAGAAACTGGGCTAGCAGATATAGCCGATCTAAAAAACCAGGCTTTATGGAATGCTCGATATAATAATATTTAGGCCCTAGACCCACTGCTTCAGTAAACATTGCCAATCGGATATTATTTTGAAATGTTCACGACCCCAAAGTGTCACTCTGGTCACTCGATCCTGATATGTCCACCATTTTGTTTGAGAAACAGAAGTTCCTAGCTGTGGGAATAGATGCTGTTCATAACGGAGTAATGTTGCTCGACGTATTGATTCATTTGACATAAAGAGATGAGCTGTTGCTATGAAAAGAACCTGGTCATGAAAGTTGGCCATAATACACCAAGGACGCAAAATAGATGAAGAATGCCAAACTCTGGAATGATACTCTATACTTGGGGCTTTATATTTGACCAACCATCTCTAATAAAAAGCTTTTTTAGGAAAGTGTGCCTAATATGGTGGTGTTTCTCACATTTTAAAAGGTTTTCTTCACATTATTGTGCAGGTGGAAGCCTTACAGAGGGCATGGATAGCATGTATAAATACCTACTATATACCCGAGACCTGATACTGCTTACTAAATATGGGTCTAGTGACCTGGGTATGAATACGGGAATCATTGCTATTTAAATTTTACCTTGGGGTGATGTAGTCTGCCTGACCGGGCTTTACAAATAAATTGGTGAAAACCACTTACTTCTAAAAGTCATGCTAGGATAGCAGGTAAAAAATACCTAATGGGGTGTTTATAACCGACACCGTATTTAATCATGTCTAGTGAATAAAACCGGGCCTTTTATGGGAAAATAGGCTATACCATTGTGGAGGTGACTATCCGACTTGGCTTCACAATATTTGGTCTCAGTACTAATCCTTAAATTTCTGTAAGCGTGGCTTATGGTCCTTCTTGCATCCTCTGCATGCAGCCGCGTAGGGTTTTTTGGAAAGGCCGGCGATGACAGACTTCCCCGCCATGTTTTCTTGAGCAGTAGGGCGGATATTGTGGAAACTTACCCTCTAAACCTCTGGATTCTGCCTCCGGGCCTTAGGCTATGAGGATACCGGTGTACGTGCCTGGACTGAGATCCTCGATTGAGGGCTTAACCGGTCCAACTCAACTGTCGTGTTTGCTGCAGAGGAGCATCAACTATTTAAACTTGACTTCTAAGGTGAGTTATCATACTCACATAGCTGCGTCTCTGTTATCATTTTCCTGCGTGTGTTATTTCAAAAACTTTGCGTATTCCATCTATTGGTGGCTGTGGCTCAAGCATGTCGAAAAAATCGGAGAAAGCCAGTGTGGAGGCGTCATCGTCTCCTAATCTTCAGGTTAACAGGAAATTTCTGTCTTGCTCTAAGGAATTTCTTTATACACTAAGTTGCTTTGCTGAGACTGTTTTCTGGAAATTTCTTAAAATAAACTTGTTAAATTATCTCCGGATACTGAGCTTTCATGTGAATGGTGTATGAGGAGATATATACGATTGGCTTGCTTTGTCATCAATGCAAGTTATGGTTTTGCTTTGACTAATGTGTATGTCCGTGAAATCAGTGGATGGGGAAAGAAAAATTTGGTTTTTTATCATTTCTTGAGTGGTTGAGTCTGACTCTGTCGGAAATGGAATAAAATGACTTGAGCGTGTCTAAAGGCATGTTTATAGAGCGGACTTCATTTGAAAATGTAAAGCTAAGCTGGGTTTGATCAACTTGTTGGTCTTTACATAGAGCCAGATATTCACAAAGATCTAAAAAAATAAATAGGCTAAAAATGGTGGGCTTATAATGTCAGAAACTTATGTCTGCTATAAATACTAAGGAGTCGGAGTACTGTTATTTACATGAGCTGACCTCAGACTGAATAGACTCAGATTACAAGTATCGAATTTTGGAATAAAGAAACTTGGAATAAATTAAAGGATGTTTTCTGATTTGCTTTCTTGTGTCAAACTGAAATTATCTCTAGAGTCTGGCATGTGTTATCCGTTTGACTGATGGTGTTTGTTTTCATAAAATAAACAAAAAAATACATAGATATAACCTAGCTCTGGAATCTGACTCTTACTGGTAAAGGAAGAAGCGTGGATGGCTCAAGTTAAACTTAGAATTACCTCCTAAATCTTCAGGTTAACAAGATTTTTTTATGATTATGATACTTTGGGTTAAAAAAACCAGGTAGGTAGACGGCTTTTTTTGCTCCGATGACTGTTCTTAAATTCAGAGGGAGAAAAGTATATGGAATGGGTTTTTTTTGCTTCGACTAAAGATGTTTTTTGCTTTGTAAAAGTACTGGGAGACTAGCTCCGAAACATGGCTCTTCTTGGCATGAAGAATGCGGTAAAATAAACCAGTATCTACTGGGTAATGTTTTGATGGAAATAAAATTATAAAAATGAAGGGAGACTGTCTAACTGGTTTTTTTCTGTATGTCCTATATAATTTTTTTTTGGAAAAAAGCAGATTACCAGGTGTATGTCTTATCCTTTGACTGCATAAAAATGAGGATAAAGGACATGAAAGGTATACAGTGTTGACTCGGGTAATATTGTTACTCGAATGGGTAAGGTACTCATGAATGGTGTACTGCAGATCTGAAAATAACATGTCTTACACTAAATGAATGAGATTTATGTAAGTGGTTGGATTAGTCTGGTGACTTTGTTGAGGTAATTTCGGAAATAAAGACTTACCCGGAATTGAATCTGTTACTAAAATCTGGTGTTTTTTTAAAAAAAAACCTACTTGAGAGGATTCAAAGGACATTCAAAACTGTTTTTTCTGGAAATAATGGCCAGGCATATTACTTTAGAGTAGGGTATGATAGGTTTCGCATACCCGACTATAAAGATTAAATAAGGTTTTTTTAACTCAACTTTCTTTACCTGTAGCCTAGTGTACTGAAGCGGCTAAAAAGGTTATTCTATGTGCTGGCTTCGGGTATGGTGCCCTTGATGCTGACTTCACATACCGGACTAATGTTAAATAAAAAGCAAGTTTTCTAACTGGTTTTTTTCAGCATTGTCATAGAGGTAGGTTCTGATTAACCTATCACTTAGTTCAAAGAAGTGACAGATTTATGATGGTAGAAGTTCGGTCGAATCTTGGCTTCTCAATTCGTTTTTTAACTTCTTCTGCTGGCTTCTTTTTCTCATTTAAAGTATATAGGCACTTAGCCTTACCTAACATCTTACTAGTAAGTTTGATCTCAATACCACAAGGTAAAACATATAGTGACCTTAAGTGATCCTGGCTGGTTAAATCTGATGTGTTTTATTGCAAAAGTTTTTTTCGGATTTAACTAAATGGATACTTTGAATTCACAGATTACTTTAGTGTTACTACCCTAACTTCTGATAGTTGATAGGAAGGAATGCATGATATGGTGTTGAGCATGGCATACAGTTCCCTCTTGCTGGGCATAACTTGAGATTGGTTTTTTAAAAAAAATTCTAGACCGAGTCTAAGTTGGCTCACTATGAATAAGTGGTCCAACATATTGTTGTATACATTTGTTAGCTGGAATATGGCAGTAGTAGGAATGGCATAACATAAAAATAAGGAACTTTGGGAATAAGGGTTATGTTTGAGAAAAAATAAAACAAAATTTATGGCTGCTCTATGGGATTGGGTACCGTCTGTATCAGATTGGCTGAGAAGCCAAGGATCTTCACTCTTACCAAGTTTTTTTTAAAAAATCAATTATTCAAGTTAAGAACTATGTTTTTTTTTATGGTGACATGGATAACAACTGGGATGCCCAGCATCACCTGCGTACAGTCACGTGCTAACGAACTGTTTTCTTGTGGCTATGGGTGCAGGTGAGGGCTACCTTCCTTGATTAAAACGTCCAGTTCTTAACAAATGGTGGATCTCGTAGTGTGATACAAGATTTCCCAGACATTGGGTTTAAGGATACTTGAGCTGTATTTTGTTATTTCATTACCTTGTACATAATTTATTTTCAACTGCAAATAAATTACTGTGCAAAGCCACTGTACTTTTCTAGAATTGTTGTCTGTGAACAGTTAGTGTTCCCTTGCGTATCATTTTATATATTTAGAACTGCTACACACACACAACAACAACAACAACAACAACATCAACTACAAATCAGTGTTGCACCGACAAAGGAGAGACAAAGAAAAAGGGAAAGTATAACATTGTAAGAGCAACCCTAGGAGACCTCCAAGGAAAATGATGAGAGAGAGAGAGAGGGAGGGGGGAATGGTCATGCGCTGATTGGGAAGAGTGTGCTAGAGCTTGGCATGGAAAATGATGTACCTAGCATGGAAATCCATAGGACAACTATAGCTTGGTCAATCAAGGAGCAAGTGGAGAGTACGTACATCTCATGAGTTGTTAGAACATTCCTTGGAAAAAGTAAATAGAATTCCAATCCAAAAGGAAAATTTATGCTTGCTTTGATTAGAATGTGAAGAGTAGCTACAATGTATGTTCCTACTATGGAGTAAGTAACTAGATCAGTAATTGATGCACGATGCATGTACCAACGAGTTCCAAAAGCTCACAAGTGCATCATTGTGGAAGGAGAGCAAGGTTGCCACAATTGAGGTGGGGTGTACCTTCTTCTTGGCCGTAGCAATGCACAAACTTTGGCAAGGTCTTTCCCATGTGGTGGAGAATACTACCTTGGTGGAATTCCTCCTCGTGTTGTAGCCTTTAGTAGTCACAACAATGGTAACGGTTGTTTGAGCTTGCCCAAGGGCCCGTGTAGATGGAGACACGTTGGCATCCACACCAAACACACTACCACTTCTAAATCAATGCCCCATATTTACCAGTTTGAATTCTCCTCATCTTCTCCTCTCTCTCTCTCTCTCTCTCTCTCAAGGTGAGCTGCAGAGACAAGAGGGGAAGCACATAGCAGGGAAAATGCTATGTGAAATGTTGTGCATGCAAGCGAGGGCTCGTGTTGGATTCGGCCTTGGCACATGCGTACACATGCAGCTTGTAGTAGCAGGCGAGAGGGCAGAGTGCAAGAGACTATATCAGCGTTGTGTAGCAGGGGTGTTGGTTGAGGCAACCAGAGCAAAGGTATCAAAGGTGACCCAGCTTCTCTCTCTAGGTTGGAGCACCATAAAACGAATGCACCATTGTGGATCAACAAGAGGGAGTGAGGAGAATTGATGGCGTTAGTGCAAGTCAAGAATAGTGGGTGCACAGGTCGCTTCTAGATACGGACTTTTATAAGGGTTGCATCTTCTCTTGGAAAGTCATTGGCATTTTGAGAGTCAGGCAAAATACCTGGAGCTCTTAGTGCTCACTACGATATGTAGGTTGAAGCCCTGGAGGTCTCAATGCCCACCTCAGTGGGAAGAAGTAGAAAAATCTGCTCCATAGCTGGCTCTCTTGAGTCCTATGAAGGTAGAACTCTATCTTTGTTCAACTGCGGAATTACCTACATTATGGAAGTTCTAGCTTAAAGTCATATCTAAGACCTTCAGGCTCAATTGGCCATGTCTCCCTCACCCTCAAGCTCCTACATCTCCCTCTTTGCCATCATTTCGCCCCCCCTCAGCCTCTACCTTGTGATCTCTGTTGGTCCTCTCCCAGCTCCTCGTATATGCATAGGAAATATTTGGGGCTCCTCTTTCCAAATAGCTATATGAGCATTGAAAAGCTTTTCCACAAGGCAGTTGTCCATTATTTGTTGAATAAGTAGAGTGCATTGTGGCCTCATGTGATCGAGCTTTTTGCTACTTGTCGTTTGCAATCCCCATAGTCTTGCTTGTTCAAATCATCCTTTCCTTGTTTAGGCTTCTACAAGAGTTGTGTTTGTCTTGCACTCCTTAACTTAGCGATGTTTGTGAGGATAAAGATTTGGCATTTTTACAATTTTGGCCCACTGATAGCCACCCTGTCTATCAACTATCTTGATCATTTCCTCTCTGGTTGCCGTAGTTCATTCAAATGATCTAGATAAATGTCTATCAGCTAAGTTGACATTTCCTCTCTCGTTGCCAGTACCTGGTAGTTCATTTGAATGATCTAGATAAATAAAATCTTAATCTTGACAAGTTTGATGCACTTTCTTGGTATGCATATCAATCATGATAGGTCAAAGGGTATTCTTGAGCTTTCTCACGAACCGTACATTCAAAAGGTCTTGCAACATTTCAATTTGCAAGGGGGAAGGCATCAAGTACCCCCATGCTGGAATATTTGAAACTTAGCAAGAATGATTCTCCTAAACCTCATGCTAAGAAGGCCAAGATGAATAAGATTCTATATCTCTTAACGATGGGTAGTCTCATGTATGCTACAGTGGCTATGAGGCTAGACATGGCATTTGGAGTGGGAGCTGTGAGTCGTTACATGGCTAACCTTGGCAAGAAACATTGGGATGCAATAAAACATATCCTCAAGTACTTGAAAGGTATGGCAAGGAACTACTTACGCTTTTGCAATAGTGGTGCATCCATATTTGAATACATATGAAAATTATGTAGGGAATGTAGACAACAAGAAGTCTACATATGGCTATATCTTCATATTTTCTAGGAGGGGCTATTTTTTGGAGATCATGGATTCATAATTGTATGCCCTTTTCCACTACAAAGGTTGAGTATGTTACAACGTCAGAGACCAACAAGGAAGCATTGTGGTTTGTACATTTAGTGGGAGATTTGGACAAAATTCAATAGATTTTAGTGTTGTATTGTGATAGTCAGGGTGTCATTGCTTTGGCATAGAATCTCGTGTTTCATTTCAAAATGAAACACATAGAGGTGGGGTATCACTTTATATAGGATGTGTTGGCAAACAAGCAGATCAAGCTTGTCAAGGTCTATACATGCGACAACCCTTTGGATTTCGTTACAAAAAGTTTAGCTATTGTTAGCGGATTGCTGCGGATGGACATTTATAGCATAGCTATCTAGCAGTAGCATGCTCTATGTTGATACTCAAGGGGAAGCGATCCAGATGGGGCATGGAAACACATTGAGTTTTTCAGACCCAATGGAGTTATTATGAAAAGAGTTGCACTTTCAAGCTATCACCAAATCATCTCATACAATCTACAACTAATGGACGCTCAATCCTTGCTCCTACTAGCTACTTGATGATTCCTCAACCAAATGAACTCAGAACAGTATGAAACCCTAGGAGACTATAGGCAAGGAAAAATTAAACCTATCTTGGCCCTATAATCCCATTTTGAGAGGTACACAAATCATGATTCATAGATTTTTAGGTCAGCAAAACATGAATAGAAGTCGTCTAATAGCATCACTTATGTCATAAGAATAGTCTCGTTTAAAGAATGGCCTTAGGCATAGTTCCCATGGCTTACAACTCAGTATAAATGATAAATGGATTCATAAATTACAAATCAAAAGTTGGGCTTTTGCAATTTGATATTACATATGAGGATTTTACAAAGGAACTTTAACTAAAAGGGGTATTCAACATCTACAAACACTCCCCCCCTAGACGGATGTTACCCTCAACATTGTTTAATTGAGGTCAGGATATTTGTAGGCATTGAGTGTATTCAGAGCACATCCATACTTTTCCACCCTTGTTTCACAGCTTTAGCTCCATGTGCTATGTACTCCAATGGGTTGGACACCACGCGATTTTGATAAGCAATATGCCGTGCTTGTAGGTCCTTTGTCAGCAAGTTGAAGGTTGGTAAATCAATTTCAAAGAACCTTGTCATGAAGATTTCTTTGAATGTTTTCATGTAGTGACTGGGTAAAATAGCCTTGCATACAACACCATGATGATATTCCTTGAGGGTGTCTATATTTCGTCAACTATTGGTGCATGATGTGGCTCTAGCAAGGATGATCCTAGTTGTTTGGGTAGCCAAATCCATCATTTATTGTTTGTTTGAGGGAAACATTTGAGTGGCGATTGATGATGATGAGGATCTTGAGAAATATGAGGCTTGTTTCAAGGATTAATGCAACAAGGTTTTGCAGTTGGCATTGATTGTAATTTTGTTTGGGTACTCTGATAGATGTAGAGGATGCTCGTAGCATCATCTTGGGTAATTAAATGTCATAAAATCTAATATCTAACCAACCCAGATGATTTTCTCATATAAGACTGATCATTTAATGTGGGAGAATAAACAGGAACAAGGGTTAAGATATAGACATGTGCTTATAGATCTATCTCAATGCAGGGCCAATGGTAAAGGGGCCCAAATGAGAGATGGTCTATCAAAGAGCGAGGCTAACCAATGGAGCATAAAGACCTTAGGGTTAGCTTCATTGAAGACCTCCAATAGTTAGTGTAAAATCCCTTTGACCTTAGGTAAGCTAGGGCTGAGCTTGAGGTGGGAACCCGACCCAAGCTTAAGGTGCGTGAGGTGCTTATCGTGCTTGATGACTGGGATGCTTGTCATGCTTGAGAGCCAGGGTTGTATTTGAGGTGGGAACCCCGACCCAAGCTTCAGGGGCTTAAGGGCCAAGATTGTGGTGGGAACCAAGCCCAAGGTTGAGTGGCTTGAGATGTGCAAAAGTCAATGCCAATCCCTACAAGCAGGGGGTGAGTCCTACATCAGGGTAGATGAGAGAGAATGCACACACACTCACACAAGGCATGCCTAGTACAAAGAAAGCAAAAGGGACACTTGTCAAGTTCCTCCTCATGTTGCCCTTATGGTGTGCTTGAAGCCTATTGGTTAGCCACCCACAAGGTCCAATGATAATTTAGGAGATTTAATTAATTGTCTTTGCATTTATCAAGTCCTCTCTCTCAAAGGGGAAAGGGGGACACTTGTCCCAAGGCTACCCTTTTTGCTTGATACGACTTGTGCTTATGATTGGCTAGGCCTGGAGGGGTCCAATGACCTTCAAGCATGAGCTACAAGGGGGGGTTGACCAAAGCTAGTAGGGGGTTTGCTTAGGGGGTATACTCTCCCACACACACTCACATACACTCTCATGGTGTGAAGTGCAAAGTGCAAGAGTTCCCTCTCCTTCTCCAGGCAAGGAGAGAGGTTGAGAGCCTACACCACCAACACTATTGGCTATGGAGTGCAAATCCAACCAAGAGCCATGCTTCAATGCTTAAGCTTGCCATCTTCTCCATCTTCATTACTATGCTATTATGTATGCTAGCAAGAAGAGTGATGATAAGTGAGGAACTAATTCTTTCTCCGATGAAATGTTTCTTCTTCCTCTTCTCTACACTCATTCCCTGCTAGCTCTCTGCACCTTCGAAGGTGTTTGAGGTCTTGGGACTCAGGTTTGGGATAGTTAATGCTTTCCTCAAAGTTTATGTTATGCTCGTGATGCATGAAGCTTTCCATCTTCATTGCATAACCTAGGTCACAAGGAACACAAAGATTGTATTATTGTAACAAGTCTCTCTTGATGGGAAAAATCATAATACAAATGCCTATTGGAGGGGGGACCGCCAGCTCCACATAAATCCGGTCCTCAACTGTTGTCATGTTCTCTAAATTCTCTCTCTTGCAAAAGTATTGTTCATGCCAAGTTAACTTAAGGCTATGTTTATGTTGCTACCATCAATTATGTTCACCCGCTATGCTCACAAAGTAACTCTCAAAAGTACTCTCATTAATTTCCGCTACTCTCAAGTTAATAGGTCAATTCCATTACATTACATTTTATGGTTCTCTGCATGCTTGAAGTGGGTGGAAGTGGATGTGTGGAGTGGCTTGAGGATGTTTGACTTAGATTACTAGGCATTCATAGTCGGTAGTTACAAATGGATCTTCATGTATTTGACCGTTATGGACAATTTGTAGGGTATCCATAGACCACATGGGTGGTGCTCGTAGGTGCGCATACATGGTACTCCAAGAACTAAAATTTCATTGATGTTTGTCTTCTATGATATGGAGCTAGTGTGGGCATTGACGATGTTCAACAGTGAGGTTGACATTTTCACAGCTTGTACTCACCATTATGTTTTAATTTACAACCTTGAGATATAATTGTTGCTTGGCAAGGTGTGCAATGGTCAGCTTGCAATAAGCTGTATAATTCATCACATTTTCTCTTGCCCTTGCATCGACTTATACTCATTTTGAGGTTCCATCAGAAAGTTTCACATTAATGTATACATCTGTGCCGCCGAGACATTTTGGTGATGATTGAATATCATAAATTGGTGGTGGTGGCAGCCCTTGTGGCATTTCTTCTTGTGCCCAATCTTTCCTCCGTGAGAACTCTAAGTTTTGCTTGTTCTTTTGCTTTTGAAGATTGTAATAGTCGTTCCTCTTTTCATTGTCGATGTTGTTTTATTGTGTATACGAGGACACAATCACCCACTAAAAACTCTTTGCTTTTGAAATTTTGTCCATATAATTTTTTCATACGCCATTTTTTAGCATAAATATTTGTAGTTTCTCGTAATCATGTCTCATCAAGGGTTTTAAGTTGATCACATTGTTGTGAGAATTCATGTCCCATCCATTCAAGTTGTCTTGCTACTCAAAGCATGGGAATAAAAAACTCTAGAGGAAAAATAACACTACTAGGAAAAGAGCCTACTATGCATTTGACAACATGTGTAATGCGGGGGGGTGTCAAATATTGGGTTCTCAAGAAGTACCTATTTGACACATAGGTGACACCAACCCTTCTTTATGGAGTTGAAGTGTGCGGAGGGAGCATCTCAAAGTCTACTTGGAAAGAGTGAGAGAATATCCAAAAGTGTTTTTCTTACAAACTTTCTCCAGAGTTAATGGAACACCAAAAACAACATATATGCTTCCTACTTCATAGAGTAGGAGATCTCTTCCAATTGAAGTTATTGGCATGGAAAGGGTTGTGGAA